>NC_135548.1:37548072-37861142 GCF_045843805.1 Urocitellus parryii
TCCTTGCATTGCCCATGGGCTAGAAGAGAGAAGAGTTGCTTCATGAGATTTGATCCCCTTTTTCCTGAAAAGTTCCACACAGAGGTGACTCCCCAGCATGTTTAGAAATCATTTCAGACACCTTTCTGGACGGAATTGAATCAGAGCCCCTGATGATGTGGAAGAGCTAAAGATGGGTTTGCTATGAATTTTCTATTTCATTCATCAGGGCCTGAGTCAAGTCAGTCATTGTGCTGTCAACACATGAGCTGCTGGTCAAATGTGAGGAAGTGGTCTTGCTATATGAAAACACCACCCTGATTCAGTGAGCCAGAGGCAGCCTGCAGTCCCTGTTTTCCTGTAAAGGCAGATTGCTGTGGATGGCCTCTGGCCTCGTCATGCAGCCCTGCTCAGAGTAGGGGATTGAGGGACCAGGCAGATCCCTAGTTCCTTTTGACCTTTATTGCCATTGGGCCACCCCAGGGTCCTTGGACTCTACCTGGTCTTCTGGCCTGGGTCAGGGGATGTGAGGTTTGGAATCCCCCTCTGTGGCAGGATCCCAGCCCCCCAGCCACTTGAGGTCAGCACATCCTTCCCTAATTGTGTTAGAGTTGGAGACTTCTCCCACCCATCCTCATCCATGCTCATCCCACATTTTGTAGCTTGGCACCTGAGGACCTTTATTCATTGACTTAGTTGTTAGTGATGATGGTTACTAAGACTAAGTGACTCTTTCAAGTCACATCACTTGCATGGTAGGGCTAGAGCATGGATCTTCCTAATTGATTTCATGGGACTCTCTCATGGAAACTGTGACTGCTTCCTAAACACACACTCTACATTTGGAGTGTCAAAATTCTTGCCACTGCCTCCTTGGCAAGTGTATCTTGTCTTCTACGTGGGAATTTCACAAATATTTTCCTTTGGTTTGTGGAGGTCATGCAGAAGGGATTTCATTTGAAATAGCCCAAACAAGAAATACCAGTTGTCTTTTTCGCACATGGATGTGTGTAGTGAACACCCCTTTCTGTGTGCTTGCATGAGTTACTCCTTTGAATTTGTTGAAGAATGGTTGGCTGGGGAGCAAGTTAACGAGAGATGGATATCAATGGTTGTCAAGTATTCTGACGTGAAGAATGTATTGAGGATGTGAAGGCTTTTCTAGCCAGTTCCTATGGCTCAGTCAGGGATCAGTCAGAGGATTCTGTCTGGTAGACTCTTTGGCACAGATGTCAAAGTGGCCTGGTCTTACCCTGTCCAGGACTGAATGCTGAGCTTGAGTGGGAGCTTCTTGTCATTTCAAGCATTTCCATGAGTCTGTCCTCTGTTCTCTTGTATCCAAGTGGTTTCTAATAGGAAAGCAGAACAAAAATTGAAAGTATGGTGATTGATTATTTTTACCAATGTTATTTCAATCCACTTTGTTTAATACGAAATTACCTTTATGCTAGTAAGATTTCATATGTGAGGAAATAATGAAAATATTGGGGTTAGGGGATGAGAATATGCAAATCAAACATTTTTGAGCACCAAGACCCGTTTTTTGTTTTTGTTTTTTTTTTAACTTAAATAATATTAAGTGCCAGAGGACCACCGCTGCCATTCAGCCTCAACAACCTCCAGGTCCAGCCTCCAGGTGGCCCATTTCACCAGGGTGTGTGGGACCACACTGTCCTGGGATGAGAGAACAGTACCCACGGATGTTGACATCTCACAGAGTAGATATTGCCAGTGACAGTAGGGAGCTATTGGCACATGAGGAAGGGAAGAGTTCTCAGGATGGGAAGAGGGGGCCGCTTCGAGACTCATTGGGTATGGCACGAGGCTGCTGGGTGTGGTGTTGGCCTGGGCCCACTGAGTGGGGCAGATCCGTGGTCTATGTTTCTGTACGCTCCTCTGTAGCCTGTGTTGGCAGCAGATCAGGGAATTGCGATCAGAAGTGCTCCCAGTAACACAGGCACCAGCCCCCAGAGTGTGTGCCTATCCGTTTCCCCACCTGGCCTGACTTAGTGCCTGTCTTGCCTCAGGGCTGAGACCCTACAATCTCTGATGAGGGTGTCTGTGGTCCAGATCCAACCTGCATGGCCAACATGCTCAGACCTTCAGCTGGGTCCTAGGCTGCTGCAACCAAACTCTGTTAACTGGGTGGCCGACAACAGAGGAAGTGTCTTCCGTTGAGCTCCAGAGGCTCAACACAGTAGGTGTTGGGCTGTCCCAGTGCCATAACCCCTCCCAGGTTTCAAGGGGACTGTCTCCCCAACTCTCCCAGCCCTTGCCCACTCTCCTATTGCTGCCCACGATCTGTGGTTCCCATATGGGCATCCCGCCCTGGCTCCAACCTCACATATCCGGTATCCCCCAGTCTCCCTGGTATCTGGGTCCAGACTCTCCTCTTCCTACAAGAATATCAGATATTGGATTTGGTCCCAGTTGATGCTGTGTTCCATCATGTGAGCTCTTAGCTTCATCACTGTGCAAAGACTCTTTTCCCACGCAAGTTCGCACGACTTTTGGCTGGCTAAGAATTTTCAGGCGACACTTTTCTAATGAGTACACTTTCCTTCCTTCCGATCTCCCACCAGTGAGCATTCCTCGCACCCTTGTCCTAGTTCCTTTATGGCAGTTTCCCTCCTTATGGCTGAGAGGACCTAGTGACCCCTGAATTCACACGTTCTCCTTAATCACCAACACACTGCAGAATTCTCCAGGGGGCCATATATGCTCCTGGAAGTTGGTGTTGGAAATAGTTCTCCATCCATTAATCACTCCCTCACTCACTAATGTCCTTGTGTCCTTGAGAAAGGCTCTCCCTTTCCTGGTTTTCCTGAATAGAAATCCTCTTGCCTCTTGGGTGAATAGGGTTATGGGTTGTGCAGAGGGTGTTGGTCCACTGAGCATCTTAGAGACTGTCCTTTCTGGAGCCTAATGATCCTCACTGGGGAATGAGGCCAGGGTCCTAACTGTGGTTAGTTAGAGAGGGAAAGAAGGACAAGGGAAACTCAGATGTCCCTTCATGGCCCCTGGAGTTAGAGGACTTACCCCTTTGCACCTGGGATCAGGAGACCTCATTTCCTCGAGGACACGCACACTCAGACGTTAATCTTGAGTGTGGGTTCCTTTCTGGGGTCCAGGGCTGTTGTTAGCCACCAGGAATGACAGTGCTCTCCATGCTGAGTGGAGCCATTTTTGCCAGGAAAGAGAGCCCATGGTCACGCCTTGTGCAAAGCATCCCACGCCAGGGGCTCCCATGCCTACATTCCTGTCCTGAAAGGAAGCCACTCAGAGGCAAGGTGGGTCCAACCACCTCCCATGTGTTCACTCATCACTGTGTTCCAGCAGTCACCCCAGTGAACAGTCCTGATGGGATTGGATGTGGCTCAGAATGTCACCCTCATGAGCTCTACCCTGCCACAGCTGCAGTTCTGCAGTGGGAGAAACTCAAAACCTCAAAACACATGCACATGAAAGAAAAGAGCAAGAGCCAGAGCCCAAACAGGCCAGGTGTGGCAAAGACAGCTGGAGTGCCTAGGTTGGGACTCAGAATTATGTCAGTGGGGTGGCATTGCTGCTGGCACCAGCATGATAACCGAGAGCCAGCCCTGCTCATTTTGGGGAGCAGTGTGTTGGGGAAGGCAGCAGAAATTGAGAGGCAGGATTGAGTTTGGCCCTAGGAGGAGGTTGGGTAAGAGGCCAGTGTGGGTTGGAGAGCCTGGGCAGATAGACAGAGGCCAGGGCACACCCCAAAGCCTGGAGACTGCACTTGATGTCCAGGGTTGTGAAACACCACTTCCCCTCTTACTCACAACTGAGAGCAAGGGGCATTGATGAGTTCAGTTTGTGTGCGGCTGCATCCAAGGTGGCTCGGCTAGGAACCTCTGTTTCCTTGACTCAGGAGGCTGGGAGTCCAGGCTCCACTGAGGCTCGGCTGGGAGGATCGGAGTCTGAGTTTATGCCTGTGTTCCCTGTAGGATCCATGTTGGCTGAGCCTCAGTGTTTTTGTAATGAGAGGATGGGTGACCGTCATGTCTTTATCACAGGACACACTTGCTAAATGGATTTGTTTGCTCTGAGGAGGAAAGAGAGAGGGGGGAGTGGTGCTGGAGACAGGGATGCAGACAGGGGTCATGGACTTGGCATAACTCAGTCTTGGAGGTGATATCCCATCACCTGTACCCACTTCAATTCCCATGAATCCAGAGGCTGAGCCCCCTTGAGGTGAGGGGTGAACCGGTTCTGGGCAGCAGGATGCTGTGGTACCTCGGAGTCTCTGTGAGACCCCAACACTAGACACACTTGGCCCTTTTGAAATCTTAGGAGAAGCCTTGGGAAGTTGTATGGCAGAGGGGAGCAGCCTCTGCATCTCAGTCCCCTCCAACTTGCCATGGTGTAGAGAGGGAACTGCAGCCACGATGGGACGGACATTGGCCATGTCCCTGTGTGGGACACAGGCCTGATTGAGTTAGGGTGCATTCTTTGTCTCTCCCTTTCTTGTGATTATCCCATCTCTACATTTGTGCTTTAGCCACCTGTGAGTCCCATCTCTGGTTTCAGAGAGAACAGAGGGTGTTATGGGCCAATAGACACAATAAACCCTAGAGATTAGATGCTACCCTACTTTCCAGAAAAGACTGGGCACACCATGAGTTGCACAATGATGGGACCAGGGTCCAAAAGCTGCTGAGAGGGAAGGACTGGTTGTGAATGCATTTTTGAAGGCTCCAAGCTGGAACTCTAGTGGCACCAAGCAGGGCAGATGCTGGTGGGGATGTTTGGGGAGTTGTTGGTGAACACCTGCGCACCTGAGATGGGTAGGCATGGAGGAGAAATCGGCAGCCCATAGGGCTGTTGAAAGTGGTCTTATGTGAAAAGAGGCTCAGGTATGGGCACAGGAAATGACATCATTGCCTTGACAATGGATCAAACAGAACATGGAACCCTGGTATCCAGGCACCCACTTCACTGACCAAGCCATCCGAGCTCACTTGGTTGGAGCCACTGGAGGGAGAAGGATGTTCTCCTGTGGTTGCAGACAATGCCGAGCCTCAGGCTCCCAGGAATCTCAGGGGGGCCAACTAGCCCTTTTGTGGATACACTGGGTGAGGCTTCATCTTAGACGCCAGAGCCTCTGGCGATTGTCGCAGAGGAGCTCAAGAGTAACAGTGAGTAGCACAGGGCAGGTGAGCCCAGCAGGCCCTCGAGTCTGATCCCTGATGAATGGCCCAGGACTCCTATTCTGACTCTGTGTGTGTGTGTGTGTGTGTGTGTGTGTGTGTGTGTTTGTACTGATGGGAACTGTCCCATTGTGCTTTGACTCTAGTGTATTGGCACAAGTCATTTTTCTGTTTGTCACCATTTCCATTTTGAACCCACCATTCTTGGTCCCAACCCAGGGTGAAAATGATCAGAACACGGAGGAGCCCTTCAGGGTTCAGAGCCTTGAACCTTACAGGCAGGACCAGCTTAGGAATGAGCTCCTGCCTGTCATTTGTGGGAGGAACCTACATTTCAGCAGCAACATGGGGTTAATCTCCTGGGATTTCATCCCCACCCAGCAGGTGCTGGATCTCTTGTTCCCAAAACAGCCACCTTCTTCAGTCTTTACTCCTGGTGCCACTCCACATCCTCCAAGGGGACAAGAACCTCAGGTTCTGGATGGATGTTGTAGAATGCCCACAGAGCCAACTGCCAGGCTGGGTGGGGTGCAGTTGCTGGGCTTTGCTGATGTTGTCATCCCCCACAGTTCTTGGAACCTTCTGTGGCAGTGGCATCCAGGACCCCAGCAGCTGTGAGTAGCAGCTCCTCACTGCTTCACTCCAGCGAGCAGGTGGAAGACAGCCGCGTTGTTCACGTCCTCCTAGAGGGACAGAGCCTGAGGGAGACAAAGCGCATCCCGGTAAGCCCGACAGCAGGGCTGCCTCCTGGGTGTCCACACAGTGGAAGGCAGGAGACACAGCCAACCCCAGGGCTATGGTGGGAAATAAAGAAGAGAGAGGTCCGTCTTAAGGGCTTGACCTGAGGAGGGAGAGCATCAGCATGCCCAGCTTCAGTGGTGAGTGGGCCTGTGTATTGTGGGTTTTGCAGGCCAGAAGTGCAGACGGAAGTGCTGTGGACAGATGAAGGCAGAGATATGTCCAGGGTGTAGGCTGCAGTGCCTAGAACTTGGTATTCTCAATGAGTGAAGTTGGAGCAGAGGAGGTGGCAGTGACTTGTCACATGTGTAGGAGGGGATGTGTTCCTGGTGGCAGGGAAGAGAACCTCCTTAGCATGACTAGGTGTAGGAATTTGGGGTCGGGATCACCTGGGGGGTCATGCCAAAGCTTCGGAATGTTAGGCTTTGCATGTATGTAAATACGGAGCTAAAGGGGTTCTTGGCAGAATTTCTATGGATGTGCAGTAGACACGCTAATGCTGCAGGTGTCCAGCTGCAGAGGAGACATGTTCAGTGACTGCCAGTGCTGAGTCAAGTACATCATTACAACCAGACCCGCACCGAGCTTCCAGAGGCCAGGGCCTCTCAAAGCTATCATGAAGCACTCAAGTGCACACTCTTGTATCTGAGTCTGTTTTGTGTCGTGGCAGTCAGGACCCAAATTTTCAGTGCATCTGCCTCTTGCACCCACAAAGGCAGCCTGCATCCCAGATCACACTTGGTGCGCAGATCCCTGGCCCATTGCTCTCATCTCAGTGAGATGAGAGTGTGTCTGTGCATAGGCAGTTTGGTCCTTTGACATGAGTGGAATGTGGCTCCCCAGGGGGAGGGGAGATGGCAGGTACAGGCAGATATTTGTACCAGGATTGTTCTAGTAGCACATTGCAAGAACCCAGGTGGTATATGGAGGACACACTCAGGTAGCAGGATAACAAGATTGTGCCCTTGTATTTGTAGCTGAGATTTCTCCTGAATGTTTGACCACAGTCTTCTGGGTAGCTCTTCTAAAAGCCATTCTCTGATGACATTTGTCCCACCCTGATCCAGGTGACCTTTCAGGAGACGGTGACAAGCCTCATCCGCAGGGCCTTGGACCAAAATTTGTTGCAGCATGAGGATGTGGACAACTTTGAGCTGCTGTATATGATGTCTGAGGATGAGAGTAAGTAGGACAATCAGACAGTGGGGAGACATGATCCACAGTGGGCTCAGGATAACTGACAGCCAAGAGAAAGTGGGCCTTGGCCCCAAAATACCAAAGTGTGATGGGCCTGGCGGAGACTCTCAGGGGTTGTGGGTGTTTTGTGGTATAATCCTTGAGTGCCACCTAACAATTCTCTCCACTTCGCTCTGCAGAAATCAAGGTCTCTGACCACTCACTCGTGTGTCTGTCCATGAATCTGGGAATACAATATTTCATGGTGAGGAAACGCCCCCAGGTCAAGGGAAAGGAGGTAAACACCTACCTTATTCAAGCTGTGCATGTGCTGCCATTCCACTCCGACCTGAGGAAATAAGAAGCCTCAGCACCTGGACATATTTGCTGGAAGCCCATAGAGCCAACTGACAGTCTGGGGTGGCTTTCTGTTTCTGGGTTTGCTGATGTTCCATCCCCCACAGTTCTCAGAATCAACCTGCAAGTCCTCCAGGCCGCTTTCCCACAAGCAGGTGGGAGACACCTGCTTAATTCGTGTCCACTTAGAAACACAAAGTCCAGAGATGGCCAAGAGTGTTCTGGTAAGCCTGGGAGCAGGGGTGTCCCGTGGTGCTTACACCTGGGTGGGGAGCAGACACTGGTCCAATACCATGGACTACTCATGCCCTCTTGAATTTGGAGCTTCTGGATGATCAGGAGGATAGATGGGAATCAAGAAGGGAGAGGTCAGTGTGAAGGGCTGGAGCTGAGATGAGCGAGTGCAGCAGCTTGTCCACTGCCATGTCTGAGGGAGTCTGTGTGTCAGGTGGCAGCATGCAGTCCAGAAGGGCAGGGACAGGTATGGGTGACAGATGAGAATAGGACAGGAACTAGGTTGCAGGTTCCCTTGTATGGGATGCTGACGTCTATGGAGGAGGACAGCAGTGTGAGGTTCTCCATGTTCCTTGAACAAGGAGCTGAGAGAGTCTCTCTGCAGAGTCGATATGGATGTGGAGCAAGCACACTAAATGTCCAGGTAACCCAATGACCACCCTTGCCGGATGAGGTGCCCTCCTACATCCCAGCCAGCACTGAGCCTCTGGAGGCCAGGAGCTCTCGTGGCTATCTTTCAGCTCTCCTGTGTGTGGTCATGTTCCTGGGTCTGTTTTTGGCCCTGGCAATCCAGACCAAAGCCTCTAGGTTTTGTGCCTAGGCCATTCCCAATGCCGCCTGCATCCTCGGGCAGACCTGGGATCTTGGAGGCTATTGTCCCATTCCTCCCAACTTGTGGGATGAGATTGCATCTGTATGCAGGTAGTGGGGTCCTTTCACTCCGAGAGGAGTGCAGCTCCACAAAGAGCAATGGCAGGCCCAGGAAGTCCTATGTACAAGGATTGGGCTAGTAGCCTGTGGGAAGAGCCCACACGATGAGCAGGAGGTCAGCCTCGGGTAGTAGGGTCATGGATGTTGCCCTTGTATTTAGAGTGGAGGTGCCTCCAGAATGCCCCTGCCCACTGTCCTTGAGTAGTCACTTCAAGGCCCATTTCCTGAAGGCCTGTCTCCCATGCTGCTCCAGGTGACCTGCCACGATAGGGCTCCTGTCGTCATCCGCAGCGCCCTCGACCTACACTTCCTTACTGAGGAGAATCCAGAGGATTATGAGCTGGGCCAAATCATCTCTCGCCGTCAGAGTAAGTGAGACAATCAGATAGCAGAGAGCAAGGGTCAGGATGTGGACTCAGGTCAACTCTTAGCAACAAAGAGTAGTCTCTGACCCCCAAGAACACTCCAACAGGTGTGTTGGGTTCGTGCACAAAGCCAACTGCACTTCTGCTGGTGGAAGGTCTTGAGGTCCAATGGTATACCCCGGTGGATATTGCGGCTCCCCACCAGGTGCCCTCCCCTGGACATGAACAGGCATCCAAAGCTGACATCTTTGAGGAGTGAGGAGGAAAGCCTCTCTCCAGGAGCAGTATGTTTTCATGGTCTGGGATAGGAGTGGTTTCAAAGGAACATGGGAATGCATGGGCTAAAGAGGGAACTGGCATTTTGTGGACTGAAGCAGTACTATTGAAAGCCTTCTGTGTGACCAAAAAACCACTGCCTGGGCAGAGCATTGCCAGGATTCTAGCAAGCAGTAACAGGATGAAATTGGGAAGAAAACACAGCCTGGGAGACAGCCTGAATCATCTGTTTTTGCATAAATTCCATGGTCTTACGCACCTGAGTCCACTAGGCAAGGAGTGATCACAATAGCCAGGTTGTGATCCCTAACTAAAGTCAGATGAGGGCTTCCTGAGCACGTAGCCACAGAGCTCATCTGATAATAATGCCAGCGCTTTTTCGTTGGTTGGTTGGTTGGTTTTTGTGAGCCAAACACCACAGCAGCCATTATCCCAGCCTATGTACCCTGAAGACCACCATCCCTATGAGTTCTAGGATCACTTGTCTCCTATCTTAACCTACTGTTAGGTTAGTAGAGTCTATGGAAGAGGAAGTCTGTCTGGGGCCTTGGTAGCCTAAGAAATTCATAGCAGAGATCTCCACATCCAACCCAGAAGGGATGGAGAACAGGCTCTAGGTTAGAGGAGGGCGACAGGAAACACATGTTCAGAGGAAGGAGAAGCGGCTGTTGTATTCCCCCACTCGGGGTCATGGCACCACTGGGCCATACACCATGTTGGAGGGAAGCAGTCCCTTTGCTGGTCTTTGGAACCATTGTTCTCAGTAGGGCAGTATTTGGAATGTGGCCTCCATTCTCAGAAGCCTGGTTCACATGGAGGCGGGCTCCACCAATGCAGAAGCATGGCTCTAACGTGGTATCCGTGCTGGTCAGCCTGTCCTCACTGTGGCCATACTTGAGGAAAATAACTCAGAGGAGGAATCCTAGGCCTTTTTTCTCTGGGTTTCATAGCTTTCTCTTTGGTTGTGCACTGAGGCTGTCCATAAAGCTCTAGTGTGTGGCAGTGGAGAGCTCCTCAGCCCTTGCCACAAAGGCATAGACTGGGAGAGAGAGAACGAGGCTGGCAGAGAGGGAGAGAGAGAAAGATGGAGAGGGAGGACCTCTCTTTGGAGAATGAGGATTCAGTGGAGCCAACAGGAACAAGGTACTGTTGCCCAGGGCACAACCCTGTTTAGGTCTTACTCCAACCATGCTCAACCTTTCTTCCAGTCCCTCCCAGCCCCCAGTAGTGTATTCATCTTGAATGAGAATTTCATGTTGACATCAGAGCACTCACCATCCAATGCTTCCCTCCAAACCCACCTATGAAGATGGCTCATGTGGGGACTGAATCTTCGGCACAGGAGCCTTTTGTGGGAGATTTCAGATGCAAACCCTAGTGGTGTGCTTTGGCAGATGCAAGAGGACCTGAGATATTCTGGAGTCCAAAGCCTTCAGCAGGAACAGACATTAGGTCTGTTGAAGTGCTCTGCCTAGTTCTTCCTCAGGGAGGACTGTGGAGGCTGTCTTTGTTGGTATTGGTGCTGAATTGGAGAGCTCTCAGGTGTGTGGCTCTGGCCTTTTCTGGCACAGGCTCTCAGATGTTGGCGTGTCCTAGGGAGCACCTCCTGAGTGCCACCTTCTTTTTGTACACCCCTCTCTCCCCAGAGCTGAGGATTCCAGCAGAGGCCAACGTATTTTATGCCAAGAATCCTCACAAAAAATCCAACTTTGTGCTGAGGAAAAGGAGCCTCTCCCAAAAGAATGATGGGTGGATCAAGCCTCAACCTCCCTCTCGTCCTGCAAAGAAGGCTCCTGCCCTCCTGAGGATGCTTCCAAAACCATTCTGTTGCTGTGTGCCTGGGCGGGGCTGAGGCAGACCAGGAATATTTACATTGATTACTATTTTCTTCAAAGTTTGAATCTATAGTTTGCCATTGTCCTTGACCTTGTTTAGTAACACAGTTGTTACTCTATCCTGTATTTGTTGTTTCCATTAATATATTATTATTATTTTAAAATATATATGTTTTTGTTACCTGATCGACTGTGATGATTTGAGTATACTAAATGTAGCAGTGATTCCTAAAGGACACATCCAAACCAACAGGAAGGAATGTTTCATTCTATCAGCAAGAACTTTGGTTTTTAGGAGTTTGGCAGATGGCATTATCTGAGTCAGTTTTCCAATGGGGGCAAAGAAGTATCAGCTGTGATGGTACAAACACAAACAAAGACACACAAACACACACAAGAGCACACACACTCACTGAGAGATAGATAGACAGATGGAGTTGGTCTCTGCTGAAATACTTTGGAGACATGGTTCTGATTTCTCCCCTTTTGGAGTATTTTCAATTGCACAAGGTGTCTTGCAAATGATCCCATGTCTGAGGAAGACATGCATGTGTACTTCACATGCCACTTTTCACATAGCAGGAAGGTCATGTAATATTTTTCATGCAGCTGTCTTTTGACTGTGAACCATCCCATGAGGTCAGCTGTGGAATTTTCAACTTGTAGCATCACAATGGGGATCCACTCTTTGGATTTGGGGATATTTCCGATTTTCTTGATTCAGATTGGAATGATATATATATATTAGTTTTTGATGAAAATTCTGCATTTGATGGTAATGAATGTCATGCATCTAGGAATCTGTAGAGTGCAGACAATGAATGGATGCCTACTGTTGTCTGGACTGGTCTGAAAAGTCCTGTAGCATCTGAGCATGTGTGAGGGCTGTACAGGTCTTGCCAAAAGTCCAGGTCAGATGATCCTGCACAAAGCTGAACTCCTAGTGGTCTCCACAACAGTGTAAGGGCCAAGGAGAAACACACTTCCACACAGAAGTTGGGAAGCTACCTTATGAAGGTGATCATAGATACGGGATTATTAATATATCCAGGTTGGCATCTATTATTTTTTAGCTTTTGACTTTCGCAGCTGTGGGCATCTTGACAACCATCAACTCCCTGTAAGCACAGACAACTCTATAAGAACCTGAGGATAAATTTCCCTGTGCATGTCCCCTTGTGAAACTGCTTAAGCACCGCCTGGTTTACACACAGGTGGAATTTCTAGGTCAAAGTGTGCATGTTTACTTCTTTGACTAAGCACTGCCAGGTGGCTCTTCTGCATAGCTCTACCTGTGGCCAGGATTGTATTATCTAGCTTTCTAACTTTTGCATGTTGAGTAGATACATAGTGGGAGCACACTGTTTTTGTTGGTATTTTTCTTGGTATCTATTCTGATGCTTTTCACTGGGGGATTTTTTCCTGTGAAAATGGGCTTCCTCTACTTGACCTTATTTTCTTCTTTTTAAAATTTTTTCAATGTGACTTTTTAATTTTAGTTTTATTAAAGACATTGCCCCTTGCTTGCATAGTCTATATCTAAAGCACTAGTCCTTGCTCCAAGGCCCAGCTTGCTCTCAGCTGCCCCAGGAGGGGAACAGTCTTTGGCGGTAGACAAGAGACGCCCCTGCAGGGGGCACAAGTGCTTTGGCCCTCTGGTGTCTTGCCAGCAGTGCTTCCCATGCTCACAGAGGGTTTCAGACACTGAGTCAATGGTCCAGGTGGTCTTTTGTTCAGTCTGATCTCAAATTGAGCTCCTCTGAGAGGTCATATTGAAGTCCTTGTGTGTACCTGATCCATCATTTTAAACAATATTCCAAGTTCACTTTTTGTGTGTACGTGGGTTCTGGGGATTGAACCCAGGGCCTTGAGCCTGTGAGGCAAGTGACCTACCTGAGCTACACCCTCAGAGACCCCTGTAAAAGTATTTCCCCTTTGCCTCGGGGTCTAAGTTGCCAAGGCTGACCTCAAACGTTCCTCTTGCCTCAGCCTCCCTGGTGGCTGGCATGACAGGCATGCACCTGGGACTGTCACACTCGAGCCTGTGATGGGAACTCATGTGCATCTGTCCAGGGCTGAGCATGGTTAGGCAGAGCTGTGCTCCAGGCTCCCTGCAGGGCTGTGGAGGCTTCTGCTGCCCAGCAGCCCTGGTGCCATGGCCAGGGCTCCTCCCAGCCGAGGGCAGGCAGCTGCCCATTGCTGTAGGCTGACCTTATTTTCTTCTTATGGCACTCGTCCGTTCTCTGGAGTATGTTGTATGGTTTGTCCATTAGGAGTCTAACAGGTCCTCTAGAACCTTCAAACAATTAGTAAAATTCCTGAACAGTAAGTGAGCGCGCGCAGAAATTGGGCTAATATTTTGGGAAGAACAATGTTGGATGATATATTCATGGCTTGAATATATCATCCAACATGAAGTTATATTTTATTACTTACAAAATAATAAAATAATGAAGCAATACCATGGGCTGAGCTAAAATAGATCCTTAGGATCTTAGGCATTCTGTAATAAATCTGTGTCACTTGAAGTATAGAGTTGATCGACTCTGAGTAATGAAACAGAAGTAAAGGTATCAAAGCCAATGATCATCTGTTTCCAATTTTCTGTGATTTGGTTCAAGTGGTAAAGTGGTGATATTTATTAATAATGGATCGAATAGGTTCATAATTGTTTTAGAGTACAATTAGATGCCTTCAAACTTTAGGCTACATGGGCACATTTGAGAACGGTTCCAGCCATTCTCTCATCCTTTGGGTCATTCCCCTCCTATGTCCTGTGAGACATTTTCTATGTGAGGCTTTAAGAAGAAGAAGAGAATATTCTGTAAAGAAAACCTTGTGATCTGTGCAGTATGAAGTTGAATGGATTCATTCAGAAATCAGAAATTCTATTGAAAGATATTTATTGGCATGAGCCAAATAAAACCTATTTTTAGGCATCCTGGTGAAGACAAGGTTTTATCTTTATGTCTCATTTTCTATGTTTTGTTGTTGTTGTTGTTGTTAGAATGAAATTCATATGTTGCCAGACCATTCTATCAGATGTGTAACTAGATGCCATTTAAATTACCCACTTTTACATGGTAGACAGTTTTTAATGAACACTGCCTGTCTGCACCTTTTTTAAAAACAGGACTGGGATCAGAAGCCCAAATACCAATGGTTAGCTGGAGCATATTTTTCATTTGGCCTATCTGTCAGTATTCCCTGAGGTCATCTGTGCAATCAGCTTCGTTACTCCTGCTCCCTCACTGGATTTCATAGAAACCATATGCTATGTATGAATCAGGGACACCAATCCCACAACATAGCGTTCTTGGAATATCCAAAGTCCCACTTTTCACTTCGCCATGCCTGAGATCAGCAGTAATATTTATCAGCAAATGTGAGATTTTCAAAGATCCAATTCTATGTGCTCCTTTCTCATAGAGCCTTAGGCAGGGATATAGCATACATAAATATTAAGTAAAGTCCATAGTTTTTAAAATGTCATCCATTGAATAGTTGACACATGTCTGAGATACTTTTTTATTTTGGAGGAGGTATTATTTAATAGGGAATTCCAACAGCTACCTAATAGTGAAATGAGAAGTCTTGCATCCATTTTATTTTGTTTCTGATGATTTTTATGAGTAAGGGTAAGATACTTCCTTGTTCTGATGCAGATGTTGCCCACTTTTGTGAATGGATGCGGGGTGTCACCTACTACTTGCATATCTGCATATTGGGCTTGACACTGCTATCGTACTTGGTAGTTGGCAAAAAGTCAATACTGAAGTTAAGCTCTTGTGTTCTAGCAGCAGAGCTGAAGATCCTTGATGTGCCACCTTCTGCAATCCATGCTGCTCTCTTCATGTTCCTTATTGACTTCCTGGTGATGAGCATCATGGTCTCCTGGTCTTGAGAATGGCCAAGCATTGCTCTGTGAATGTGGAAGATGGGCATGTGGAAGGCTCCAGGGAGGAGGGATCATTGAACATGTACTCGAATCCATGTGCCTGTTGAATGACCTGTTTTTTTATTTTTTGGGTTTTAAGGGAGACACTGCCCTAAAACACTTCTGTGCAGCTGGGGATGCAGGCTTCTGCTTCACCTTGCAGGAAGCATTAACGAATCCTTTCCAGAAGACATGAGAAGAGAGAAGTGAGCCTCTAGTATCATGCAGGTTCCTTGCATTGCCCATGGGCTAGAAGAGAGAAGAGTTGCTTCATGAGATTTGATCCCCTTTTTCCTGAAAAGTTCCACACAGAGGTGAGTCCCCAGCATGTTTAGAAATCATTTCAGACACCTTTCTGGACGGAATTGAATCAGAGCCCCTGATGATGTGGAAGAGCTAAAGATGGGTTTGCTATGAATTTTCTATTTCATTCATCAGGGCCTGAGTCAAGTCAGTCATTGTGCTGTCAACACATGAGCTGCTGGTCAAATGTGAGGAAGTGGTCTTGCTATATGAAAACACCACCCTGATTCAGTGAGCCAGAGGCAGCCTGCAGTCCCTGTTTTCCTGTAAAGGCAGATTGCTGTGGATGGCCTCTGGCCTCGTCATGCAGCCCTGCTCAGAGTAGGGGATTGAGGGACCAGGCAGATCCCTAGTTCCTTTTGACCTTTATTGCCATTGGGCCACCCCAGGGTCCTTGGACTCTACCTGGTCTTCTGGCCTGGGTCAGGGGATGTGAGGTTTGGAATCCCCCTCTGTGGCAGGATCCCAGCCCCCCAGCCACTTGAGGTCAGCACATCCTTCCCTAATTGTGTTAGAGTTGGAGACTTCTCCCACCCATCCTCATCCATGCTCATCCCACATTTTGTAGCTTGGCACCTGAGGACCTTTATTCATTGACTTAGTTGTTAGTGATGATGGTTACTAAGACTAAGTGACTCTTTCAAGTCACATCACTTGTATGGTAGGGCTAGAGCATGGATCTTCCTAATTGATTTCATGGGACTCTCTCATGGAAACTGTGACTGCTTCCTAAACACACACTCTACATTTGGAGTGTCAAAATTCTTGCCACTGCCTCCTTGGCAAGTGTATCTTGTCTTCTACGTGGGAATTTCACAAATATTTTCCTTTGGTTTGTGGAGGTCATGCAGAAGGGATTTCATTTGAAATAGCCCAAACAAGAAATACCAGTTGTCTTTTTCGCACATGGATGTGTGTAGTGAACACCCCTTTCTGTGTGCTTGCATGAGTTACTCCTTTGAATTTGTTGAAGAATGGTTGGCTGGGGAGCAAGTTAACGAGAGATGGATATCAATGGTTGTCAAGTATTCTGACGTGAAGAATGTATTGAGGATGTGAAGGCTTTTCTAGCCAGTTCCTATGGCTCAGTCAGGGATCAGTCAGAGGATTCTGTTGGTAGACTCTTTGGCACAGATGTCAAAGTGGCCTGGTCTTACCCTGTCCAGGACTGAATGCTGAGCTTGAGTGGGAGCTTCTTGTCATTTCAAGCATTTCCATGAGTCTGTCCTCTGTTCTCTTGTATCCAAGTGGTTTCTAATAGGAAAGCAGAACAAAAATTGAAAGTATGGTGATTGATTATTTTTACCAATGTTATTTCAATCCACTTTGTTTAATACGAAATTACCTTTATGCTAGTAAGATTTCATATGTGAGGAAATAATGAAAATATTGGGGTTAGGGGATGAGAATATGCAAATCAAACATTTTTGAGCACCAAGACCCGTTTTTTGTTTTTGTTTTTGTTTTTTTTTTATTAACTTAAATAATATTAAGTGCCAGAGGACCACCGCTGCCATTCAGCCTCAACAACCTCCAGGTCCAGCCTCCAGGTGGCCCATTTCACCAGGGTGTGTGGGACCACACTGTCCTGGGATGAGAGAACAGTACCCACGGATGTTGACATCTCACAGAGTAGATATTGCCAGTGACAGTAGGGAGCTATTGGCACATGAGGAAGGGAAGAGCTCTCAGGATGGGAAGAGGGGGCCGCTTCGAGACTCATTGGGTATGGCACGAGGCTGCTGGGTGTGGTGTTGGCCTGGGCCCACTGAGTGGGGCAGATCCGTGGTCTGTGTTTCTGTACGCTCCTCTGTAGCCTGTGTTGGCAGCAGATCAGGGAATTGCGATCAGAAGTGCTCCCAGTAACACAGGCACCAGCCCCCAGAGTGTGTGCCTATCCGTTTCCCCACCTGGCCTGACTTAGTGCCTGTCTTGCCTCAGGGCTGAGACCCTACAATCTCTGATGAGGGTGTCTGTGGTCCAGATCCAACCTGCATGGCCAACATGCTCAGACCTTCAGCTGGGTCCTAGGCTGCTGCAACCAAACTCTGTTAACTGGGTGGCCGACAACAGAGGAAGTGTCTTCCGTTGAGCTCCAGAGGCTCAACACAGTAGGTGTTGGGCTGTCCCAGTGCCATAACCCCTCCCAGGTTTCAAGGGGACTGTCTCCCCAACTCTCCCAGCCCTTGCCCACTCTCCTATTGCTGCCCACGATCTGTGGTTCCCATATGGGCATCCCGCCCTCGCTCCAACCTCACATATCCGGTATCCCCCAGTCTCCCTGGTATCTGGGTCCAGACTCTCCTCTTCCTACAAGAATATCAGATATTGGATTTGGTCCCAGTTGATGCTGTGTTCCATCATGTGAGCTCTTAGCTTCATCACTGTGCAAAGACTCTTTTCCCACGCAAGTTCGCACGACTTTTGGCTGGCTAAGAATTTTCAGGGGACACTTTTCTAATGAGTACACTTTCCTTCCTTCCGATCTCCCACCAGTGAGCATTCCTCGCACCCTTGTCCTAGTTCCTTTATGGCAGTTTCCCTCCTTATGGCTGAGAGGACCTAGTGACCCCTGAATTCACACGTTCTCCTTAATCACCAACACACTGCAGAATTCTCCAGGGGGCCATATATGCTCCTGGAAGTTGGTGTTGGAAATAGTTCTCCATCCATTAATCACTCCCTCACTCACTAATGTCCTTGTGTCCTTGAGAAAGGCTCTCCCTTTCCTGGTTTTCCTGAATAGAAATCCTCTTGCCTCTTGGGTGAATAGGGTTATGGGTTGTGCAGAGGGTGTTGGTCCACTGAGCATCTTAGAGACTGTCCTTTATGGAGCCTAATGATCCTCACTGGGGAATGAGGCCAGGGTCCTAACTGTGGTTAGTTAGAGAGGGAAAGAAGGACGAGGGAAACTCAGATGTCCCTTCATGGCCCCTGGAGTTAGAGGACTTACCCCTTTGCACCTGGGATCAGGAGACCTCATTTCCTCAAGGACACGCACACTCAGACGTTAATCTTGAGTGTGGGTTCCATTCTGGGGTCCAGGGCTGTTGTTAGCCACCAGGAATGACAGTGCTCTCCATGCTGAGTGGAGCCATTTTTGCCAGGAAAGAGAGCCCATGGTCACGCCTTGTGCAAAGCATCCCATGCCAGGGGCTCCCATGCCTACATTCCTGTCCTGAAAGGAAGCCACTCAGAGGCAAGGTGGGTCCAACCACCTCCCATGTGTTCACTCATCACTGTGTTCCAGCAGTCACCCCAGTGAACAGTCCTGATGGGATTGGATGTGGCTCAGAATGTCACCCTCATGAGCTCTACCCTGCCACAGCTGCAGTTCTGCAGTGGGAGAAACTCAAAACCTCAAAACACATGCACATGAAAGAAAAGAGCAAGAGCCAGAGCCCAAACAGGCCAGGTGTGGCAAAGACAGCTGGAGTGCCTAGGTTGGGACTCAGAATTATGTCAGTGGGGTGGCATTGCTGCTGGCACCAGCATGATAACCGAGAGCCAGCCCTGCTCATTTTGGGGAGCAGTGTGTTGGGGAAGGCAGCAGAAATTGAGAGGCAGGATTGAGTTTGGCCCTAGGAGGAGGTTGGGTAAGAGGCCAGTGTGGGTTGGAGAGCCTGGGCAGATAGACAGAGGCCAGGGCACACCCCAAAGCCTGGAGACTGCACTTGATGTCCAGGGTTGTGAAACACCACTTCCCCTCTTACTCACAACTGAGAGCAAGGGGCATTGATGAGTTCAGTTTGTGTGCGGCTGCATCCAAGGTGGCTCGGCTAGGAACCTCTGTTTCCTTGACTCAGGAGGCTGGGAGTCCAGGCTCCACTGAGGCTCGGCTGGGAGGATCGGAGTCTGAGTTTATGCCTGTGTTCCCTGTAGGATCCATGTTGGCTGAGCCTCAGTGTTTTTGTAATGAGAGGATGGGTGACCGTCATGTCTTTATCACAGGACACACTTGCTAAATGGATTTGTTTGCTCTGAGGAGGAAAGAGAGAGGGGGGAGTGGTGCTGGAGACAGGGATGCAGACAGGGGTCATGGACTTGGCATAACTCAGTCTTGGAGGTGATATCCCATCACCTGTACCCACTTCAATTCCCATGAATCCAGAGGCTGAGCCCCCTTGAGGTGAGGGGTGAACCGGTTCTGGGCAGCAGGATGCTGTGGTACCTCGGAGTCTCTGTGAGACCCCAACACTAGACACACTTGGCCCTTTTGAAATCTTAGGAGAAGCCTTGGGAAGTTGTATGGCAGAGGGGAGCAGCCTCTGCATCTCAGTCCCCTCCAACTTGCCATGGTGTAGAGAGGGAATTGCAGCCACGATGGGACGGACATTGGCCATGTCCCTGTGTGGGACACAGGCCTGATTGAGTTAGGGTGCATTCTTTGTCTCTCCCTTTCTTGTGATTATCCCATCTCTACATTTGTGCTTTAGCCACCTGTGAGTCCCATCTCTGGTTTCAGAGAGAACAGAGGGTGTTATGGGCCAATAGACACAATAAACCCTAGAGATTAGATGCTACCCTACTTTCCAGAAAAGACTGGGCACACCATGAGTTGCACAATGATGGGACCAGGGTCCAAAAGCTGCTGAGAGGGAAGGACTGGTTGTGAATGCATTTTTGAAGGCTCCAAGCTGGAACTCTAGTGGCACCAAGCAGGGCAGATGCTGGTGGGGATGTTTGGGGAGTTGTTGGTGAACACCTGCGCACCTGAGATGGGTAGGCATGGAGGAGAAATCGGCAGCCCATAGGGCTGTTGAAAGTGGTCTTATGTGAAAAGAGGCTCAGGTATGGGCACAGGAAATGACATCATTGCCTTGACAATGGATCAAACAGAACATGGAACCCTGGTATCCAGGCACCCACTTCACTGACCAAGCCATCCGAGCTCACTTGGTTGGAGCCACTGGAGGGAGAAGGATGTTCTCCTGTGGTTGCAGACAATGCCGAGCCTCAGGCTCCCAGGAATCTCAGGGGGGGCAACTAGCCCTTTTGTGGATACACTGGGTGAGGCTTCATCTTAGACGCCAGAGCCTCTGGCGATTGTCGCAGAGGAGCTCAAGAGTAACAGTGAGTAGCACAGGGCAGGTGAGCCCAGCAGGCCCTCTAGTCTGATCCCTGATGAATGGCCCAGGACTCCTATTCTGACTCTGTGTGTGTGTGTGTGTGTGTGTGTGTGTGTGTGTGTGTTTGTACTGATGGGAACTGTCCCATTGTGCTTTGACTCTAGTGTATTGGCACAAGTCATTTTTCTGTTTGTCACCAATTCCATTTTGAACCCACCATTCTTGGTCCCAACCCAGGGTGAAAATGATCAGAACACGGAGGAGCCCTTCAGGGTTCAGAGCCTTGAACCTTACAGGCAGGACCAGCTTAGGAATGAGCTCCTGCCTGTCATTTGTGGGAGGAACCTACATTTCAGCAGCAACATGGGGTTAATCTCCTGGGATTTCATCCCCACCCAGCAGGTGCTGGATCTCTTGTTCCCAAAACAGCCACCTTCTTCAGTCTTTACTCCTGGTGCCACTCCACATCCTCCAAGGGGACAAGAACCTCAGGTTCTGGATGGATGTTGTAGAATGCCCACAGAGCCAACTGCCAGGCTGGGTGGGGTGCAGTTGCTGGGCTTTGCTGATGTTGTCATCCCCCACAGTTCTTGGAACCTTCTGTGGCAGTGGCATCCAGGACCCCAGCAGCTGTGAGTAGCAGCTCCTCACTGCTTCACTCCAGCGAGCAGGTGGAAGACAGCCGCGTTGTTCACGTCCTCCTAGAGGGACAGAGCCTGAGGGAGACAAAGCGCATCCCGGTAAGCCCGACAGCAGGGCTGCCTCCTGGGTGTCCACACAGTGGAAGGCAGGAGACACAGCCAACCCCAGGGCTATGGTGGGAAATAAAGAAGAGAGAGGTCCGTCTTAAGGGCTTGACCTGAGGAGGGAGAGCATCAGCATGCCCAGCTTCAGTGGTGAGTGGGCCTGTGCATTGTGGGTTTTGCAGGCCAGAAGTGCAGACGGAAGTGCTGTGGACAGATGAAGGCAGAGATATGTCCAGGGTGCAGGCTGCAGTGCCTAGAACTTGGTATTCTCAATGAGTGAAATTGGAGCAGAGGAGGTGGCAATGACTTGTCACATGTGTAGGAGGGGATGTGTTCCTGGTGGCAGGGAAGAGATCCTCCTTAGCATGACTAGGTGTAGGAATTTGGGGTCGGGATCACCTGAGGGGTCATGCCAAAGCTTCGGAATGTTAGGCTTTGCATGTATGTAAATACGGAGCTAAAGGGGTTCTTGGCAGAATTTCTATGGATGTGCAGTAGACACGCTAATGCTGCAGGTGTCCAGCTGCAGAGGAGACATGTTCAGTGACTGCCAGTGCTGAGTCAAGTACATCATTACAACCAGACCCGCACCGAGCTTCCAGAGGCCAGGGCCTCTCAAAGCTATCATGAAGCACTCAAGTGCACACTCTTGTATCTGAGTCTGTTTTGTGTCGTGGCAGTCAGGACCCAAATTTTCAGTGCATCTGCCTCTTGCACCCACAAAGGCAGCCTGCATCCCAGATCACACTTGGTGCGCAGATCTCTGGCCCATTGCTCTCATCTCAGTGAGATGAGAGTGTGTCTGTGCATAGGCAGTTTGGTCCTTTGACATGAGTGGAATGTGGCTCCCCAGGGGGAGGGGAGATGGCAGGTACAGGCAGATATTTGTACCAGGATTGTTCTAGTAGCACATTGCAAGAACCCAGGTGGTATATGGAGGACACACTCAGGTAGCAGGATAACAAGATTGTGCCCTTGTATATGTAGCTGAGATTTCTCCTGAATGTTTGACCACAGTCTTCTGGGTAGCTCTTCTAAAAGCCATTCTCTGATGACATTTGTCCCACCCTGATCCAGGTGACCTTTCAGGAGACGGTGACAAGCCTCATCCGCAGGGCCTTGGACCAAAATTTGTTGCAGCATGAGGATGTGGACAACTGTGAGCTGCTGTATATGATGTCTGAGGATGAGAGTAAGTAGGACAATCAGACAGTGGGGAGACATGATCCACAGTGGGCTCAGGATAACTGACAGCCAAGAGAAAGTGGGCCTTGGCCCCAAAATACCAAAGTGTGATGGGCCTGGCGGAGACTCTCAGGGGTTGTGGGTGTTTTGTGGTATAATCCTTGAGTGCCACCTAACAATTCTCTCCACTTCGCTCTGCAGAAATCAAGGTCTCTGACCACTCACTCGTGTGTCTGTCCATGAATCTGGGAATACAATATTTCATGGTGAGGAAACGCCCCCAGGTCAAGGGAAAGGAGGTAAACACCTACCTTATTCAAGCTGTGCATGTGCTGGCATTCCACTCCGACCTGAGGAAATAAGAAGCCTCAGCACCTGGACATATTTGCTGGAAGCCCATAGAGCCAACTGACAGTCTCGGGTGGCTTTCTGTTTCTGGGTTTGCTGATGTTCCATCCCCCACAGTTCTCAGAATCAACCTGCAAGTCCTCCAGGCCGCTTTCCCACAAGCAGGTGGGAGACACCTGCTTAATTCGTGTCCACTTAGAAACACAAAGTCCAGAGATGGCCAAGAGTGTTCTGGTAAGCCTGGGAGCAGGGGTGTCCCGTGGTGCTTACACCTGGGTGGGGAGCAGACACTGGTCCAATACCATGGACTACTCATGCCCTCTTGAATTTGGAGCTTCTGGATGATCAGGAGGATAGATGGGAATCAAGAAGGGAGAGGTCAGTGTGAAGGGCTGGAGCTGAGATGAGCG
This sequence comes from Urocitellus parryii, assembly GCF_045843805.1. NCBI lineage: Eukaryota > Metazoa > Chordata > Mammalia > Rodentia > Sciuridae > Urocitellus > Urocitellus parryii. Next base: position 37,570,913 of record NC_135548.1, read on the forward strand.
AGTGCAGCAGCTTGTCCACTGCCATGTCTGAGGGAGTCTGTGTGTCAGGTGGCAGCATGCAGTCCAGAAGGGCAGGGACAGGTATGGGTGACAGATGAGAATAGGACAGGAACTAGGTTGCAGGTTCCCTTGTATGGGATGCTGACGTCTATGGAGGAGGACAGCAGTGTGAGGTTCTCCATGTTCCTTGAACAAGGAGCTGAGAGAGTCTCTCTGCAGAGTCGATATGGATGTGGAGCAAGCACACTAAATGTCCAGGTAACCCAATGACCACCCTTGCCGGATGAGGTGCCCTCCTACATCCCAGCCAGCACTGAGCCTCTGGAGGCCAGGAGCTCTCATGGCTATCTTTCAGCTCTCCTGTGTGTGGTCATGTTCCTGGGTCTGTTTTTGGCCCTGGCAATCCAGACCAAAGCCTCTAGGTTTTGTGCCTAGGCCATTCCCAATGCCGCCTGCATCCTCGGGCAGACCTGGGATCTTGGAGGCTATTGTCCCATTCCTCCCAACTTGTGGGATGAGATTGCATCTGTATGCAGGTAGTGGGGTCCTTTCACTCCGAGAGGAGTGCAGCTCCACAAAGAGCAATGGCAGGCCCAGGAAGTCCTATGTACAAGGATTGGGCTAGTAGCCTGTGGGAAGAGCCCACACGATGAGCAGGAGGTCAGCCTCGGGTAGTAGGGTCATGGATGTTGCCCTTGTATTTAGAGTGGAGGTGCCTCCAGAATGCCCCTGCCCACTGTCCTTGAGTAGTCACTTCAAGGCCCATTTCCTGAAGGCCTGTCTCCCATGCTGCTCCAGGTGACCTGCCACGATAGGGCTCCTGTCGTCATCCGCAGCGCCCTCGACCTACACTTCCTTACTGAGGAGAATCCAGAGGATTATGAGCTGGGCCAAATCATCTCTTGTCGTCAGAGTAAGTGAGACAATCAGATAGCAGAGAGCAAGGGTCAGGATGTGGACTCAGGTCAACTCTTAGCAACAAAGAGTAGTCTCTGACCCCCAAGAACACTCCAACAGGTGTGTTGGGTTCGTGCACAAAGCCAACTGCACTTCTGCTGGTGGAAGGTCTTGAGGTCCAATGGTATACCCCGGTGGATATTGCGGCTCCCCACCAGGTGCCCTCCCCTGGACATGAACAGGCATCCAAAGCTGACATCTTTGAGGAGTGAGGAGGAAAGCCTCTCTCCAGGAGCAGTATGTTTTCATGGTCTGGGATAGGAGTGGTTTCAAAGGAACATGGGAATGCATGGGCTAAAGAGGGAACTGGCATTTTGTGGACTGAAGCAGTACTATTGAAAGCCTTCTGTGTGACCAAAAAACCACTGCCTGGGCAGAGCATTGCCAGGATTCTAGCAAGCAGTAACAGGATGAAATTGGGAAGAAAACACAGCCTGGGAGACAGCCTGAATCATCTGTTTTTGCATAAATTCCATGGCCTTACGCACCTGAGTCCACTAGGCAAGGAGTGATCACAATAGCCAGGTTGTGATCCCTAACTAAAGTCAGATGAGGGCTTCCTGAGCACGTAGCCACAGAGCTCATCTGATAATAATGCCAGCGCTTTTTCGTTGGTTGGTTGGTTGGTTTTTGTGAGCCAAACACCACAGCAGCCATTATCCCAGCCTATGTACCCTGAAGACCACCATCCCTATGAGTTCTAGGATCACTTGTCTCCTATCTTAACCTACTGTTAGGTTAGTAGAGTCTATGGAAGAGGAAGTCTGTCTGGGGCCTTGGTAGCCTAAGAAATTCATAGCAGAGATCTCCACATCCAACCCAGAAGGGATGGAGAACAGGCTCTAGGTTAGAGGAGGGCGACAGGAAACACATGTTCAGAGGAAGGAGAAGCGGCTGTTGTATTCCCCCACTCGGGGTCATGGCACCACTGGGCCATACACCATGTTGGAGGGAAGCAGTCCCTTTGCTGGTCTTTGGAACCATTGTTCTCAGTAGGGCAGTATTTGGAATGTGGCCTCCATTCTCAGAAGCCTGGTTCACATGGAGGCGGGCTCCACCAACGCAGAAGCATGGCTCTAACGTGGTATCCGTGCTGGTCAGCCTGTCCTCACTGTGGCCATACTTGAGGAAAATAACTCAGAGGAGGAATCCTAGGCCTTTTTTCTCTGGGTTTCATAGCTTTCTCTTTGGTTGTGCACTGAGGCTGTCCATAAAGCTCTAGTGTGTGGCAGTGGAGAGCTCCTCAGCCCTTGCCACAAAGGCATAGACTGGGAGAGAGAGAACGAGGCTGGCAGAGAGGGAGAGAGAGAAAGATGGAGAGGGAGGACCTCTCCTTGGAGAATGAGGATTCAGTGGAGCCAACAGGAACAAGGTACTGTTGCCCAGGGCACAACCCTGTTTAGGTCTTACTCCAACCATGCTCAACCTTTCTTCCAGTCCCTCCCACCCCCCAGTAGTGTATTCATCTTGAATGAGAATTTCATGTTGACATCAGAGCACTCACCATCCAATGCTTCCCTCCAAACCCACCTATGAAGATGGCTCATGTGGGGACTGAATCTTCGGCACAGGAGCCTTTTGTGGGAGATTTCAGATGCAAACCCTAGTGGTGTGCTTTGGCAGATGCAAGAGGACCTGAGATATTCTGGAGTCCAAAGCCTTCGGTAGGAACAGACATTAGGTCTGTTGAAGTGCTCTGCCTAGTTCTTCCTCAGGGAGGACTGTGGAGGCTGTCTTTGTTGGTATTGGTGCTGAATTGGAGAGCTCTCAGGTGTGTGGCTCTGGCCTTTTCTGGCACAGGCTCTCAGATGTTGGCGTGTCCTAGGGAGCACCTCCTGAGTGCCACCTTCTTTTTGTACACCCCTCTCTCCCCAGAGCTGAGGATTCCAGCAGAGGCCAACGTATTTTATGCCAAGAATCCTCACAAAAAATCCAACTTTGTGCTGAGGAAAAGGAGCCTCTCCCAAAAGAATGATGGGTGGATCGAGCCTCAACCTCTCTCTCGTCCTGCAAAGAAGGCTCCTGCCCTCCTGAGGATGCTTGCAAAACCATTCTGTTGCTGTGTGCCTGGGCGGGGCTGAGGCAGCCCAGGAATATTTACATTGATTACTATTTTCTTCAAAGTTTGAATCTATAGTTTGCCATTGTCCTTGACCTTGTTTAGTAACACAGTTGTTACTCTATCCTGTATTTGTTGTTTCCATTAATATATTATTATTATTTTAAAATATATATGTTTTTGTTACCTGATCTACTGTGATGATTTGAGTATACTAAATGTAGCAGTGATTCCTAAAGGACACATCCAAACCAACAGGAAGGAATGTTTCATTCTATCAGAAAGAACTTTGGTTTTTAGGAGTTTGGCAGATGGCATTATCTGAGTCAGTTTTCCAATGGGGGCAATGAAGTATCAGCTGTGATGGTACAAACACAAACAAAGACACACAAACACACACAAGAGCACACACACTCACTGAGAGATAGATACACAGATGGAGTTGGTCTCTGCTGAAATACTTTGGAGACATGGTTCTGATTTCTCCCCTTTTGGAGTATTTTCAATTGCACAAGGTGTCTTGCAAATGAACCCATGTCTGAGGAAGACATGCATGTGTACTTCACATGCCACTTTTCAAATAGCAGCAAGGTCATGCAATATTTTTCATGCAGCTGTCTTTTGACTGTGAACCATCCCATGAGGTCAGCTGTGGAATTTTCAACTTGTAGCATCACAATGGGGATCCACTCTTTGGATTTGGGGATATTTCCGATTTTCTTGATTCAGATTGGAATGATATATATATTAGTTTTTGATGAAAATTCTGCATTTGATGGTAATGAATGTCGTGCATCTAGGAATCTGTAGAGTGCAGACAATGAATGGATGCCTACTGTTGTCTGGACTGGTCTGAAAAGTCCTGTAGCATCTGAGCATGTGTGAGGGCTGTACAGGTCTTGCCAAAAGCCCAGGTCAGATGATCCTGCACAAAGCTGAACTCCTAGTGGTCTCCACAACAGTGTAAGGGCCAAGGAGAAACACACTTCCACACAGAAGTTGGGAAGCTACCTTATGAAGGTGATCATAGATACGGGATTATTAATATATCCAGGTTGGCGTCTATTATTTTTTTAGCTTTTGACTTTCGCAGCTGTGGGCATCTTGACAACCATCAACTCCCTGTAAGCACAGACAACTCTATAAGAACCTGAGGATAAATTTCCCTGTGCATGTCCCCTTGTGAAACTGCTTAAGCACCGCCTGGTTTACACACAGGTGGAATTTCTAGGTCAAAGTGTGCATGTTTACTTCTTTGACTAAGCACTGCCAGGTGGCTCTTCTGCATAGCTCTACCTGTGGCCAGGATTGTATTATCTAGCTTTCTAACTTTTGCAGGTTGAGTAGATACATAGTGGGAGCACACTGTTTTTGTTGGTATTTTTCTTGGTATCTATTCTGATGCTTTTCACTGGGGGATTTTTTCCTGTGAAAATGGGCTTCCTCTACTTGACCTTATTTTCTTCTTTTTAAAATTTTTTCAATGTGACTTTTTAATTTTAGTTTTATTAAAGACATTGCCCCTTGCTTGCATAGTCTATATCTAAAGCACTAGTCCTTGCTCCAAGGCCCAGCTTGCTCTCAGCTGCCCCAGGAGGGGAACAGTCTTTGGCGGTAGACAAGAGACGCCCCTGCAGGGGGCACAAGTGCTTTGGCCCTCTGGTGTCTTGCCAGCAGTGCTTCCCATGCTCACAGAGGGTTTCAGACACTGAGTCAATGGTCCAGGTGGTCTTTTGTTCAGTCTGATCTCAAATTGAGCTCCTCTGAGAGGTCATATTGAAGTCCTTGTGTGTACCTGATCCATCATTCTAAACAATATTCCAAGTTCACTTTTTGTGTGTACGTGGGTTCTGGGGATTGAACCCAGGGCCTTGAGCCTGTGAGGCAAGTGACCTACCTGAGCTACACCCTCAGAGACCCCTGTAAAAGTATTTCCCCTTTGCCTCGGGGTCTAAGTTGCCAAGGCTGACCTCAAACGTTCCTCTTGCCTCAGCCTCCCTGGTGGCTGGCATGACAGGCATGCACCTGGGACTGTCACACTCGAGCCTGTGATGGGAACTCATGTGCATCTGTCCAGGGCTGAGCATGGTTAGGCAGAGCTGTGCTCCAGGCTCCCTGCAGGGCTGTGGAGGCTTCTGCTGCCCAGCAGCCCTGGTGCCATGGCCAGGGCTCCTCCCAGCCGAGGGCAGGCAGCTGCCCATTGCTGTAGGCTGACCTTATTTTCTTCTTATGGCACTCGTCCATTCTCTGGAGTATGTTGTATGGTTTGTCCATTAGGAGTCTAACAGGTCCTCTAGAACCTTCAAACAATTAGTAAAATTCCTGAACAGTAAGTGAGCGCGCGCAGAAATTGGGCTAATATTTTGGGAAGAACAATGTTGGATGATATATTCATGGCTTGAATATATCATCCAACATGAAGTTATATTTTATTACTTACAAAATAATAAAATAATGAAGCAATACCATGGGCTGAGCTAAAATAGATCCTTAGGATCTTAGGCATTCTGTAATAAATCTGTGTCACTTGAAGTATAGAGTTGATCAACTCTGAGTAATGAAACAGAAGTAAAGGTATCAAAGCCAATGATCATCTGTTTCCAATTTTCTGTGATTTGGTTCAAGTGGTAAAGTGGTGATATTTATTAATAATGGATCGAATAGGTTCATAATTGTTTTAGAGTACAATTAGATGCCTTCAAACTTTAGCCCTCCTATGTCCTGTGAGACATTTTCTATGTGAGGCTTTAAGAAGAAGAAGAGAATATTCTGTAAAGAAAACCTTGTGATCTGTGCAGTATGAAGTTGAATGGATTCATTCAGAAATCAGAAATTCTATTGAAAGATATTTATTGGCATGAGCCAAATAAAACCTATTTTTAGGCATCCTGGTGAAGACAAGGTTTTATCTTTATGTCTCATTTTCTATGTTTTGTTGTTGTTGTTGTTGTTAGAATGAAATTCATATGTTGCCAGACCATTCTATCAGATGTGTAACTAGATGCCATTTAAATTACCCACTTTTACATGGTAGACAGTTTTTAATGAACACTGCCTGTCTGCACCTTTTTTAAAAACAGGACTGGGATCAGAAGCCCAAATACCAATGGTTAGCTGGAGCATATTTTTCATTTGGCCTATCTGTCAGTATTCCCTGAGCTCATCTGTGCAATCAGCTTCGTTACTCCTGCTCCCTCACTGGATTTCATAGAAACCATATGCTATGTATGAATCAGGGACACCAATCCCACAACATAGCATTCTTGGAATATCCAAAGTCCCACTTTTCACTTCGCCATGCCTGAGATCAGCAGTAATATTTATCAGCAAATGTGAGATTTTCAAAGATCCAATTCTATGTGCTCCTTTCTCATAGAGCCTTAGGCAGGGATATAGCATACATAAATATTAAGTAAAGTCCATAGTTTTTAAAATGTCATCCATTGAATAGTTGACACATGTCTGAGATACTTTTTATTTTGGAGGAGGTATTATTTAATAGGGAATTCCAACAGCTACCTAATAGTGAAATGAGAAGTCTTGCATCCATTTTATTTTGTTTCTGATGATTTTTATGAGTAAGGGTAAGATACTTCCTTGTTCTGATGCAGATGTTGCCCACTTTTGTGAATGGATGCGGGGTGTCACCTACTACTTGCATATCTGCATATTGGGCTTGACACTGCTATCGTACTTGGTAGTTGGCAAAAAGTCAATACTGAAGTTAAGCTCTTGTGTTCTAGCAGCAGAGCTGAAGATCCTTGATGTGCCACCTTCTGCAATCCATGCTGCTCTCTTCATGTTCCTTATTGACTTCCTGGTGATGAGCATCATGGTCTCCTGGTCTTGAGAATGGCCAAGCATTGCTCTGTGAATGTGGAAGATGGGCATGTGGAAGGCTCCAGGGAGGAGGGATCATTGAACATGTACTCGAATCCATGTGCCTGTTGAATGACCTGTTTTTTTATTTTTTGGGTTTTAAGGGAGACACTGCCCTAAAACACTTCTGTGCAGCTGGGGATGCAGGCTTCTGCTTCACCTTGCAGGAAGCATTAACGAATCCTTTCCAGAAGACATGAGAAGAGAGAAGTGAGCCTCTAGTATCATGCAGGTTCCTTGCATTGCCCATGGGCTAGAAGAGAGAAGAGTTGCTTCATGAGATTTGATCCCCTTTTTCCTGAAAAGTTCCACACAGAGGTGAGTCCCCAGCATGTTTAGAAATCATTTCAGACACCTTTCTGGACGGAATTGAATCAGAGCCCCTGATGATGTGGAAGAGCTAAAGATGGGTTTGCTATGAATTTTCTATTTCATTCATCAGGGCCTGAGTCAAGTCAGTCATTGTGCTGTCAACACATGAGCTGCTGGTCAAATGTGAGGAAGTGGTCTTGCTATATGAAAACACCACCCTGATTCAGTGAGCCAGAGGCAGCCTGCAGTCCCTGTTTTCCTGTAAAGGCAGATTGCTGTGGATGGCCTCTGGCCTCGTCATGCAGCCCTGCTCAGAGTAGGGGATTGAGGGACCAGGCAGATCCCTAGTTCCTTTTGACCTTTATTGCCATTGGGCCACCCCAGGGTCCTTGGACTCTACCTGGTCTTCTGGCCTGGGTCAGGGGATGTGAGGTTTGGAATCCCCCTCTGTGGCAGGATCCCAGCCCCCCAGCCACTTGAGGTCAGCACATCCTTCCCTAATTGTGTTAGAGTTGGAGACTTCTCCCACCCATCCTCATCCATGCTCATCCCACATTTTGTAGCTTGGCACCTGAGGACCTTTATTCATTGACTTAGTTGTTAGTGATGATGGTTACTAAGACTAAGTGACTCTTTCAAGTCACATCACTTGCATGGTAGGGCTAGAGCATGGATCTTCCTAATTGATTTCATGGGACTCTCTCATGGAAACTGTGACTGCTTCCTAAACACACACTCTACATTTGGAGTGTCAAAATTCTTGCCACTGCCTCCTTGGCAAGTGTATCTTGTCTTCTACGTGGGAATTTCACAAATATTTTCCTTTGGTTTGTGGAGGTCATGCAGAAGGGATTTCATTTGAAATAGCCCAAACAAGAAATACCAGTTGTCTTTTTCGCACATGGATGTGTGTAGTGAACACCCCTTTCTGTGTGCTTGCATGAGTTACTCCTTTGAATTTGTTGAAGAATGGTTGGCTGGGGAGCAAGTTAACGAGAGATGGATATCAATGGTTGTCAAGTATTCTGACGTGAAGAATGTATTGAGGATGTGAAGGCTTTTCTAGCCAGTTCCTATGGCTCAGTCAGGGATCAGTCAGAGGATTCTGTTGGTAGACTCTTTGGCACAGATGTCAAAGTGGCCTGGTCTTACCCTGTCCAGGACTGAATGCTGAGCTTGAGTGGGAGCTTCTTGTCATTTCAAGCATTTCCATGAGTCTGTCCTCTGTTCTCTTGTATCCAAGTGGTTTCTAATAGGAAAGCAGAACAAAAATTGAAAGTATGGTGATTGATTATTTTTACCAATGTTATTTCAATCCACTTTGTTTAATACGAAATTACCTTTATGCTAGTAAGATTTCATATGTGAGGAAATAATGAAAATATTGGGGTTAGGGGATGAGAATATGCAAATCAAACATTTTTGAGCACCAAGACCCGTTTTTTGTTTTTGTTTTTGTTTTTTTTTTATTAACTTAAATAATATTAAGTGCCAGAGGACCACCGCTGCCATTCAGCCTCAACAACCTCCAGGTCCAGCCTCCAGGTGGCCCATTTCACCAGGGTGTGTGGGACCACACTGTCCTGGGATGAGAGAACAGTACCCACGGATGTTGACATCTCACAGAGTAGATATTGCCAGTGACAGTAGGGAGCTATTGGCACATGAGGAAGGGAAGAGCTCTCAGGATGGGAAGAAGGGGCCGCTTCGAGACTCATTGGGTATGGCACGAGGCTGCTGGGTGTGGTGTTGGCCTGGGCCCACTGAGTGGGGCAGATCCGTGGTCTGTGTTTCTGTACGCTCCTCTGTAGCCTGTGTTGGCAGCAGATCAGGGAATTGCGATCAGAAGTGCTCCCAGTAACACAGGCACCAGCCCCCAGAGTGTGTGCCTATCCGTTTCCCCACCTGGCCTGACTTAGTGCCTGTCTTGCCTCAGGGCTGAGACCCTACAATCTCTGATGAGGGTGTCTGTGGTCCAGATCCAACCTGCATGGCCAACATGCTCAGACCTTCAGCTGGGTCCTAGGCTGCTGCAACCAAACTCTGTTAACTGGGTGGCCGACAACAGAGGAAGTGTCTTCCGTTGAGCTCCAGAGGCTCAACACAGTAGGTGTTGGGCTGTCCCAGTGCCATAACCCCTCCCAGGTTTCAAGGGGACTGTCTCCCCAACTCTCCCAGCCCTTGCCCACTCTCCTATTGCTGCCCACGATCTGTGGTTCCCATATGGGCATCCCGCCCTCGCTCCAACCTCACATATCCGGTATCCCCCAGTCTCCCTGGTATCTGGGTCCAGACTCTCCTCTTCCTACAAGAATATCAGATATTGGATTTGGTCCCAGTTGATGCTGTGTTCCATCATGTGAGCTCTTAGCTTCATCACTGTGCAAAGACTCTTTTCCCACGCAAGTTCGCACGACTTTTGGCTGGCTAAGAATTTTCAGGCGACACTTTTCTAATGAGTACACTTTCCTTCCTTCCGATCTCCCACCAGTGAGCATTCCTCGCAGCCTTGTCCTAGTTCCTTTATGGCAGTTTCCCTCCTTATGGCTGAGAGGACCTAGTGACCCCTGAATTCACACGTTCTCCTTAATCACCAACACACTGCAGAATTCTCCAGGGGGCCATATATGCTCCTGGAAGTTGGTGTTGGAAATAGTTCTCCATCCATTAATCACTCCCTCACTCACTAATGTCCTTGTGTCCTTGAGAAAGGCTCTCCCTTTCCTGGTTTTCCTGAATAGAAATCCTCTTGCCTCTTGGGTGAATAGGGTTATGGGTTGTGCAGAGGGTGTTGGTCCACTGAGCATCTTAGAGACTGTCCTTTATGGAGCCTAATGATCCTCACTGGGGAATGAGGCCAGGGTCCTAACTGTGGTTAGTTAGAGAGGGAAAGAAGGACGAGGGAAACTCAGATGTCCCTTCATGGCCCCTGGAGTTAGAGGACTTACCCCTTTGCACCTGGGATCAGGAGACCTCATTTCCTCGAGGACACGCACACTCAGACGTTAATCTTGAGTGTGGGTTCCTTTCTGGGGTCCAGGGCTGTTGTTAGCCACCAGGAATGACAGTGCTCTCCATGCTGAGTGGAGCCATTTTTGCCAGGAAAGAGAGCCCATGGTCACGCCTGGTGCAAAGCATCCCATGCCAGGGGCTCCCATGCCTACATTCCTGTCCTGAAAGGAAGCCACTCAGAGGCAAGGTGGGTCCAACCACCTCCCATGTGTTCACTCATCACTGTGTTCCAGCAGTCACCCCAGTGAACAGTCCTGATGGGATTGGATGTGGCTCAGAATGTCACCCTCATGAGCTCTACCCTGCCACAGCTGCAGTTCTGCAGTGGGAGAAACTCAAAACCTCAAAACACATGCACATGAAAGAAAAGAGCAAGAGCCAGAGCCCAAACAGGCCAGGTGTGGCAAAGACAGCTGGAGTGCCTAGGTTGGGACTCAGAATTATGTCAGTGGGGTGGCATTGCTGCTGGCACCAGCATGATAACCGAGAGCCAGCCCTGCTCATTTTGGGGAGCAGTGTGTTGGGGAAGGCAGCAGAAATTGAGAGGCAGGATTGAGTTTGGCCCTAGGAGGAGGTTGGGTAAGAGGCCAGTGTGGGTTGGAGAGCCTGGGCAGATAGACAGAGGCCAGGGCACACCCCAAAGCCTGGAGACTGCACTTGATGTCCAGGGTTGTGAAACACCACTTCCCCTCTTACTCACAACTGAGAGCAAGGGGCATTGATGAGTTCAGTTTGTGTGCGGCTGCATCCAAGGTGGCTCGGCTAGGAACCTCTGTTTCCTTGACTCAGGAGGCTGGGAGTCCAGGCTCCACTGAGGCTCGGCTGGGAGGATCGGAGTCTGAGTTTATGCCTGTGTTCCCTGTAGGATCCATGTTGGCTGAGCCTCAGTGTTTTTGTAATGAGAGGATGGGTGACCGTCATGTCTTTATCACAGGACACACTTGCTAAATGGATTTGTTTGCTCTGAGGAGGAAAGAGAGAGGGGGGAGTGGTGCTGGAGACAGGGATGCAGACAGGGGTCATGGACTTGGCATAACTCAGTCTTGGAGGTGATATCCCATCACCTGTACCCACTTCAATTCCCATGAATCCAGAGGCTGAGCCCCCTTGAGGTGAGGGGTGAACCGGTTCTGGGCAGCAGGATGCTGTGGTACCTCGGAGTCTCTGTGAGACCCCAACACTAGACACACTTGGCCCTTTTGAAATCTTAGGAGAAGCCTTGGGAAGTTGTATGGCAGAGGGGAGCAGCCTCTGCATCTCAGTCCCCTCCAACTTGCCATGGTGTAGAGAGGGAACTGCAGCCACGATGGGACGGACATTGGCCATGTCCCTGTGTGGGACACAGGCCTGATTGAGTTAGGGTGCATTCTTTGTCTCTCCCTTTCTTGTGATTATCCCATCTCTACATTTGTGCTTTAGCCACCTGTGAGTCCCATCTCTGGTTTCAGAGAGAACAGAGGGTGTTATGGGCCAATAGACACAATAAACCCTAGAGATTAGATGCTACCCTACTTTCCAGAAAAGACTGGGCACACCATGAGTTGCACAATGATGGGACCAGGGTCCAAAAGCTGCTGAGAGGGAAGGACTGGTTGTGAATGCATTTTTGAAGGCTCCAAGCTGGAACTCTAGTGGCACCAAGCAGGGCAGATGCTGGTGGGGATGTTTGGGGAGTTGTTGGTGAACACCTGCGCACCTGAGATGGGTAGGCATGGAGGAGAAATCGGCAGCCCATAGGGCTGTTGAAAGTGGTCTTATGTGAAAAGAGGCTCAGGTATGGGCACAGGAAATGACATCATTGCCTTGACAATGGATCAAACAGAACATGGAACCCTGGTATCCAGGCACCCACTTCACTGACCAAGCCATCCGAGCTCACTTGGTTGGAGCCACTGGAGGGAGAAGGATGTTCTCCTGTGGTTGCAGACAATGCCGAGCCTCAGGCTCCCAGGAATCTCAGGGGGGCCAACTAGCCCTTTTGTGGATACACTGGGTGAGGCTTCATCTTAGACGCCAGAGCCTCTGGCGATTGTCGCAGAGGAGCTCAAGAGTAACAGTGAGTAGCACAGGGCAGGTGAGCCCAGCAGGCCCTCTAGTCTGATCCCTGATGAATGGCCCAGGACTCCTATTCTGACTCTGTGTGTGTGTGTGTGTGTGTGTGTGTGTGTGTGTGTGTGTGTGTGTTTGTACTGATGGGAACTGTCCCATTGTGCTTTGACTCTAGTGTATTGGCACAAGTCATTTTTCTGTTTGTCACCATTTCCATTTTGAACCCACCATTCTTGGTCCCAACCCAGGGTGAAAATGATCAGAACACGGAGGAGCCCTTCAGGGTTCAGAGCCTTGAACCTTACAGGCAGGACCAGCTTAGGAATGAGCTCCTGCCTGTCATTTGTGGGAGGAACCTACATTTCAGCAGCAACATGGGGTTAATCTCCTGGGATTTCATCCCCACCCAGCAGGTGCTGGATCTCTTGTTCCCAAAACAGCCACCTTCTTCAGTCTTTACTCCTGGTGCCACTCCATCCTCCAAGGGGACAAGAACCTCAGGTTCTGGATGGATGTTGTAGAATGCCCACAGAGCCAACTGCCAGGCTGGGTGGGGTGCAGTTGCTGGGCTTTGCTGATGTTGTCATCCCCCACAGTTCTTGGAACCTTCTGTGGCAGTGGCATCCAGGACCCCAGCAGCTGTGAGTAGCAGCTCCTCACTGCTTCACTCCAGCGAGCAGGTGGAAGACAGCCGCGTTGTTCACGTCCTCCTAGAGGGACAGAGCCTGAGGGAGACAAAGCGCATCCCGGTAAGCCCGACAGCAGGGCTGCCTCCTGGGTGTCCACACAGTGGAAGGCAGGAGACACAGCCAACCCCAGGGCTATGGTGGGAAATAAAGAAGAGAGAGGTCCGTCTTAAGGGCTTGACCTGAGGAGGGAGAGCATCAGCATGCCCAGCTTCAGTGGTGAGTGGGCCTGTGTATTGTGGGTTTTGCAGGCCAGAAGTGCAGACGGAAGTGCTGTGGACAGATGAAGGCAGAGATATGTCCAGGGTGCAGGCTGCAGTGCCTAGAACTTGGTATTCTCAATGAGTGAAGTTGGAGCAGAGGAGGTGGCAGTGACTTGTCACATGTGTAGGAGGGGATGTGTTCCTGGTGGCAGGGAAGAGAACCTCCTTAGCATGACTAGGTGTAGGAATTTGGGGTCGGGATCACCTGGGGGGTCATGCCAAAGCTTCGGAATGTTAGGCTTTGCATGTATGTAAATACGGAGCTAAAGGGGTTCTTGGCAGAATTTCTATGGATGTGCAGTAGACACGCTAATGCTGCAGGTGTCCAGCTGCAGAGGAGACATGTTCAGTGACTGCCAGTGCTGAGTCAAGTACATCATTACAACCAGACCCGCACCGAGCTTCCAGAGGCCAGGGCCTCTCAAAGCTATCATGAAGCACTCAAGTGCACACTCTTGTATCTGAGTCTGTTTTGTGTCGTGGCAGTCAGGACCCAAATTTTCAGTGCATCTGCCTCTTGCACCCACAAAGGCAGCCTGCATCCCAGATCACACTTGGTGCGCAGATCCCTGGCCCATTGCTCTCATCTCAGTGAGATGAGAGTGTGTCTGTGCATAGGCAGTTTGGTCCTTTGACATGAGTGGAATGTGGCTCCCCAGGGGGAGGGGAGATGGCAGGTACAGGCAGATATTTGTACCAGGATTGTTCTAGTAGCACATTGCAAGAACCCAGGTGGTATATGGAGGACACACTCAGGTAGCAGGATAACAAGATTGTGCCCTTGTATATGTAGCTGAGATTTCTCCTGAATGTTTGACCACAGTCTTCTGGGTAGCTCTTCTAAAAGCCATTCTCTGATGACATTTGTCCCACCCTGATCCAGGTGACCTTTCAGGAGACGGTGACAAGCCTCATCCGCAGGGCCTTGGACCAAAATTCGTTGCAGCATGAGGATGTGGACAACTTTGAGCTGCTGTATATGATGTCTGAGGATGAGAGTAAGTAGGACAATCAGACAGTGGGGAGACATGATCCACAGTGGGCTCAGGATAACTGACAGCCAAGAGAAAGTGGGCCTTGGCCCCAAAATACCAAAGTGTGATGGGCCTGGCGGAGACTCTCAGGGGTTGTGGGTGTTTTGTGGTATAATCCTTGAGTGCCACCTAACAATTCTCTCCACTTCGCTCTGCAGAAATCAAGGTCTCTGACCACTCACTCGTGTGTCTGTCCATGAATCTGGGAATACAATATTTCATGGTGAGGAAACGCCCCCAGGTCAAGGGAAAGGAGGTAAACACCTACCTTATTCAAGCTGTGCATGTGCTGGCATTCCACTCCGACCTGAGGAAATAAGAAGCCTCAGCACCTGGACATATTTGCTGGAAGCCCATAGAGCCAACTGACAGTCTGGGGTGGCTTTCTGTTTCTGGGTTTGCTGATGTTCCATCCCCCACAGTTCTCAGAATCAACCTGCAAGTCCTCCAGGCCGCTTTCCCACAAGCAGGTGGGAGACACCTGCTTAATTCGTGTCCACTTAGAAACACAAAGTCCAGAGATGGCCAAGAGTGTTCTGGTAAGCCTGGGAGCAGGGGTGTCCCGTGGTGCTTACACCTGGGTGGGGAGCAGACACTGGTCCAATACCATGGACTACTCATGCCCTCTTGAATTTGGAGCTTCTGGATGATCAGGAGGATAGATGGGAATCAAGAAGGGAGAGGTCAGTGTGAAGGGCTGGAGCTGAGATGAGCGAGTGCAGCAGCTTGTCCACTGCCATGTCTGAGGGAGTCTGTGTGTCAGGTGGCAGCATGCAGTCCAGAAGGGCAGGGACAGGTATGGGTGACAGATGAGAATAGGACAGGAACTAGGTTGCAGGTTCCCTTGTATGGGATGCTGACGTCTATGGAGGAGGACAGCAGTGTGAGGTTCTCCATGTTCCTTGAACAAGGAGCTGAGAGAGTCTCTCTGCAGAGTCGATATGGATGTGGAGCAAGCACACTAAATGTCCAGGTAACCCAATGACCACCCTTGCCGGATGAGGTGCCCTCCTACATCCCAGCCAGCACTGAGCCTCTGGAGGCCAGGAGCTCTCGTGGCTATCTTTCAGCTCTCCTGTGTGTGGTCATGTTCCTGGGTCTGTTTTTGGCCCTGGCAATCCAGACCAAAGCCTCTAGGTTTTGTGCCTAGGCCATTCCCAATGCCGCCTGCATCCTCGGGCAGACCTGGGATCTTGGAGGCTATTGTCCCATTCCTCCCAACTTGTGGGATGAGATTGCATCTGTATGCAGGTAGTGGGGTCCTTTCACTCCGAGAGGAGTGCAGCTCCACAAAGAGCAATGGCAGGCCCAGGAAGTCCTATGTACAAGGATTGGGCTAGTAGCCTGTGGGAAGAGCCCACACGATGAGCAGGAGGTCAGCCTCGGGTAGTAGGGTCATGGATGTTGCCCTTGTATTTAGAGTGGAGGTGCCTCCAGAATGCCCCTGCCCACTGTCCTTGAGTAGTCACTTCAAGGCCCATTTCCTGAAGGCCTGTCTCCCATGCTGCTCCAGGTGACCTGCCACGATAGGGCTCCTGTCGTCATCCGCAGCGCCCTCGACCTACACTTCCTTACTGAGGAGAATTCAGAGGATTATGAGCTGGGCCAAATCATCTCTCGCCGTCAGAGTAAGTGAGACAATCAGATAGCAGAGAGCAAGGGTCAGGATGTGGACTCAGGTCAACTCTTAGCAACAAAGAGTAGTCTCTGACCCCCAAGAACACTCCAACAGGTGTGTTGGGTTCGTGCACAAAGCCAACTGCACTTCTGCTGGTGGAAGGTCTTGAGGTCCAATGGTATACCCCGGTGGATATTGCGGCTCCCCACCAGGTGCCCTCCCCTGGACATGAACAGGCATCCAAAGCTGACATCTTTGAGGAGTGAGGAGGAAAGCCTCTCTCCAGGAGCAGTATGTTTTCATGGTCTGGGATAGGAGTGGTTTCAAAGGAACATGGGAATGCATGGGCTAAAGAGGGAACTGGCATTTTGTGGACTGAAGCAGTACTATTGAAAGCCTTCTGTGTGACCAAAAAACCACTGCCTGGGCAGAGCATTGCCAGGATTCTAGCAAGCAGTAACAGGATGAAATTGGGAAGAAAACACAGCCTGGGAGACAGCCTGAATCATCTGTTTTTGCATAAATTCCATGGTCTTACGCACCTGAGTCCACTAGGCAAGGAGTGATCACAATAGCCAGGTTGTGATCCCTAACTAAAGTCAGATGAGGGCTTCCTGAGCACGTAGCCACAGAGCTCATCTGATAATAATGCCAGCGCTTTTTCGTTGGTTGGTTGGTTGGTTTTTGTGAGCCAAACACCACAGCAGCCATTATCCCAGCCTATGTACCCTGAAGACCACCATCCCTATGAGTTCTAGGATCACTTGTCTCCTATCTTAACCTACTGTTAGGTTAGTAGAGTCTATGGAAGAGGAAGTCTGTCTGGGGCCTTGGTAGCCTAAGAAATTCATAGCAGAGATCTCCACATCCAACCCAGAAGGGATGGAGAACAGGCTCTAGGTTAGAGGAGGGCGACAGGAAACACATGTTCAGAGGAAGGAGAAGCGGCTGTTGTATTCCCCCACTCGGGGTCATGGCACCACTGGGCCATACACCATGTTGGAGGGAAGCAGTCCCTTTGCTGGTCTTTGGAACCATTCTTCTCAGTAGGGCAGTATTTGGAATGTGGCCTCCATTCTCAGAAGCCTGGTTCACATGGAGGCGGGCTCCACCAACGCAGAAGCATGGCTCTAACGTGGTATCCGTGCTGGTCAGCCTGTACTCACTGTGGCCATACTTGAGGAAAATAACTCAGAGGAGGAATCCTAGGCCTTTTTTCTCTGGGTTTCATAGCTTTCTCTTTGGTTGTGCACTGAGGCTGTCCATAAAGCTCTAGTGTGTGGCAGTGGAGAGCTCCTCAGCCCTTGCCACAAAGGCATAGACTGGGAGAGAGAGAATGAGGCTGGCAGAGAGGGAGAGAGAGAAAGATGGAGAGGGAGGACCTCTCCTTGGAGAATGAGGATTCAGTGGAGCCAACAGGAACAAGGTACTGTTGCCCAGGGCACAACCCTGTTTAGGTCTTACTCCAACCATGCTCAACCTTTCTTCCAGTCCCTCCCACCCCCCAGTAGTGTATTCATCTTGAATGAGAATTTCATGTTGACATCAGAGCACTCACCATCCAATGCTTCCCTCCAAACCCACCTATGAAGATGGCTCATGTGGGGACTGAATCTTCGGCACAGGAGCCTTTTGTGGGAGATTTCAGATGCAAACCCTAGTGGTGTGCTTTGGCAGATGCAAGAGGACCTGAGATATTCTGGAGTCCAAAGCCTTCGGTAGGAACAGACATTAGGTCTGTTGAAGTGCTCTGCCTAGTTCTTCCTCAGGGAGGACTGTGGAGGCTGTCTTTGTTGGTATTGGTGCTGAATTGGAGAGCTCTCAGGTGTGTGGCTCTGGCCTTTTCTGGCACAGGCTCTCAGATGTTGGCGTGTCCTAGGGAGCACCTCCTGAGTGCCACCTTCTTTTTGTACACCCCTCTCTCCCCAGAGCTGAGGATTCCAGCAGAGGCCAACGTATTTTATGCCAAGAATCCTCACAAAAAATCCAACTTTGTGCTGAGGAAAAGGAGCCTCTCCCAAAAGAATGATGGGTGGATCGAGCCTCAACCTCCCTCTCGTCCTGCAAAGAAGGCTCCAGCCCTCCTGAGGATGCTTGCAAAACCATTCTGGGGCTGTGTGCCTGGGCGGGGCTGAGGCAGACCAGGAATATTTACATTGATTACTATTTTCTTCAAAGTTTGAATCTATAGTTTGCCATTGTCCTTGACCTTGTTTAGTAACACAGATGTTACTCTATCCTGTATTTGTTGTTTCCATTAATATATTATTATTATTTTAAAATATATATGTTTTTGTTACCTGATCTACTGTGATGATTTGAGTATACTAAATGTAGCAGTGATTCCTAAAGGACACATCCAAACCAACAGGAAGGAATGTTTCATTCTATCAGCAAGAACTTTGGTTTTTAGGAGTTTGGCAGATGGCATTATCTGAGTCAGTTTTCCAATGGGGGCAATGAAGTATCAGCTGTGATGGTACAAACACAAACAAAGACACACAAACACACACAAGAGCACACACACTCACTGAGAGATAGATAGACAGATGGAGTTGGTCTCTGCTGAAATACTTTGGAGACATGGTTCTGATTTCTCCCCTTTTGGAGTATTTTCAATTGCACAAGGTGTCTTGCAAATGAACCCATGTCTGAGGAAGACATGCATGTGTACTTCACATGCCACTTTTCACATAGCAGGAAGGTCATGTAATATTTTTCATGCAGCTGTCTTTTGACTGTGAACCATCCCATGAGGTCAGCTGTGGAATTTTCAACTTGTAGCATCACAATGGGGATCCACTCTTTGGATTTGGGGATATTTCCGATTTTCTTGATTCAGATTGGAATGATATATATATTAGTTTTTGATGAAAATTCTGCATTTGATGGTAATGAATGTCGTGCATCTAGGAATCTGTAGAGTGCAGACAATGAATGGATGCCTACTGTTGTCTGGACTGGTCTGAAAAGTCCTGTAGCATCTGAGCATGTGTGAGGGCTGTACAGGTCTTGCCAAAAGCCCAGGTCAGATGATCCTGCACAAAGCTGAACTCCTAGTGGTCTCCACAACAGTGTAAGGGCCAAGGAGAAACTCACTTCCACACAGAAGTTGGGAAGCTACCTTATGAAGGTGATCATAGATACGGGATTATTAATATATCCAGGTTGGCATCTATTATTTTTTTAGCTTTTGACTTTCGCAGCTGTGGGCATCTTGACAACCATCAACTCCCTGTAAGCACAGACAACTCTATAAGAACCTGAGGATAAATTTCCCTGTGCATGTCCCCTTGTGAAACTGCTTAAGCACCGCCTGGTTTACACACAGGTGGAATTTCTAGGTCAAAGTGTGCATGTTTACTTCTTTGACTAAGCACTGCCAGGTGGCTCTTCTGCATAGCTCTACCTGTGGCCAGGATTGTATTATCTAGCTTTCTAACTTTTGCATGTTGAGTAGATACATAGTGGGAGCACACTGTTTTTGTTGGTATTTTTCTTGGTATCTATTCTGATGCTTTTCACTGGGGGATTTTTTCCTGTGAAAATGGGCTTCCTCTACTTGACCTTATTTTCTTCTTTTTAAAATTTTTTCAATGTGACTTTTTAATTTTAGTTTTATTAAAGACATTGCCCCTTACTTGCATAGTCTATATCTAAAGCACTAGTCCTTGCTCCAAGGCCCAGCTTGCTCTCAGCTGCCCCAGGAGGGGAACAGTCTTTGGCGGTAGACAAGAGACGCCCCTGCAGGGGGCACAAGTGCTTTGGCCCTCTGGTGTCTTGCCAGCAGTGCTTCCCATGCTCACAGAGGGTTTCAGACACTGAGTCAATGGTCCAGGTGGTCTTTTGTTCAGTCTGATCTCAAATTGAGCTCCTCTGAGAGGTCATATTGAAGTCCTTGTGTGTACCTGATCCATCATTTTAAACAATATTCCAAGTTCACTTTTTGTGTGTACGTGGGTTCTGGGGATTGAACCCAGGGCCTTGAGCCTGTGAGGCAAGTGACCTACCTGAGCTACACCCTCAGAGACCCCTGTAAAAGTATTTCCCCTTTGCCTCGGGGTCTAAGTTGCCAAGGCTGACCTCAAACGTTCCTCTTGCCTCAGCCTCCCTGGTGGCTGGCATGACAGGCATGCACCTGGGACTGTCACACTCGAGCCTGTGATGGGAACTCATGTGCATCTGTCCAGGGCTGAGCATGGTTAGGCAGAGCTGTGCTCCAGGCTCCCTGCAGGGCTGTGGAGGCTTCTGCTGCCCAGCAGCCCTGGTGCCATGGCCAGGGCTCCTCCCAGCCGAGGGCAGGCAGCTGCCCATTGCTGTAGGCTGACCTTATTTTCTTCTTATGGCACTCGTCCATTCTCTGGAGTATGTTGTATGGTTTGTCCATTAGGAGTCTAACAGGTCCTCTAGAACCTTCAAACAATTAGTAAAATTCCTGAACAGTAAGTGAGCGCGCGCAGAAATTGGGCTAATATTTTGGGAAGAACAATGTTGGATGATATATTCATGGCTTGAATATATCATCCAACATGAAGTTATATTTTATTACTTACAAAATAATAAAATAATGAAGCAATACCATGGGCTGAGCTAAAATAGATCCTTAGGATCTTAGGCATTCTGTAATAAATCTGTGTCACTTGAAGTATAGAGTTGATCGACTCTGAGTAATGAAACAGAAGTAAAGGTATCAAAGCCAATGATCATCTGTTTCCAATTTTCTGTGATTTGGTTCAAGTGGTAAAGTGGTGATATTTATTAATAATGGATCGAATAGGTTCATAATTGTTTTAGAGTACAATTAGATGCCTTCAAACTTTAGGCTACATGGGCACATTTGAGAACGGTTCCAGCCATTCTCTCATCCTTTGGGTCATTCCCCTCCTATGTCCTGTGAGACATTTTCTATGTGAGGCTTTAAGAAGAAGAAGAGAATATTCTGTAAAGAAAACCTTGTGATCTGTGCAGTATGAAGTTGAATGGATTCATTCAGAAATCAGAAATTCTATTGAAAGATATTTATTGGCATGAGCCAAATAAAACCTATTTTTAGGCATCCTGGTGAAGACAAGGTTTTATCTTTATGTCTCATTTTCTATGTTTTGTTGTTGTTGTTGTTGTTAGAATGAAATTCATATGTTGCCAGACCATTCTATCAGATGTGTAACTAGATGCCATTTAAATTACCCACTTTTACATGGTAGACAGTTTTTAATGAACACTGCCTGTCTGCACCTTTTTTAAAAACAGGACTGGGATCAGAAGCCCAAATACCAATGGTTAGCTGGAACATATTTTTCATTTGGCCTATCTGTCAGTATTCCCTGAGGTCATCTGTGCAATCAGCTTCGTTACTCCTGCTCCCTCACTGGATTTCATAGAAACCATATGCTATGTATGAATCAGGGACACCAATCCCACAACATAGCATTCTTGGAATATCCAAAGTCCCACTTTTCACTTCGCCATGCCTGAGATCAGCAGTAATATTTATCAGCAAATGTGAGATTTTCAAAGATCCAATTCTATGTGCTCCTTTCTCATAGAGCCTTAGGCAGGGTTTATAGCATACATAAATATTAAGTAAAGTCCATAGTTTTTAAAATGTCATCCATTGAATAGTTGACACATGTCTGAGATACTTTTTATTTTGGAGGAGGTATTATTTAATAGGGAATTCCAACAGCTACCTAATAGTGAAATGAGAAGTCTTGCATCCATTTTATTTTGTTTCTGATGATTTTTATGAGTAAGGGTAAGATACTTCCTTGTTCTGATGCAGATGTTGCCCACTTTTGTGAATGGATGCGGGGTGTCACCTACTACTTGCATATCTGCATATTGGGCTTGACACTGCTATCGTACTTGGTAGTTGGCAAAAAGTCAATACTGAAGTTAAGCTCTTGTGTTCTAGCAGCAGAGCTGAAGATCCTTGATGTGCCACCTTCTGCAATCCATGCTGCTCTCTTCATGTTCCTTATTGACTTCCTGGTGATGAGCATCATGGTCTCCTGGTCTTGAGAATGGCCAAGCATTGCTCTGTGAATGTGGAAGATGGGCATGTGGAAGGCTCCAGGGAGGAGGGATCATTGAACATGTACTCGAATCCATGTGCCTGTTGAATGACCTGTTTTTTTATTTTTGGGTTTTAAGGGAGACACTGCCCTAAAACACTTCTGTGCAGCTGGGGATGCAGGCTTCTGCTTCACCTTGCAGGAAGCATTAACGAATCCTTTCCAGAAGACATGAGAAGAGAGAAGTGAGCCTCTGGTATCATGCAGGTTCCTTGCATTGCCCATGGGCTAGAAGAGAGAAGAGTTGCTTCATGAGATTTGATCCCCTTTTTCCTGAAAAGTTCCACACAGAGGTGAGTCCCCAGCATGTTTAGAAATCATTTCAGACACCTTTCTGGACGGAATTGAATCAGAGCCCCTGATGATGTGGAAGAGCTAAAGATGGGTTTGCTATGAATTTTCTATTTCATTCATCAGGGCCTGAGTCAAGTCAGTCATTGTGCTGTCAACACATGAGCTGCTGGTCAAGTGTGAGGAAGTGGTCTTGCTTTATGAAAACACCACCCTGATTCAGTGAGCCAGAGGCAGCCTGCAGTCCCTGTTTTCCTGTAAAGGCAGATTGCTGTGGATGGCCTCTGGCCTCGTCATGCAGCCCTGCTCAGAGTAGGGGATTGAGGGACCAGGCAGATCCCTAGTTCCTTTTGACCTTTATTGCCATTGGGCCACCCCAGGGTCCTTGGACTCTACCTGGTCTTCTGGCCTGGGTCAGGGGATGTGAGGTTTGGAATCCCCCTCTGTGGCAGGATCCCAGCCCCCCAGCCACTTGAGGTCAGCACATCCTTCCCTAATTGTGTTAGAGTTGGAGACTTCTCCCACCCATCCTCATCCATGCTCATCCCACATTTTGTAGCTTGGCACCTGAGGACCTTTATTCATTGACTTAGTTGTTAGTGATGATGGTTACTAAGACTAAGTGACTCTTTCAAGTCACATCACTTGCATGGTAGGGCTAGAGCATGGATCTTCCTAATTGATTTCATGGGACTCTCTCATGGAAACTGTGACTGCTTCCTAAACACACACTCTACATTTGGAGTGTCAAAATTCTTGCCACTGCCTCCTTGGCAAGTGTATCTTGTCCTCTACGTGGGAATTTCACAAATATTTTCCTTTGGTTTGTGGAGGTCATGCAGAAGGGATTTCATTTGAAATAGCCCAAACAAGAAATACCAGTTGTCTTTTTCGCACATGGATGTGTGTAGTGAACACCCCTTTCTGTGTGCTTGCATGAGTTACTCCTTTGAATTTGTTGAAGAATGGTTGGCTGGGGAGCAAGTTAACGAGAGATGGATATCAATGGTTGTCAAGTATTCTGACGTGAAGAATGTATTGAGGATGTGAAGGCTTTTCTAGCCAGTTCCTATGGCTCAGTCAGGGATCAGTCAGAGGATTCTGTCTGGTAGACTCTTTGGCACAGATGTCAAAGTGGCCTGGTCTTACCCTGTCCAGGACTGAATGCTGAGCTTGAGTGGGAGCTTCTTGTCATTTCAAGCATTTCCATGAGTCTGTCCTCTGTTCTCTTGTATCCAAGTGGTTTCTAATAGGAAAGCAGAACAAAAATTGAAAGTATGGTGATTGATTATTTTTACCAATGTTATTTCAATCCACTTTGTTTAATACGAAATTACCTTTATGCTAGTAAGATTTCATATGTGAGGAAATAATGAAAATATTGGGGTTAGGGGATGAGAATATGCAAATCAAACATTTTTGAGCACCAAGACCCGTTTTTTGTTTTTGTTTTTGTTTTTGTTTTATTAACTTAAATAATATTAAGTGCCAGAGGACCACCGCTGCCATTCAGCCTCAACAACCTCCAGGTCCAGCCTCCAGGTGGCCCATTTCACCAGGGTGTGTGGGACCACACTGTCCTGGGATGAGAGAACAGTACCCACGGATGTTGACATCTCACAGAGTAGATATTGCCAGTGACAGTAGGGAGCTATTGGCACATGAGGAAGGGAAGAGTTCTCAGGATGGGAAGAGGGGGCCGCTTCGAGACTCATTGGGTATGGCACGAGGCTGCTGGGTGTGGTGTTGGCCTGGGCCCACTGAGTGGGGCAGATCCGTGGTCTATGTTTCTGTACGCTCCTCTGTAGCCTGTGTTGGCAGCAGATCAGGGAATTGCGATCAGAAGTGCTCCCAGTAACACAGGCACCAGCCCCCAGAGTGTGTGCCTATCCGTTTCCCCACCTGGCCTGACTTAGTGCCTGTCTTGCCTCAGGGCTGAGACCCTACAATCTCTGATGAGGGTGTCTGTGGTCCAGATCCAACCTGCATGGCCAACATGCTCAGACCTTCAGCTGGGTCCTAGGCTGCTGCAACCAAACTCTGTTAACTGGGTGGCCGACAACAGAGGAAGTGTCTTCCGTTGAGCTCCAGAGGCTCAACACAGTAGGTGTTGGGCTGTCCCAGTGCCATAACCCCTCCCAGGTTTCAAGGGGACTGTCTCCCCAACTCTCCCAGCCCTTGCCCACTCTCCTATTGCTGCCCACGATCTGTGGTTCCCATATGGGCATCCCGCCCTGGCTCCAACCTCACATATCCGGTATCCCCCAGTCTCCCTGGTATCTGGGTCCAGACTCTCCTCTTCCTACAAGAATATCAGATATTGGATTTGGTCCCAGTTGATGCTGTGTTCCATCATGTGAGCTCTTAGCTTCATCACTGTGCAAAGACTCTTTTCCCACGCAAGTTCGCACGACTTTTGGCTGGCTAAGAATTTTCAGGCGACACTTTTCTAATGAGTACACTTTCCTTCCTTCCGATCTCCCACCAGTGAGCATTCCTCGCACCCTTGTCCTAGTTCCTTTATGGCAGTTTCCCTCCTTATGGCTGAGAGGACCTAGTGACCCCTGAATTCACACGTTCTCCTTAATCACCAACACACTGCAGAATTCTCCAGGGGGCCATATATGCTCCTGGAAGTTGGTGTTGGAAATAGTTCTCCATCCATTAATCACTCCCTCACTCACTAATGTCCTTGTGTCCTTGAGAAAGGCTCTCCCTTTCCTGGTTTTCCTGAATAGAAATCCTCTTGCCTCTTGGGTGAATAGGGTTATGGGTTGTGCAGAGGGTGTTGGTCCACTGAGCATCTTAGAGACTGTCCTTTCTGGAGCCTAATGATCCTCACTGGGGAATGAGGCCAGGGTCCTAACTGTGGTTAGTTAGAGAGGGAAAGAAGGACAAGGGAAACTCAGATGTCCCTTCATGGCCCCTGGAGTTAGAGGACTTACCCCTTTGCACCTGGGATCAGGAGACCTCATTTCCTCGAGGACACGCACACTCAGACGTTAATCTTGAGTGTGGGTTCCTTTCTGGGGTCCAGGGCTGTTGTTAGCCACCAGGAATGACAGTGCTCTCCATGCTGAGTGGAGCCATTTTTGCCAGGAAAGAGAGCCCATGGTCACGCCTTGTGCAAAGCATCCCACGCCAGGGGCTCCCATGCCTACATTCCTGTCCTGAAAGGAAGCCACTCAGAGGCAAGGTGGGTCCAACCACCTCCCATGTGTTCACTCATCACTGTGTTCCAGCAGTCACCCCAGTGAACAGTCCTGATGGGATTGGATGTGGCTCAGAATGTCACCCTCATGAGCTCTACCCTGCCACAGCTGCAGTTCTGCAGTGGGAGAAACTCAAAACCTCAAAACACATGCACATGAAAGAAAAGAGCAAGAGCCAGAGCCCAAACAGGCCAGGTGTGGCAAAGACAGCTGGAGTGCCTAGGTTGGGACTCAGAATTATGTCAGTGGGGTGGCATTGCTGCTGGCACCAGCATGATAACCGAGAGCCAGCCCTGCTCATTTTGGGGAGCAGTGTGTTGGGGAAGGCAGCAGAAATTGAGAGGCAGGATTGAGTTTGGCCCTAGGAGGAGGTTGGGTAAGAGGCCAGTGTGGGTTGGAGAGCCTGGGCAGATAGACAGAGGCCAGGGCACACCCCAAAGCCTGGAGACTGCACTTGATGTCCAGGGTTGTGAAACACCACTTCCCCTCTTACTCACAACTGAGAGCAAGGGGCATTGATGAGTTCAGTTTGTGTGCGGCTGCATCCAAGGTGGCTCGGCTAGGAACCTCTGTTTCCTTGACTCAGGAGGCTGGGAGTCCAGGCTCCACTGAGGCTCGGCTGGGAGGATCGGAGTCTGAGTTTATGCCTGTGTTCCCTGTAGGATCCATGTTGGCTGAGCCTCAGTGTTTTTGTAATGAGAGGATGGGTGACCGTCATGTCTTTATCACAGGACACACTTGCTAAATGGATTTGTTTGCTCTGAGGAGGAAAGAGAGAGGGGGGAGTGGTGCTGGAGACAGGGATGCAGACAGGGGTCATGGACTTGGCATAACTCAGTCTTGGAGGTGATATCCCATCACCTGTACCCACTTCAATTCCCATGAATCCAGAGGCTGAGCCCCCTTGAGGTGAGGGGTGAACCGGTTCTGGGCAGCAGGATGCTGTGGTACCTCGGAGTCTCTGTGAGACCCCAACACTAGACACACTTGGCCCTTTTGAAATCTTAGGAGAAGCCTTGGGAAGTTGTATGGCAGAGGGGAGCAGCCTCTGCATCTCAGTCCCCTCCAACTTGCCATGGTGTAGAGAGGGAACTGCAGCCACGATGGGACGGACATTGGCCATGTCCCTGTGTGGGACACAGGCCTGATTGAGTTAGGGTGCATTCTTTGTCTCTCCCTTTCTTGTGATTATCCCATCTCTACATTTGTGCTTTAGCCACCTGTGAGTCCCATCTCTGGTTTCAGAGAGAACAGAGGGTGTTATGGGCCAATAGACACAATAAACCCTAGAGATTAGATGCTACCCTACTTTCCAGAAAAGACTGGGCACACCATGAGTTGCACAATGATGGGACCAGGGTCCAAAAGCTTCTGAGAGGGAAGGACTGGTTGTGAATGCATTTTTGAAGGCTCCAAGCTGGAACTCTAGTGGCACCAAGCAGGGCAGATGCTGGTGGGGATGTTTGGGTAGTTGTTGGTGAACACCTGCGCACCTGAGATGGGTAGGCATGGAGGAGAAATCGGCAGCCCATAGGCTGTTGAAAGTGGTCTTATGTGAAAAGAGGCTCAGGTATGGGCACAGGAAATGACATCATTGCCTTGACAATGGATCAAACAGAACGTGGAACCCTGGTATCCAGGCACCCACTTCACTGACCAAGCCATCCGAGCTCACTTGGTTGGAGCCACTGGAGGGAGAAGGATGTTCTCCTGTGGTTGCAGACAATGCCGAGCCTCAGGCTCCCAGGAATCTCAGGGGGGCCAACTAGCCCTTTTGTGGATACACTGGGTGAGGCTTCATCTTAGACGCCAGAGCCTCTGGCGATTGTCGCAGAGGAGCTCAAGAGTAACAGTGAGTAGCACAGGGCAGGTGAGCCCAGCAGGCCCTCTAGTCTGATCCCTGATGAATGGCCCAGGACTCCTATTCTGACTCTGTGTGTGTGTGTGTGTGTGTGTGTGTGTGTGTGTGTGTGTGTGTGTGTTTGTACTGATGGGAACTGTCCCATTGTGCTTTGACTCTAGTGTATTGGCACAAGTCATTTTTCTGTTTGTCACCATTTCCATTTTGAACCCACCATTCTTGGTCCCAACCCAGGGTGAACATGATCAGAACACGGAGGAGCCCTTCAGGGTTCAGAGCCTTGAACCTTACAGGCAGGACCAGCTTAGGAATGAGCTCCTGCCTGTCATTTGTGGGAGGAACCTACATTTCAGCAGCAACATGGGGTTAATCTCCTGGGATTTCATCCCCACCCAGCAGGTGCTGGATCTCTTGTTCCCAAAACAGCCACCTTCTTCAGTCTTTACTCCTGGTGCCACTCCACATCCTCCAAGGGGACAAGAACCTCAGGTTCTGGATGGATGTTGTAGAATGCCCACAGAGCCAACTGCCAGGCTGGGTGGGGTGCAGTTGCTGGGCTTTGCTGATGTTGTCATCCCCCACAGTTCTTGGAACCTTCTGTGGCAGTGGCATCCAGGACCCCAGCAGCTGTGAGTAGCAGCTCCTCACTGCTTCACTCCAGCGAGCAGGTGGAAGACAGCCGCGTTGTTCACGTCCTCCTAGAGGGACAGAGCCTGAGGGAGACAAAGCGCATCCCGGTAAGCCCGACAGCAGGGCTGCCTCCTGGGTGTCCACACAGTGGAAGGCAGGAGACACAGCCAACCCCAGGGCTATGGTGGGAAATAAAGAAGAGAGAGGTCCATCTTAAGGTCTTGACCTGAGGAGGGAGAGCATCAGCATGCCCAGCTTCAGTGGTGAGTGGGCCTGTGTATTGTGGGTTTTGCAGGCCAGAAGTGCAGACGGAAGTGCTGTGGACAGATGAAGGCAGAGATATGTCCAGGGTGCAGGCTGCAGTGCCTAGAACTTGGTATTCTCAATGAGTGAAGTTGGAGCAGAGGAGGTGGCAGTGACTTGTCACATGTGTAGGAGGGGATGTGTTCCTGGTGGCAGGGAAGAGAACCTCCTTAGCATGACTAGGTGTAGGAATTTGGGGTCGGGATCACCTGGGGGGTCATGCCAAAGCTTCGGAATGTTAGGCTTTGCATGTATGTAAATACGGAGCTAAAGGGGTTCTTGGCAGAATTTCTATGGATGTGCAGTAGACACGCTAATGCTGCAGGTGTCCAGCTGCAGAGGAGACATGTTCAGTGACTGCCAGTGCTGAGTCAAGTACATCATTACAACCAGACCCGCACCGAGCTTCCAGAGGCCAGGGCCTCTCAAAGCTATCATGAAGCACTCAAGTGCACACTCTTGTATCTGAGTCTGTTTTGTGTCGTGGCAGTCAGGACCCAAATTTTCAGTGCATCTGCCTCTTCCACCCACAAAGGCAGCCTGCATCCCAGATCACACTTGGTGCGCAGATCCCTGGCCCATTGCTCTCATCTCAGTGAGATGAGAGTGTGTCTGTGCATAGGCAGTTTGGTCCTTTGACATGAGTGGAATGTGGCTCCCCAGGGGGAGGGGAGATGGCAGGTACAGGCAGATATTTGTACCAGGATTGTTCTAGTAGCACATTGCAAGAACCCAGGTGGTATATGGAGGACACACTCAGGTAGCAGGATAACAAGATTGTGCCCTTGTATATGTAGCTGAGATTTCTCCTGAATGTTTGACCACAGTCTTCTGGGTAGCTCTTCTAAAAGCCATTCTCTGATGACATTTGTCCCACCCTGATCCAGGTGACCTTTCAGGAGACGGTGACAAGCCTCATCCGCAGGGCCTTGGACCAAAATTTGTTGCAGCATGAGGATGTGGACAACATTGAGCTGCTGTATATGATGTCTGAGGATGAGAGTAAGTAGGACAATCAGACAGTGGGGAGACATGATCCACAGTGGGCTCAGGATAACTGACAGCCAAGAGAAAGTGGGCCTTGGCCCCAAAATACCAAAGTGTGATGGGCCTGGCGGAGACTCTCAGGGGTTGTGGGTGTTTTGTGGTATAATCCTTGAGTGCCACCTAACAATTCTCTCCACTTCGCTCTGCAGAAATCAAGGTCTCTGACCACTCACTCGTGTGTCTGTCCATGAATCTGGGAATACAATATTTCATGGTGAGGAAACGCCCCCAGGTCAAGGGAAAGGAGGTAAACACCTACCTTATTCAAGCTGTGCATGTGCTGCCATTCCACTCCGACCTGAGGAAATAAGAAGCCTCAGCACCTGGACATATTTGCTGGAAGCCCATAGAGCCAACTGACAGTCTGGGGTGGCTTTCTGTTTCTGGGTTTGCTGATGTTCCATCCCCCACAGTTCTCAGAATCAACCTGCAAGTCCTCCAGGCCGCTTTCCCACAAGTAGGTGGGAGACACCTGCTTAATTCGTGTCCACTTAGAAACACAAAGTCCAGAGATGGCCAAGAGTGTTCTGGTAAGCCTGGGAGCAGGGGTGTCCCGTGGTGCTTACACCTGGGTGGGGAGCAGACACTGGTCCAATACCATGGACTACTCATGCCCTCTTGAATTTGGAGCTTCTGGATGATCAGGAGGATAGATGGGAATCAAGAAGGGAGAGGTCAGTGTGAAGGGCTGGAGCTGAGATGAGCGAGTGCAGCAGCTTGTCCACTGCCATGTCTGAGGGAGTCTGTGTGTCAGGTGGCAGCATGCAGTCCAGAAGGGCAGGGACAGGTATGGGTGACAGATGAGAATAGGACAGGAACTAGGTTGCAGGTTCCCTTGTATGGGATGCTGACGTCTATGGAGGAGGACAGCAGTGTGAGGTTCTCCATGTTCCTTGAACAAGGAGCTGAGAGAGTCTCTCTGCAGAGTCGATATGGATGTGGAGCAAGCACACTAAATGTCCAGGTAACCCAATGACCACCCTTGCCGGATGAGGTGCCCTCCTACATCCCAGCCAGCACTGAGCCTCTGGAGGCCAGGAGCTCTCGTGGCTATCTTTCAGCTCTCCTGTGTGTGGTCATGTTCCTGGGTCTGTTTTTGGCCCTGGCAATCCAGACCAAAGCCTCTAGGTTTTGTGCCTAGGCCATTCCCAATGCCGCCTGCATCCTCGGGCAGACCTGGGATCTTGGAGGCTATTGTCCCATTCCTCCCAACTTGTGGGATGAGATTGCATCTGTATGCAGGTAGTGGGGTCCTTTCACTCCGAGAGGAGTGCAGCTCCACAAAGAGCAATGGCAGGCCCAGGAAGTCCTATGTACAAGGATTGGGCTAGTAGCCTGTGGGAAGAGCCCACACGATGAGCAGGAGGTCAGCCTCGGGTAGTAGGGTCATGGATGTTGCCCTTGTATTTAGAGTGGAGGTGCCTCCAGAATGCCCCTGCCCACTGTCCTTGAGTAGTCACTTCAAGGCCCATTTCCTGAAGGCCTGTCTCCCATGCTGCTCCAGGTGACCTGCCACGATAGGGCTCCTGTCGTCATCCGCAGCGCCCTCGACCTACACTTCCTTACTGAGGAGAATCCAGAGGATTATGAGCTGGGCCAAATCATCTCTCGCCGTCAGAGTAAGTGAGACAATCAGATAGCAGAGAGCAAGGGTCAGGATGTGGACTCAGGTCAACTCTTAGCAACAAAGAGTAGTCTCTGACCCCCAAGAACACTCCAACAGGTGTGTTGGGTTCGTGCACAAAGCCAACTGCACTTCTGCTGGTGGAAGGTCTTGAGGTCCAATGGTATACCCCGGTGGATATTGCGGCTCCCCACCAGGTGCCCTCCCCTGGACATGAACAGGCATCCAAAGCTGACATCTTTGAGGAGTGAGGAGGAAAGCCTCTCTCCAGGAGCAGTATGTTTCATGGTCTGGGATAGGAGTGGTTTCAAAGGAACATGGGAATGCATGGGCTAAAGAGGGAACTGGCATTTTGTGGACTGAAGCAGTACTATTGAAAGCCTTCTGTGTGACCAAAAAACCACTGCCTGGGCAGAGCATTGCCAGGATTCTAGCAAGCAGTAACAGGATGAAATTGGGAAGAAAACACAGCCTGGGAGACAGCCTGAATCATCTGTTTTTGCATAAATTCCATGGTCTTACGCACCTGAGTCCACTAGGCAAGGAGTGATCACAATAGCCAGGTTGTGATCCCTAACTAAAGTCAGATGAGGGCTTCCTGAGCACGTAGCCACAGAGCTCATCTGATAATAATGCCAGCGCTTTTTCGTTGGTTGGTTGGTTGGTTTTTGTGAGCCAAACACCACAGCAGCCATTATCCCAGCCTATGTACCCTGAAGACCACCATCCCTATGAGTTCTAGGATCACTTGTCTCCTATCTTAACCTACTGTTAGGTTAGTAGAGTCTAT
The DNA here is from genome assembly GCF_045843805.1 of Urocitellus parryii. NCBI lineage: Eukaryota > Metazoa > Chordata > Mammalia > Rodentia > Sciuridae > Urocitellus > Urocitellus parryii. The sequence goes on from NC_135548.1 coordinate 37,602,614, forward strand.
GGAAGAGGAAGTCTGTCTGGGGCCTTGGTAGCCTAAGAAATTCATAGCAGAGATCTCCACATCCAACCCAGAAGGGATGGAGAACAGGCTCTAGGTTAGAGGAGGGCGACAGGAAACACATGTTCAGAGGAAGGAGAAGCGGCTGTTGTATTCCCCCACTCGGGGTCATGGCACCACTGGGCCATACACCATGTTGGAGGGAAGCAGTCCCTTTGCTGGTCTTTGGAACCATTGTTCTCAGTAGGGCAGTATTTGGAATGTGGCCTCCATTCTCAGAAGCCTGGTTCACATGGAGGCGGGCTCCACCAACGCAGAAGCATGGCTCTAACGTGGTATCCGCGCTGGTCAGCCTGTCCTCACTGTGGCCATACTTGAGGAAAATAACTCAGAGGAGGAATCCTAGGCCTTTTTTCTCTGGGTTTCATAGCTTTCTCTTTGGTTGTGCACTGAGGCTGTCCATAAAGCTCTAGTGTGTGGCAGTGGAGAGCTCCTCAGCCCTTGCCACAAAGGCATAGACTGGGAGAGAGAGAACGAGGCTGGCAGAGAGGGAGAGAGAGAAAGATGGAGAGGGAGGACCTCTCCTTGGAGAATGAGGATTCAGTGGAGCCAACAGGAACAAGGTTCGGTTGCCCAGGGCACAACCCTATTTAGGTCTTACTCCAACCATGCTCAACCTTTCTTCCAGTCCCTCCCACCCCCCAGTAGTGTATTCATCTTGAATGAGAATTTCATGTTGACATCAGAGCACTCACCATCCAATGCTTCCCTCCAAACCCACCTATGAAGATGACTCATGTGGGGACTGAATCTTCAGCACAGGAGCCTTTTGTGGGAGATTTCAGATGCAAACCCTAGTGGTGTGCTTTGGCAGATGCAAGAGGACCTGAGATATTCTGGAGTCCAAAGCCTTCGGTAGGAACAGACATTAGGTCTGTTGAAGTGCTCTGCCTAGTTCTTCCTCAGGGAGGACTGTGGAGGCTGTCTTTGTTGGTATTGGTGCTGAATTGGAGAGCTCTCAGGTGTGTGGCTCTGGCCTTTTCTGGCACAGGCTCTCTGATGTTGGCGTGTCCTAGGGAGCACCTCCTGAGTGCCACCTTCTTTTTGTACACCCCTCTCTCCCCAGAGCTGAGGATTCCAGCAGAGGCCAACGTATTTTATGCCAAGAATCCTCACAAAAAATCCAACTTTGTGCTGAGGAAAAGGAGCCTCTCCCAAAAGAATGATGGGTGGATCGAGCCTCAACCTCCCTCTCGTCCTGCAAAGAAGGCTCCAGCCCTCCTGAGGATGCTTGCAAAACCATTCTGGGGCTGTGTGCCTGGGCGGGGCTGAGGCAGCCCAGGAATATTTACATTGATTACTATTTTCTTCAAAGTTTGAATCTATAGTTTGCCATTGTCCTTGACCTTGTTTAGTAACACAGTTGTTACTCTATCCTGTATTTGTTGTTTCCATTAATATATTATTATTATTTTAAAATATATATGTTTTTGTTACCTGATCTACTGTGATGATTTGAGTATACTAAATGTAGCAGTGATTCCTAAAGGACACATCCAAACCAACAGGAAGGAATGTTTCATTCTATCAGCAAGAACTTTGGTTTTTAGGAGTTTGGCAGATGGCATTATCTGAGTCAGTTTTCCAATGGGGGCAATGAAGTATCAGCTGTGATGGTACAAACACAAACAAAGACACACAAACACACACAAGAGCACACACACTCACTGAGAGATAGATAGACAGATGGAGTTGGTCTGTGCTGAAATACTTTGGAGACATGGTTCTGATTTCTCCCCTTTTGGAGTATTTTCAATTGCACAAGGTGTCTTGCAAATGAACCCATGTCTGAGGAAGACATGCATGTGTAGTTCACATGCCACTTTTCACATAGCAGGAAGGTCATGTAATATTTTTCATGCAGCTGTCTTTTGACTGTGAACCATCCCATGAGGTCAGCTGTGGAATTTTCAACTTGTAGCATCACAATGGGGATCCACTCTTTGGATTTGGGGATATTTCCGATTTTCTTGATTCAGATTGGAATGATATATATATTAGTTTTTGATGAAAATTCTGCATTTGATGGTAATGAATGTCGTGCATCTAGGAATCTGTAGAGTGCAGACAATGAATGGATGCCTACTGTTGTCTGGACTGGTCTGAAAAGTCCTGTAGCATCTGAGCATGTGTGAGGGCTGTACAGGTCTTGCCAAAAGCCCAGGTCAGATGATCCTGCACAAAGCTGAACTCCTAGTGGTCTCCACAACAGTGTAAGGGCCAAGGAGAAACACACTTCCACACAGAAGTTGGGAAGCTACCTTATGAAGGTGATCATAGATACGGGATTATTAATATATCCAGGTTGGCATCTATTATTTTTTAGCTTTTGACTTTCGCAGCTGTGGGCATCTTGACAACCATCAACTCCCTGTAAGCACAGACAACTCTATAAGAACCTGAGGATAAATTTCCCTGTGCATGTCCCCTTGTGAAACTGCTTAAGCACCGCCTGGTTTACACACAGGTGGAATTTCTAGGTCAAAGTGTGCATGTTTACTTCTTTGACTGAGCACTGCCAGGTGGCTCTTCTGCATAGCTCTACCTGTGGTCAGGATTGTATTATCTAGCTTTCTAACTTTTGCAGGTTGAGTAGATACATAGTGGGAGCACACTGTTTTTGTTGGTATTTTTCTTGGTATCTATTCTGATGCTTTTCACTGGGGGATTTTTTCCTGTGAAAATGGGCTTCCTCTACTTGACCTTATTTTCTTCTTTTTAAAATTTTTTCAATGTGACTTTTTAATTTTAGTTTTATTAAAGACATTGCCCCTTGCTTGCATAGTCTATATCTAAAGCACTAGTCCTTGCTCCAAGGCCCAGCTTGCTCTCAGCTGCCCCAGGAGGGGAACAGTCTTTGGCGGTAGACAAGAGACGCCCCTGCAGGGGGCACAAGTGCTTTGGCCCTCTGGTGTCTTGCCAGCAGTGCTTCCCATGCTCACAGAGGGTTTCAGACACTGAGTCAATGGTCCAGGTGGTCTTTTGTTCAGTCTGATCTCAAATTGAGCTCCTCTGAGAGGTCATATTGAAGTCCTTGTGTGTACCTGATCCATCATTCTAAACAATATTCCAAGTTCACTTTTTGTGTGTACGTGGGTTCTGGGGATTGAACCCAGGGCCTTGAGCCTGTGAGGCAAGTGACCTACCTGAGCTACACCCTCAGAGACCCCTGTAAAAGTATTTCCCCTTTGCCTCGGGGTCTAAGTTGCCAAGGCTGACCTCAAACGTTCCTCTTGCCTCAGCCTCCCTGGTGGCTGGCATGACAGGCATGCACCTGGGACTGTCACACTCGAGCCTGTGATGGGAACTCATGTGCATCTGTCCAGGGCTGAGCATGGTTAGGCAGAGCTGTGCTCCAGGCTCCCTGCAGGGCTGTGGAGGGTTCTGCTGCCCAGCAGCCCTGGTGCCATGGCCAGGGCTCCTCCCAGCCGAGGGCAGGCAGCTGCCCATTGCTGTAGGCTGACCTTATTTTCTTCTTATGGCACTCGTCCGTTCTCTGGAGTATGTTGTATGGTTTGTCCATTAGGAGTCTAACAGGTCCTCTAGAACCTTCAAACAATTAGTAAAATTCCTGAACAGTAAGTGAGCGCGCGCAGAAATTGGGCTAATATTTTGGGAAGAACAATGTTGGATGATATATTCATGGCTTGAATATATCATCCAACATGAAGTTATATTTTATTACTTACAAAATAATAAAATAATGAAGCAATACCATGGGCTGAGCTAAAATAGATCCTTAGGATCTTAGGCATTCTGTAATAAATCTGTGTCACTTGAAGTATAGAGTTGATCGACTCTGAGTAATGAAACAGAAGTAAAGGTATCAAAGCCAATGATCATCTGTTTCCAATTTTCTGTGATTTGGTTCAAGTGGTAAAGTGGTGATATTTATTAATAATGGATCGAATAGGTTCATAATTGTTTTAGAGTACAATTAGATGCCTTCAAACTTTAGCCCTCCTATGTCCTGTGAGACATTTTCTATGTGAGGCTTTAAGAAGAAGAAGAGAATATTCTGTAAAGAAAACCTTGTGATCTGTGCAGTATGAAGTTGAATGGATTCATTCAGAAATCAGAAATTCTATTGAAAGATATTTATTTGCATGAGCCAAATAAAACCTATTTTTAGGCATCCTGGTGAAGACAAGGTTTTATCTTTATGTCTCATTTTCTATGTTTTGTTGTTGTTGTTGTTGTTAGAATGAAATTCATATGTTGCCAGACCATTCTATCAGATGTGTAACTAGATGCCATTTAAATTACCCACTTTTACATGGTAGACAGTTTTTAATGAACACTGCCTGTCTGCACCTTTTTTAAAAACAGGACTGGGATCAGAAGCCCAAATACCAATGGTTAGCTGGAGCATATTTTTCATTTGGCCTATCTGTCAGTATTCCCTGAGCTCATCTGTGCAATCAGCTTCGTTACTCCTGCTCCCTCACTGGATTTCATAGAAACCATATGCTATGTATGAATCAGGGACACCAATCCCACAACATAGCATTCTTGGAATATCCAAAGTCCCACTTTTCACTTCGCCATGCCTGAGATCAGCAGTAATATTTATCAGCAAATGTGAGATTTTCAAAGATCCAATTCTATGTGCTCCTTTCTCATAGAGCCTTAGGCAGGGATATAGCATACATAAATATTAAGTAAAGTCCATAGTTTTTAAAATGTCATCCATTGAATAGTTGACACATGTCTGAGATACTTTTTATTTTGGAGGAGGTATTATTTAATAGGGAATTCCAACAGCTACCTAATAGTGAAATGAGAAGTCTTGCATCCATTTTATTTTGTTTCTGATGATTTTTATGAGTAAGGGTAAGATACTTCCTTGTTCTGATGCAGATGTTGCCCACTTTTGTGAATGGATGCGGGGTGTCACCTACTACTTGCATATCTGCATATTGGGCTTGACACTGCTATCGTACTTGGTAGTTGGCAAAAAGTCAATACTGAAGTTAAGCTCTTGTGTTCTAGCAGCAGAGCTGAAGATCCTTGATGTGCCACCTTCTGCAATCCATGCTGCTCTCTTCATGTTCCTTATTGACTTCCTGGTGAGGAGCATCATGGTCTCCTGGTCTTGAGAATGGCCAAGCATTGCTCTGTGAATGTGGAAGATGGGCATGTGGAAGGCTCCAGGGAGGAGGGATCATTGAACATGTACTCGAATCCATGTGCCTGTTGAATGACCTGTTTTTTTATTTTTGGGTTTTAAGGGAGACACTGCCCTAAAACACTTCTGTGCAGCTGGGGATGCAGGCTTCTGCTTCACCTTGCAGGAAGCATTAACGAATCCTTTCCAGAAGACATGAGAAGAGAGAAGTGAGCCTCTGGTATCATGCAGGTTCCTTGCATTGCCCATGGGCTAGAAGAGAGAAGAGTTGCTTCATGAGATTTGATCCCCTTTTTCCTGAAAAGTTCCACACAGAGGTGAGTCCCCAGCATGTTTAGAAATCATTTCAGACACCTTTCTGGACGGAATTGAATCAGAGCCCCTGATGATGTGGAAGAGCTAAAGATGGGTTTGCTATGAATTTCCTATTTCATTCATCAGGGCCTGAGTCAAGTCAGTCATTGTGCTGTCAACACATGAGCTGCTGGTCAAATGTGAGGAAGTGGTCTTGCTTTATGAAAACACCACCCTGATTCAGTGAGCCAGAGGCAGCCTGCAGTCCCTGTTTTCCTGTAAAGGCAGATTGCTGTGGATGGCCTCTGGCCTCGTCATGCAGCCCTGCTCAGAGTAGGGGATTGAGGGACCAGGCAGATCCCTAGTTCCTTTTGACCTTTATTGCCATTGGGCCACCCCAGGGTCCTTGGACTCTACCTGGTCTTCTGGCCTGGGTCAGGGGATGTGAGGTTTGGAATCCCCCTCTGTGGCAGGATCCCAGCCCCCCAGCCACTTGAGGTCAGCACATCCTTCCCTAATTGTGTTAGAGTTGGAGACTTCTCCCACCCATCCTCATCCATGCTCATCCCACATTTTGTAGCTTGGCACCTGAGGACCTTTATTCATTGACTTAGTTGTTAGTGATGATGGTTACTAAGACTAAGTGACTCTTTCAAGTCACATCACTTGCATGGTAGGGCTAGAGCATGGATCTTCCTAATTGATTTCATGGGACTCTCTCATGGAAACTGTGACTGCTTCCTAAACACACACTCTACATTTGGAGTGTCAAAATTCTTGCCACTGCCTCCTTGGCAAGTGTATCTTGTCTTCTACGTGGGAATTTCACAAATATTTTCCTTTGGTTTGTGGAGGTCATGCAGAAGGGATTTCATTTGAAATAGCCCAAACAAGAAATACCAGTTGTCTTTTTCGCACATGGATGTGTGTAGTGAACACCCCTTTCTGTGTGCTTGCATGAGTTACTCCTTTGAATTTGTTGAAGAATGGTTGGCTGGGGAGCAAGTTAACGAGAGATGGATATCAATGGTTGTCAAGTATTCTGACGTGAAGAATGTATTGAGGATGTGAAGGCTTTTCTAGCCAGTTCCTATGGCTCAGTCAGGGATCAGTCAGAGGATTCTGTCTGGTAGACTCTTTGGCACAGATGTCAAAGTGGCCTGGTCTTACCCTGTCCAGGACTGAATGCTGAGCTTGAGTGGGAGCTTCTTGTCATTTCAAGCATTTCCATGAGTCTGTCCTCTGTTCTCTTGTATCCAAGTGGTTTCTAATAGGAAAGCAGAACAAAAATTGAAAGTATGGTGATTGATTATTTTTACCAATGTTATTTCAATCCACTTTGTTTAATACGAAATTACCTTTATGCTAGTAAGATTTCATATGTGAGGAAATAATGAAAATATTGGGGTTAGGGGATGAGAATATGCAAATCAAACATTTTTGAGCACCAAGACCCGTTTTTTGTTTTTTTTTTTTTTTTTTTTTTTTTTTTAACTTAAATAATATTAAGTGCCAGAGGACCACCGCTGCCATTCAGCCTCAACAACCTCCAGGTCCAGCCTCCAGGTGGCCCATTTCACCAGGGTGTGTGGGACCACACTGTCCTGGGATGAGAGAACAGTACCCACGGATGTTGACATCTCACAGAGTAGATATTGCCAGTGACAGTAGGGAGCTATTGGCACATGAGGAAGGGAAGAGCTCTCAGGATGGGAAGAGGGGGCCGCTTCGAGACTCATTGGGTATTGCACGAGGCTGCTGGGTGTGGTGTTGGCCTGGGCCCACTGAGTGGGGCAGATCCGTGGTCTGTGTTTCTGTACCCTCCTCTGTAGCCTGTGTTGGCAGCAGATCAGGGAATTGCGATCAGAAGTGCTCCCAGTAACACAGGCACCAGCCCCCAGAGTGTGTGCCTATCCGTTTCCCCACCTGGCCTGACTTAGTGCCTGTCTTGCCTCAGGGCTGAGACCCTACAATCTCTGATGAGGGTGTCTGTGGTCCAGATCCAACCTGCATGGCCAACATGCTCAGACCTTCAGCTGGGTCCTAGGCTGCTGCAACCAAACTCTGTTAACTGGGTGGCCGACAACAGAGGAAGTGTCTTCCGTTGAGCTCCAGAGGCTCAACACAGTAGGTGTTGGGCTGTCCCAGTGCCATAACCCCTCCCAGGTTTCAAGGGGACTGTCTCCCCAACTCTCCCAGCCCTTGCCCACTCTCCTATTGCTGCCCACGATCTGTGGTTCCCATATGGGCATCCCGCCCTGGCTCCAACCTCACATATCCGGTATCCCCCAGTCTCCCTGGTATCTGGGTCCAGACTCTCCTCTTCCTACAAGAATATCAGATATTGGATTTGGTCCCAGTTGATGCTGTGTTCCATCATGTGAGCTCTTAGCTTCATCACTGTGCAAAGACTCTTTTCCCACACAAGTTCGCACGACTTTTGGCTGGCTAAGAATTTTCAGGCGACACTTTTCTAATGAGTACACTTTCCTTCCTTCCGATCTCCCACCAGTGAGCATTCCTCGCACCCTTGTCCTAGTTCCTTTATGGCAGTTTCCCTCCTTATGGCTGAGAGGACCTAGTGACCCCTGAATTCACACGTTCTCCTTAATCACCAACACACTGCAGAATTCTCCAGGGGGCCATATATGCTCCTGGAAGTTGGTGTTGGAAATAGTTCTCCATCCATTAATCACTCCCTCACTCACTAATGTCCTTGTGTCCTTGAGAAAGGCTCTCCCTTTCCTGGTTTTCCTGAATAGAAATCCTCTTGCCTCTTGGGTGAATAGGGTTATGGGTTGTGCAGAGGGTGTTGGTCCACTGAGCATCTTAGAGACTGTCCTTTCTGGAGCCTAATGATCCTCACTGGGGAATGAGGCCAGGGTCCTAACTGTGGTTAGTTAGAGAGGGAAAGAAGGACAAGGGAAACTCAGATGTCCCTTCATGGCCCCTGGAGTTAGAGGACTTACCCCTTTGCACCTGGGATCAGGAGACCTCATTTCCTCGAGGACACGCACACTCAGACGTTAATCTTGAGTGTGGGTTCCTTTCTGGGGTCCAGGGCTGTTGTTAGCCACCAGGAATGACAGTGCTCTCCATGCTGAGTGGAGCCATTTTTGCCAGGAAAGAGAGCCCATGGTCACGCCTTGTGCAAAGCATCCCACGCCAGGGGCTCCCATGCCTACATTCCTGTCCTGAAAGGAAGCCACTCAGAGGCAAGGTGGGTCCAACCACCTCCCATGTGTTCACTCATCACTGTGTTCCAGCAGTCCCCCCAGTGAACAGTCCTGATGGGATTGGATGTGGCTCAGAATGTGACCCTCATGAGCTCTACCCTGCCACAGCTGCAGTTCTGCAGTGGGAGAAACTCAAAACCTCAAAACACATGCACATGAAAGAAAAGAGCAAGAGCCAGAGCCCAAACAGGCCAGGTGTGGCAAAGACAGCTGGAGTGCCTAGGTTGGGACTCAGAATTATGTCAGTGGGGTGGCATTGCTGCTGGCACCAGCATGATAACCGAGAGCCAGCCCTGCTCATTTTGGGGAGCAGTGTGTTGGGGAAGGCAGCAGAAATTGAGAGGCAGGATTGAGTTTGGCCCTAGGAGGAGGTTGGGTAAGAGGCCAGTGTGGGTTGGAGAGCCTGGGCAGATAGACAGAGGCCAGGGCACACCCCAAAGCCTGGAGACTGCACTTGATGTCCAGGGTTGTGAAACACCACTTCCCCTCTTACTCACAACTGAGAGCAAGGGGCATTGATGAGTTCAGTTTGTGTGCGGCTGCATCCAAGGTGGCTCGGCTAGGAACCTCTGTTTCCTTGACTCAGGAGGCTGGGAGTCCAGGCTCCACAGAGGCTCAGCTGGGAGGATCGGAGTCTGAGTTTATGCCTGTGTTCCCTGTAGGATCCATGTTGGCTGAGCCTCAGTGTTTTTGTAATGAGAGGATGGGTGACCGTCATGTCTTTATCACAGGACACACTTGCTAAATGGATTTGTTTGCTCTGAGGAGGAAAGAGAGAGGGGGGAGTGGTGCTGGAGACAGGGATGCAGACAGGGGTCATGGACTTGGCATAACTCAGTCTTGGAGGTGATATCCCATCACCTGTACCCACTTCAATTCCCATGAATCCAGAGGCTGAGCCCCCTTGAGGTGAGGGGTGAACCGGTTCTGGGCAGCAGGATGCTGTGGTACCTCGGAGTCTCTGTGAGACCCCAACACTAGACACACTTGGCCCTTTTGCAATCTTAGGAGAAGCCTTGGGAAGTTGTATGGCAGAGGGGAGCAGCCTCTGCATCTCAGTCCCCTCCAACTTGCCATGGTGTAGAGAGGGAACTGCAGCCACGATGGGACGGACATTGGCCATATCCCTGTGTGGGACACAGGCCTGATTGAGTTAGGGTGCATTCTTTGTCTCTCCCTTTCTTGTGATTATCCCATCTCTACATTTGTGCTTTAGCCACCTGTGAGTCCCATCTCTGGTTTCAGAGAGAACAGAGGGTGTTATGGGCCAATAGACACAATAAACCCTAGAGATTAGATGCTACCCTACTTTCCAGAAAAGACTGGGCACACCATGAGTTGCACAATGATGGGACCAGGGTCCAAAAGCTGCTGAGAGGGAAGGACTGGTTGTGAATGCATTTTTGAAGGCTCCAAGCTGGAACTCTAGTGGCACCAAGCAGGGCAGATGCTGGTGGGGATGTTTGGGTAGTTGTTGGTGAACACCTGCGCACCTGAGATGGGTAGGCATGGAGGAGAAATCGGCAGCCCATAGGGCTGTTGAAAGTGGTCTTATGTGAAAAGAGGCTCAGGTATGGGCACAGGAAATGACATCATTGCCTTGACAATGGATCAAACAGAACATGGAACCCTGGTATCCAGGCACCCACTTCACTGACCAAGCCATCCGAGCTCACTTGGTTGGAGCCACTGGAGGGAGAAGGATGTTCTCCTGTGGTTGCAGACAATGCCGAGCCTCAGGCTCCCAGGAATCTCAGGGGGGCCAACTAGCCCTTTTGTGGATACACTGGGTGAGGCTTCATCTTAGACGCCAGAGCCTCTGGCGATTGTCGCAGAGGAGCTCAAGAGTAACAGTGAGTAGCACAGGGCAGGTGAGCCCAGCAGGCCCTCTAGTCTGATCCCTGATGAATGGCCCAGGACTCCTATTCTGACTCTGTGTGTGTGTGTGTGTGTGTGTGTGTGTGTGTGTGTGTGTGTGTGTTTGTACTGATGGGAACTGTCCCATTGTGCTTTGACTCTAGTGTATTGGCACAAGTCATTTTTCTGTTTGTCACCATTTCCATTTTGAACCCACCATTCTTGGTCCCAACCCAGGGTGAAAATGATCAGAACACGGAGGAGCCCTTCAGGGTTCAGAGCCTTGAACCTTACAGGCAGGACCAGCTTAGGAATGAGCTCCTGCCTGTCATTTGTGGGAGGAACCTACATTTCAGCAGCAACATGGGGTTAATCTCCTGGGATTTCATCCCCACCCAGCAGGTGCTGGATCTCTTGTTCCCAAAACAGCCACCTTCTTCAGTCTTTACTCCTGGTGCCACTCCACATCCTCCAAGGGGACAAGAACCCCAGGTTCTGGATGGATGTTGTAGAATGCCCACAGAGCCAACTGCCAGGCTGGGTGGGGTGCAGTTGCTGGGCTTTGCTGATGTTGTCATCCCCCACAGTTCTTGGAACCTTCTGTGGCAGTGGCATCCAGGACCCCAGCAGCTGTGAGTAGCAGCTCCTCACTGCTTCACTCCAGCGAGCAGGTGGAAGACAGCCGCGTTGTTCACGTCCTCCTAGAGGGACAGAGCCTGAGGGAGACAAAGCGCATCCCGGTAAGCCCGACAGCAGGGCTGCCTCCTGGGTGTCCACACAGTGGAAGGCAGGAGACACAGCCAACCCCAGGGCTATGGTGGGAAATAAAGAAGAGAGAGGTCCGTCTTAAGGGCTTGACCTGAGGAGGGAGAGCATCAGCATGCCCAGCTTCAGTGGTGAGTGGGCCTGTGTATTGTGGGTTTTGCAGGCCAGAAGTGCAGACGGAAGTGCTGTGGACAGATGAAGGCAGAGATATGTCCAGGGTGCAGGCTGCAGTGCCTAGAACTTGGTATTCTCAATGAGTGAAGTTGGAGCAGAGGAGGTGGCAGTGACTTGTCACATGTGTAGGAGGGGATGTGTTCCTGGTGGCAGGGAAGAGAACCTCCTTAGCATGACTAGGTGTAGGAATTTGGGGTCGGGATCACCTGGGGGGTCATGCCAAAGCTTCGGAATGTTAGGCTTTGCATGTATGTAAATACGGAGCTAAAGGGGTTCTTGGCAGAATTTCTATGGATATGCAGTAGACACGCTAATGCTGCAGGTGTCCAGCTGCAGAGGAGACATGTTCAGTGACTGCCAGTGCTGAGTCAAGTACATCATTACAACCAGACCCGCACCGAGCTTCCAGAGGCCAGGGCCTCTCAAAGCTATCATGAAGCACTCAAGTGCACACTCTTGTATCTGAGTCTGTTTTGTGTCGTGGCAGTCAGGACCCAAATTTTCAGTGCATCTGCCTCTTCCACCCACAAAGGCAGCCTGCATCCCAGATCACACTTGGTGCGCAGATCCCTGGCCCATTGCTCTCATCTCAGTGAGATGAGAGTGTGTCTGTGCATAGGCAGTTTGGTCCTTTGACATGAGTGGAATGTGGCTCCCCAGGGGGAGGGGAGATGGCAGGTACAGGCAGATATTTGTACCAGGATTGTTCTAGTAGCACATTGCAAGAACCCAGGTGGTATATGGAGGACACACTCAGGTAGCAGGATAACAAGATTGTGCCCTTGTATATGTAGCTGAGATTTCTCCTGAATGTTTGACCACAGTCTTCTGGGTAGCTCTTCTAAAAGCCATTCTCTGATGACATTTGTCCCACCCTGATCCAGGTGACCTTTCAGGAGACGGTGACAAGCCTCATCCGCAGGGCCTTGGACCAAAATTTGTTGCAGCATGAGGATGTGGACAACTTTGAGCTGCTGTATATGATGTCTGAGGATGAGAGTAAGTAGGACAATCAGACAGTGGGGAGACATGATCCACAGTGGGCTCAGGATAACTGACAGCCAAGAGAAAGTGGGCCTTGGCCCCAAAATACCAAAGTGTGATGGGCCTGGCGGAGACTCTCAGGGGTTGTGGGTGTTTTGTGGTATAATCCTTGAGTGCCACCTAACAATTCTCTCCACTTCGCTCTGCAGAAATCAAGGTCTCTGACCACTCACTCGTGTGTCTGTCCATGAATCTGGGAATACAATATTTCATGGTGAGGAAATGCCCCCAGGTCAAGGGAAAGGAGGTAAACACCTACCTTATTCAAGCTGTGCATGTGCTGCCATTCCACTCCGACCTGAGGAAATAAGAAGCCTCAGCACCTGGACATATTTGCTGGAAGCCCATAGAGCCAACTGACAGTCTGGGGTGGCTTTCTGTTTCTGGGTTTGCTGATGTTCCATCCCCCACAGTTCTCAGAATCAACCTGCAAGTCCTCCAGGCCGCTTTCCCACAAGCAGGTGGGAGACACCTGCTTAATTCGTGTCCACTTAGAAACACAAAGTCCAGAGATGGCCAAGAGTGTTCTGGTAAGCCAGGGAGCAGGGGTGTCCCGTGGTGCTTACACCTGGGTGGGGAGCAGACACTGGTCCAATACCATGGACTACTCATGCCCTCTTGAATTTGGAGCTTCTGGATGATCAGGAGGATAGATGGGAATCAAGAAGGGAGAGGTCAGTGTGAAGGGCTGGAGCTGAGATGAGCGAGTGCAGCAGCTTGTCCACTGCCATGTCTGAGGGAGTCTGTGTGTCAGGTGGCAGCATGCAGTCCAGAAGGGCAGGGACAGGTATGGGTGACAGATGAGAATAGGACAGGAACTAGGTTGCAGGTTCCCTTGTATGGGATGCTGACGTCTATGGAGGAGGACAGCAGTGTGAGGTTCTCCATGTTCCTTGAACAAGGAGCTGAGAGAGTCTCTCTGCAGAGTCGATATGGATGTGGAGCAAGCACACTAAATGTCCAGGTAACCCAATGACCACCCTTTCCGGATGAGGTGCCCTCCTACATCCCAGCCAGCACTGAGCCTCTGGAGGCCAGGAGCTCTCGTGGCTATCTTTCAGCTCTCCTGTGTGTGGTCATGTTCCTGGGTCTGTTTTTGGCCCTGGCAATCCAGACCAAAGCCTCTAGGTTTTGTGCCTAGGCCATTCCCAATGCCGCCTGCATCCTCGGGCAGACCTGGGATTTTGGAGGCTATTGTCCCATTCCTCCCAACTTGTGGGATGAGATTGCATCTGTATGCAGGTAGTGGGGTCCTTTCACTCCGAGAGGAGTGCAGCTCCACAAAGAGCAATGGCAGGCCCAGGAAGTCCTATGTACAAGGATTGGGCTAGTAGCCTGTGGGAAGAGCCCACACGATGAGCAGGAGGTCAGCCTCGGGTAGTAGGGTCATGGATGTTGCCCTTGTATTTAGAGTGGAGGTGCCTCCAGAATGCCCCTGCCCACTGTCCTTGAGTAGTCACTTCAAGGCCCATTTCCTGAAGGCCTGTCTCCCATGCTGCTCCAGGTGACCTGCCACGATAGGGCTCCTGTCGTCATCCGCAGCGCCCTCGACCTACACTTCCTTACTGAGGAGAATCCAGAGGATTATGAGCTGGGCCAAATCATCTCTCGCCGTCAGAGTAAGTGAGACAATCAGATAGCAGAGAGCAAGGGTCAGGATGTGGACTCAGGTCAACTCTTAGCAACAAAGAGTAGTCTCTGACCCCCAAGAACACTCCAACAGGTGTGTTGGGTTCGTGCACAAAGCCAACTGCACTTCTGCTGGTGGAAGGTCTTGAGGTCCAATGGTATACCCCGGTGGATATTGCGGCTCCCCACCAGGTGCCCTCCCCTGGACATGAACAGGCATCCAAAGCTGACATCTTTGAGGAGTGAGGAGGAAAGCCTCTCTCCAGGAGCAGTATGTTTTCATGGTCTGGGATAGGAGTGGTTTCAAAGGAACATGGGAATGCATGGGCTAAAGAGGGAACTGGCATTTTGTGGACTGAAGCAGTACTATTGAAAGCCTTCTGTGTGACCAAAAAACCACTGCCTGGGCAGAGCATTGCCAGGATTCTAGCAAGCAGTAACAGGATGAAATTGGGAAGAAAACACAGCCTGGGAGACAGCCTGAATCATCTGTTTTTGCATAAATTCCATGGTCTTACGCACCTGAGTCCACTAGGCAAGGAGTGATCACAATAGCCAGGTTGTGATCCCTAACTAAAGTCAGATGAGGGCTTCCTGAGCACGTAGCCACAGAGCTCATCTGATAATAATGCCAGCGCTTTTTCGTTGGTTGGTTGGTTGGTTTTTGTGAGCCAAACACCACAGCAGCCATTATCCCAGCCTATGTACCCTGAAGACCACCATCCCTATGAGTTCTAGGATCACTTGTCTCCTATCTTAACCTACTGTTAGGTTAGTAGAGTCTATGGAAGAGGAAGTCTGTCTGGGGCCTTGGTAGCCTAAGAAATTCATAGCAGAGATCTCCACATCCAACCCAGAAGGGATGGAGAACAGGCTCTAGGTTAGAGGAGGGCGACAGGAAACACATGTTCAGAGGAAGGAGAAGCGGCTGTTGTATTCCCCCACTCGGGGTCATGGCACCACTGGGCCATACACCATGTTGGAGGGAAGCAGTCCCTTTGCTGGTCTTTGGAACCATTGTTCTCAGTAGGGCAGTATTTGGAATGTGGCCTCCATTCTCAGAAGCCTGGTTCACATGGAGGCGGGCTCCACCAACGCAGAAGCATGGCTCTAACGTGGTATCCGTGCTGGTCAGCCTGTACTCACTGTGGCCATACTTGAGGAAAATAACTCAGAGGAGGAATCCTAGGCCTTTTTTCTCTGGGTTTCATAGCTTTCTCTTTGGTTGTGCACTGAGGCTGTCCATAAAGCTCTAGTGTGTGGCAGTGGAGAGCTCCTCAGCCCTTGCCACAAAGGCATAGACTGGGAGAGAGAGAACGAGGCTGGCAGAGAGGGAGAGAGAGAAAGATGGAGAGGGAGGACCTCTCCTTGGAGAATGAGGATTCAGTGGAGCCAACAGGAACAAGGTACTGTTGCCCAGGGCACAACCCTGTTTAGGTCTTACTCCAACCATGCTCAACCTTTCTTCCAGTCCCTCCCACCCCCCAGTAGTGTATTCATCTTGAATGAGAATTTCATGTTGACATCAGAGCACTCACCATCCAATGCTTCCCTCCAAACCCACCTATGAAGATGGCTCATGTGGGGACTGAATCTTCGGCACAGGAGCCTTTTGTGGGAGATTTCAGATGCAAACCCTAGTGGTGTGCTTTGGCAGATGCAAGAGGACCTGAGATATTCTGGAGTCCAAAGCCTTCGGTAGGAACAGACATTAGGTCTGTTGAAGTGCTCTGCCTAGTTCTTCCTCAGGGAGGACTGTGGAGGCTGTCTTTGTTGGTATTGGTGCTGAATTGGAGAGCTCTCAGGTGTGTGGCTCTGGCCTTTTCTGGCACAGGCTCTCAGATGTTGGCGTGTCCTAGGGAGCACCTCCTGAGTGCCACCTTCTTTTTGTACACCCCTCTCTCCCCAGAGCTGAGGATTCCAGCAGAGGCCAACGTATTTGATGCCAAGAATCCTCACAAAAAATCCAACTTTGTGCTGAGGAAAAGGAGCCTCTCCCAAAAGAATGATGGGTGGATCGAGCCTCAACCTCCCTCTCGTCCTGCAAAGAAGGCTCCTGCCCTCCTGAGGATGCTTGCAAAACCATTCTGTTGCTGTGTGCCTGGGCGGGGCTGAGGCAGCCCAGGAATATTTACATTGATTACTATTTTCTTCAAAGTTTGAATCTATAGTTTGCCATTGTCCTTGACCTTGTTTAGTAACACAGTTGTTACTCTATCCTGTATTTGTTGTTTCCATTAATATATTATTATTATTTTAAAATATATATGTTTTTGTTACCTGATCTACTGTGATGATTTGAGTATACTAAATGTAGCAGTGATTCCTAAAGGACACATCCAAACCAACAGGAAGGAATGTTTCATTCTATCAGCAAGAACTTTGGTTTTTAGGAGTTTGGCAGATGGCATTATCTGAGTCAGTTTTCCAATGGGGGCAATGAAGTATCAGCTGTGATGGTACAAACACAAACAAAGACACACAAACACACACAAGAGCACACACACTCACTGAGAGATAGATAGACAGATGGAGTTGGTCTGTGCTGAAATACTTTGGAGACATGGTTCTGATTTCTCCCCTTTTGGAGTATTTTCAATTGCACAAGGTGTCTTGCAAATGAACCCATGTCTGAGGAAGACATGCATGTGTAGTTCACATGCCACTTTTCACATAGCAGGAAGGTCATGTAATATTTTTCATGCAGCTGTCTTTTGACTGTGAACCATCCCATGAGGTCAGCTGTGGAATTTTCAACTTGTAGCATCACAATGGGGATCCACTCTTTGGATTTGGGGATATTTCCGATTTTCTTGATTCAGATTGGAATGATATATATATTAGTTTTTGATGAAAATTCTGCATTTGATGGTAATGAATGTCGTGCATCTAGGAATCTGTAGAGTGCAGACAATGAATGGATGCCTACTGTTGTCTGGACTGGTCTGAAAAGTCCTGTAGCATCTGAGCATGTGTGAGGGCTGTACAGGTCTTGCCAAAAGCCCAGGTCAGATGATCCTGCACAAAGCTGAACTCCTAGTGGTCTCCACAACAGTGTAAGGGCCAAGGAGAAACACACTTCCACACAGAAGTTGGGAAGCTACCTTATGAAGGTGATCATAGATACGGGATTATTAATATATCCAGGTTGGCGTCTATTATTTTTTTAGCTTTTGACTTTCGCAGCTGTGGGCATCTTGACAACCATCAACTCCCTGTAAGCACAGACAACTCTATAAGAACCTGAGGATAAATTTCCCTGTGCATGTCCCCTTGTGAAACTGCTTAAGCACCGCCTGGTTTACACACAGGTGGAATTTCTAGGTCAAAGTGTGCATGTTTACTTCTTTGACTAAGCACTGCCAGGTGGCTCTTCTGCATAGCTCTACCTGTGGCCAGGATTGTATTATCTAGCTTTCTAACTTTTGCATGTTGAGTAGATACATAGTGGGAGCACACTGTTTTTGTTGGTATTTTTCTTGGTATCTATTCTGATGCTTTTCACTGGGGGATTTTTTCCTGTGAAAATGGGCTTCCTCTACTTGACCTTATTTTCTTCTTTTTAAAATTTTTTCAATGTGACTTTTTAATTTTAGTTTTATTAAAGACATTGCCCCTTGCTTGCATAGTCTACATCTAAAGCACTAGTCCTTGCTCCAAGGCCCAGCTTGCTCTCAGCTGCCCCAGGAGGGGAACAGTCTTTGGCGGTAGACAAGAGACACCCCTGCAGGGGGCACAAGTGCTTTGGCCCTCTGGTGTCTTGCCAGCAGTGCTTCCCATGCTCACAGAGGGTTTCAGACACTGAGTCAATGGTCCAGGTGGTCTTTTGTTCAGTCTGATCTCAAATTGAGCTCCTCTGAGAGGTCATATTGAAGTCCTTGTGTGTACCTGATCCATCATTTTAAACAATATTCCAAGTTCACTTTTTGTGTGTACGTGGGTTCTGGGGATTGAACCCAGGGCCTTGAGCCTGTGAGGCAAGTGACCTACCTGAGCTACACCCTCAGAGACCCCTGTAAAAGTATTTCCCCTTTGCCTTGGGGTCTAAGTTGCCAAGGCTGACCTCAAACGTTCCTCTTGCCTTAGCCTCCCTGGTGGCTGGCATGACAGGCATGCACCTGGGACTGTCACACTCGAGCCTGTGATGGGAACTCATGTGCATCTGTCCAGGGCTGAGCATGGTTAGGCAGAGCTGTGCTCCAGGCTCCCTGCAGGGCTGTGGAGGCTTCTGCTGCCCAGCAGCCCTGGTGCCATGGCCAGGGCTCCTCCCAGCCGAGGGCAGGCAGCTGCCCATTGCTGTAGGCTGACCTTATTTTCTTCTTATGGCACTCGTCCGTTCTCTGGAGTATGTTGTATGGTTTGTCCATTAGGAGTCTAACAGGTCCTCTAGAACCTTCAAACAATTAGTAAAATTCCTGAACAGTAAGTGAGCACGCGCAGAAATTGGGCTAATATTTTGGGAAGAACAATGTTGGATGATATATTCATGGCTTGAATATATCATCCAACATGAAGTTATATTTTATTACTTACAAAATAATAAAATAATGAAGCAATACCATGGGCTGAGCTAAAATAGATCCTTAGGATCTTAGGCATTCTGTAATAAATCTGTGTCACTTGAAGTATAGAGTTGATCGACTCTGAGTAATGAAACAGAAGTAAAGGTATCAAAGCCAATGATCATCTGTTTCCAATTTTCTGTGATTTGGTTCAAGTGGTAAAGTGGTGATATTTATTAATAATGGATCGAATAGGTTCATAATTGTTTTAGAGTACAATTAGATGCCTTCAAACTTTAGGCTACATGGGCACATTTGAGAACGGTTCCAGCCATTCTCTCATCCTTTGGGTCATTCCCCTCCTATGTCCTGTGAGACATTTTCTATGTGAGGCTTTAAGAAGAAGAAGAGAATATTCTGTAAAGAAAACCTTGTGATCTGTGCAGTATGAAGTTGAATGGATTCATTCAGAAATCAGAAATTCTATTGAAAGATATTTATTGGCATGAGCCAAATAAAACCTATTTTTAGGCATCCTGGTGAAGACAAGGTTTTATCTTTATGTCTCATTTTCTATGTTTTGTTGTTGTTGTTGTTGTTAGAATGAAATTCATATGTTGCCAGACCATTCTATCAGATGTGTAACTAGATGCCATTTAAATTACCCACTTTTACATGGTAGACAGTTTTTAATGAACACTGCCTGTCTGCACCTTTTTTAAAAACAGGACTGGGATCAGAAGCCCAAATACCAATGGTTAGCTGGAGCATATTTTTCATTTGGCCTATCTGTCAGTATTCCCTGAGGTCATCTGTGCAATCAGCTTCGTTACTCCTGCTCCCTCACTGGATTTCATAGAAACCATATGCTATGTATGAATCAGGGACACCAATCCCACAACATAGCATTCTTGGAATATCCAAAGTCCCACTTTTCACTTCGCCATGCCTGAGATCAGCAGTAATATTTATCAGCAAATGTGAGATTTTCAAAGATCCAATTCTATGTGCTCCTTTCTCATAGAGCCTTAGGCAGGGATATAGCATACATAAATATTAAGTAAAGTCCATAGTTTTTAAAATGTCATCCATTGAATAGTTGACACATGTCTGAGATACTTTTTATTTTGGAGGAGGTATTATTTAATAGGGAATTCCAACAGCTACCTAATAGTGAAATGAGAAGTCTTGCATCCATTTTATTTTGTTTCTGATGATTTTTATGAGTAAGGGTAAGATACTTCCTTGTTCTGATGCAGATGTTGCCCACTTTTGTGAATGGATGCGGGGTGTCACCTACTACTTGCATATCTGCATATTGGGCTTGACACTGCTATCGTACTTGGTAGTTGGCAAAAAGTCAATACTGAAGTTAAGCTCTTGTGTTCTAGCAGCAGAGCTGAAGATCCTTGATGTGCCACCTTCTGCAATCCATGCTGCTCTCTTCATGTTCCTTATTGACTTCCTGGTGATGAGCATCATGGTCTCCTGGTCTTGAGAATGGCCAAGCATTGCTCTGTGAATGTGGAAGATGGGCATGTGGAAGGCTCCAGGGAGGAGGGATCATTGAACATGTACTCGAATCCATGTGCCTGTTGAATGACCTGTTTTTTTATTTTTGGGTTTTAAGGGAGACACTGCCCTAAAACACTTCTGTGCAGCTGGGGATGCAGGCTTCTGCTTCACCTTGCAGGAAGCATTAACGAATCCTTTCCAGAAGACATGAGAAGAGAGAAGTGAGCCTCTGGTATCATGCAGGTTCCTTGCATTGCCCATGGGCTAGAAGAGAGAAGAGTTGCTTCATGAGATTTGATCCCCTTTTTCCTGAAAAGTTCCACACAGAGGTGAGTCCCCAGCATGTTTAGAAATCATTTCAGACACCTTTCTGGACGGAATTGAATCAGAGCCCCTGATGATGTGGAAGAGCTAAAGATGGGTTTGCTATGAATTTTCTATTTCATTCATCAGGGCCTGGGTCAAGTCAGTCATTGTGCTGTCAACACATGAGCTGCTGGTCAAATGTGAGGAAGTGGTCTTGCTTTATGAAAACACCACCCTGATTCAGTGAGCCAGAGGCAGCCTGCAGTCCCTGTTTTCCTGTAAAGGCAGATTGCTGTGGATGGCCTCTGGCCTCGTCATGCAGCCCTGCTCAGAGTAGGGGATTGAGGGACCAGGCAGATCCCTAGTTCCTTTTGACCTTTATTGCCATTGGGCCACCCCAGGGTCCTTGGACTCTACCTGGTCTTCTGGCCTGGGTCAGGGGATGTGAGGTTTGGAATCCCCCTCTGTGGCAGGATCCCAGCCCCCCAGCCACTTGAGGTCAGCACATCCTTCCCTAATTGTGTTAGAGTTGGAGACTTCTCCCACCCATCCTCATCCATGCTCATCCCACATTTTGTAGCTTGGCACCTGAGGACCTTTATTCATTGACTTAGTTGTTAGTGATGATGGTTACTAAGACTAAGTGACTCTTTCAAGTCACATCACTTGCATGGTAGGGCTAGAGCATGGATCTTCCTAATTGATTTCATGGGACTCTCTCATGGAAACTGTGACTGCTTCCTAAACACACACTCTACATTTGGAGTGTCAAAATTCTTGCCACTGCCTCCTTGGCAAGTGTATCTTGTCTTCTACGTGGGAATTTCACAAATATTTTCCTTTGGTTTGTGGAGGTCATGCAGAAGGGATTTCATTTGAAATAGCCCAAACAAGAAATACCAGTTGTCTTTTTCGCACATGGATGTGTGTAGTGAACACCCCTTTCTGTGTGCTTGCATGAGTTACTCCTTTGAATTTGTTGAAGAATGGTTGGCTGGGGAGCAAGTTAACGAGAGATGGATATCAATGGTTGTCAAGTATTCTGACGTGAAGAATGTATTGAGGATGTGAAGGCTTTTCTAGCCAGTTCCTATGGCTCAGTCAGGGATCAGTCAGAGGATTCTGTCTGGTAGACTCTTTGGCACAGATGTCAAAGTGGCCTGGTCTTACCCTGTCCAGGACTGAATGCTGAGCTTGAGTGGGAGCTTCTTGTCATTTCAAGCATTTCCATGAGTCTGTCCTCTGTTCTCTTGTATCCAAGTGGTTTCTAATAGGAAAGCAGAACAAAAATTGAAAGTATGGTGATTGATTATTTTTACCAATGTTATTTCAATCCACTTTGTTTAATACGAAATTACCTTTATGCTAGTAAGATTTCATATGTGAGGAAATAATGAAAATATTGGGGTTAGGGGATGAGAATATGCAAATCAAACATTTTTGAGCACCAAGACCCGTTTTTTGTTTTTGTTTTTGTTTTTGTTTTTTTAACTTAAATAATATTAAGTGCCAGAGGACCACCGCTGCCATTCAGCCTCAACAACCTCCAGGTCCAGCCTCCAGGTGGCCCATTTCACCAGGGTGTGTGGGACCACACTGTCCTGGGATGAGAGAACAGTACCCACGGATGTTGCCATCTCACAGAGTAGATATTGCCAGTGACAGTAGGGAGCTATTGGCACATGAGGAAGGGAAGAGCTCTCAGGATGGGAAGAGGGGGCCGCTTCGAGACTCATTGGGTATGGCACGAGGCTGCTGGGTGTGGTGTTGGCCTGGGCCCACTGAGTGGGGCAGATCCGTGGTCTGTGTTTCTGTACCCTCCTCTGTAGCCTGTGTTGGCAGCAGATCAGGGAATTGCGATCAGAAGTGCTCCCAGTAACACAGGCACCAGCCCCCAGAGTGTGTGCCTATCCGTTTCCCCACCTGGCCTGACTTAGTGCCTGTCTTGCCTCAGGGCTGAGACCCTACAATCTCTGATGAGGGTGTCTGTAGTCCAGATCCAACCTGCATGGCCAACATGCTCAGACCTTCAGCTGGGTCCTAGGCTGCTGCAACCAAACTCTGTTAACTGGGTGGCCGACAACAGAGGAAGTGTCTTCCGTTGAGCTCCAGAGGCTCAACACAGTAGGTGTTGGGCTGTCCCAGTGCCATAACCCCTCCCAGGTTTCAAGGGGACTGTCTCCCCAACTCTCCCCAACTCTCCCAGCCCTTGCCCACTCTCCTATTGCTGCCCACGATCTGTGGTTCCCATATGGGCATCCCGCCCTGGCTCCAACCTCACATATCCGGTATCCCCCAGTCTCCCTGGTATCTGGGTCCAGACTCTCCTCTTCCTACAAGAATATCAGATATTGGATTTGGTCCCAGTTGATGCTGTGTTCCATCATGTGAGCTCTTAGCTTCATCACTGTGCAAAGACTCTTTTCCCACACAAGTTCGCATGACTTTTGGCTGGCTAAGAATTTTCAGGCGACACTTTTCTAATGAGTACACTTTCCTTCCTTCCGATCTCCCACCAGTGAGCATTCCTCGCATACAGAATAAGGAGAGAATTTTAAAAGCTGCAAGAGAAAGAAAGCAGATTACATTTAGGGGTAAACCAATCAGGATAACAGCTGATCTCTCAACACAGACTCTGAAAGCTAGAAGATCCTGGAATAACATATTTCAAACACTGAAAGACAATGGGCTCCAACCAAGAATCATGTATCCGGCGAAATTAAGCTTCAGGTTAGAAGATGAAATTAAAACCTTCCACGATAAACAAAAGTTAAAAGAATTCGCAGCTAGAAAACCATCTCTTCAAAAAATCCTTGGCAAAACATTACAGGAAGAGGAAATGGAAACTAACATTGATAACCAACAATGGGAGGTAGGACAGTAAAGGGGGGAAAGTAGTCAAAGAGGATAACAAATCAGGTTTAGTAACATCAATAAACAATTATGGATAGAAGAACAAACCACATCTCAATAATAACCCTAAATGTTAATGGCTTAAACTCACCAATTAAGAGACACAGGCTAGTAGAATGGATCACAAAACAAGACCCAACAATATGCTGTCTACAGGAGACGCATTTGATAGGAAAAGATATACATAGACTGAAGGTGAAAGGTTGGGAAAAAGCATATCACTCATATGGACCGCGGAAACAAGCAGGAGTGTCCATACTCATATCTAATAAAATAGATTTCAAGCCAAAGACAATCAAAAGGGATAAAGAAGGACACTTCATACTGCTCAAGGGAACCATACACCAACAAGACATAACAATCATAAATATATATGCCCCAAATAATGGTGCAGCCGTGTTCATCAAGCAAACTCTTCTCAAGTTCAAGAGTCTAATAGACCACCATACAATAATCATGGGAGACTTCAACACACCTCTCTCACCACTGGACAGATCTTCCAAACAAAAGTTAAATAAGGAAACTATAGAACTCAATAACATAATTAACAACCTAGACTTAATTGACATATATAGACTATACCACCCAACTTCAAGTAGCTACACTTTTTTCTCAGCAGCACATGGAACCTTCTCAAAAATAGACCATATACTATGTCACAGGGCAACTCTTAGACAATACAAAGGGGTAGAGATAATACCATGCATCTTATCTGATCATAATGGAATGAAACTGAAAATCAATGATAAAAGAAGAAAGGAAAAATCAAGCATCACCTGGAGAATGAACAACAGGTTGCTGAGTGAT
Source organism: Urocitellus parryii (assembly GCF_045843805.1). Taxonomy (NCBI): domain Eukaryota; kingdom Metazoa; phylum Chordata; class Mammalia; order Rodentia; family Sciuridae; genus Urocitellus; species Urocitellus parryii. The sequence goes on from NC_135548.1 coordinate 37,626,841, forward strand.
CAATGGGTTTTAGAAGACATCAAGGAGGAAATTAAAAAATTCCTAGAGTTAAATGAAAACACAGACACAACATATCGGAATCTATGGGACACATTGAAAGCAGTTCTAAGAGGAAAATTCATTGCTTGGAGTTCATTCCTCAAAAAAAGAAAAAACCAACAAATAAATGATCTCATACTTCATCTCAAAATCCTAGAAAAAGAAGAGCAAAACAACAGCAAAAGAAGTAGAAGGCAAGAAATAATTAAAATCAGAGCTGAAATTAATGAAATTGAAACAAAAGAAACTATTGAAAAAATTGACAAAACTAAAAGCTGGTTCTTTGAAAAAATAAATAAAATTGACAGACCCTTAGCCATACTAACGAAGAGAAGAAGAGAGAGAACCCAAATTACTAGCATACGGGATGAAAAAGGCAATATCACAACAGACACTTCAGAAATACAGAAGATAATCAGAAATTACTTTGAATCCTTATACTCCAATAAAATAGAAGATAGTGAAGGCATAGATAAATTCCTTGAGTCTTATGATCTGCCCAGACTGAGCCAGGAGGATATAGACAACCTAAACAGACCAATAACAATAGAGGAAATAGAAGAAACCATCAAAAGACTACCAACTAAGAAAAGCCCAGGACCGGATGGGTATACAGCAGAGTTTTACAAAACCTTTAAAGAGGAACTAACACCAATACTTTTCAAGCTATTTCAGGAAATAGAAAAAGAGGGAGAACTTCCAAATTCATTCTACGAGGCCAACATCACCCTGATTCCGAAACCAGACAAAGATACTTCAAAGAAAGAAAACTACAGACCAATATCTCTAATGAACCTTGATGCAAAAATCCTCAATAAAATTCTGGCGAATCGGATTCAAATACATATCAAAAAAATTATACACCATGATCAAGTAGGATTCATCCCTGGTATGCAAGGTTGGTTCAATATACGGAAATCAATAAATGTTATCCACCACATCAATAGACTTAAAATTAAGAACCATATGATCATCTCGATAGATGCAGAAAAAGCATTCGACAAAGTACAACATCCCTTTATGTTCAAAACTCTGGAAAAATTAGGGATAACTGGATCATACCTCAACATTGTAAAAGCAATCTATGATAAGCCACAGGCCAGCATCATTCTGAATGGAGAAAAATTGAAGGCATTCCCTCTAAGATCTGGTACAAGACAGGGATGCCCTCTCTCACCACTTCTGTTCAACATAGTCCTCGAGACACTGGCCAGAGCAATTAGGCAGACGAAAGAAATTAAAGGCATAAAAATAGGAAAAGAAGAACTTAAATTATCACTATTTGCAGATGATATGATTCTATACCTAGCAGACCCAAAAGGGTCTACAAAGAAGCTATTAGAGCTAATAAATGAATTCAGCAAAGTGGCAGGATATAAGATCAACACGCATAAATCAAAGGCATTCCTGTATATCAGCGACAAATCCTATGAAACGGAAATGAGGACAACTACTCCATTCACAATATCCCCCCAAAAAATAAAATACTTGGGAATCAGCCTAACAAAAGAGGTAAAAGATTTATACAATGAAAATTACAGAACCCTAAAGAAAGACATAGAAGAAGACCTTAGAAGATGGAAAAATATACCCTGCTCATGGATAGGCAGAACCAACATCATCAAAATGGCGATATTACCAAAAGTCCTATATAAGTTCAATGCAATGCCAATCAAAATCCCAACAGCATATCTTGTAGAAATCGATAAAAGAATCAGGAAATTCATATGGAATAATAAAAGACCCAGAATAGCAAAAACAATACTAAGCAGGAAGTGTGAATCAGGCGGTATAGCGATACCAGACTTCAAACTATACTACAGAGCAATAGTAACTAAAACAGCATGGTACTGGTACCAAAACAGGCGGGTGGACCAATGGTACAGAATAGAGGACACAGTAACCAATCCACAAAACTACAACTATCTTATTTTTGATAAAGGGGCTAAAAGCATGCAATGGAGGAAGGATAGCATCTTCAACAAATGGTGCTGGGAAAACTGGAAATCCATTTGCACCAAAATGAATCTGAATCCCTATCTCTCGCCATGCACAAAAGTTAACTCAAAATGGATCAAGGAGCTTGATATTAAACCAGAGACATGGCATCTGATAGAAGAAAAAGTTGGTTATGATCTGCACGCTGTGGGATCGGGCTCCAAATTCCTCAATAGGACACCCATAGCGCTAGAGTTAACAAACAGAATCAACAAATGGGACTTACTCAAACTAAAAAGTTTTTTCTCAGCAAAAGAAACAATAAGAGAGATAAACAGGGAGCCTACATCCTGGGAACAAATCTTTACTCCACACACTTCAGATAGAGCCCTAATTACCAGAATATACAAAGAACTCAAAAAATTAGACAATAAGATAACAAATAACCCAATCAATAAATGGGCCAAGGACCTGAACAGACACTTCTCAGAGGAGGACATACAATCAATCAACAAGTACATGAAAAAATGCTCACCATCACTAGCAGTCAGAGAAATGCAAATCAAAACTACCCTAAGATACCATCTCACTCCAGTAAGACTGGCAGCCATTAGGAAGTCAAACAACAGTAAGTGCTGGAGAGGATGCGGGGAAAAGGGCACTCTTGTTCATTGCTGGTGGGACTGCAAATTGGTGCAGCCAATTTGGAAAGCAGTATGGAGATTTCTCGGAAAGCTGGGAATGGAACCGCCATTCGACCCAGCTATTCCCCTTCTCGGTCTATTCCCTAAAGCCCTAACAAGAGCATGCTACAGGGACACTGCTACATCGATGTTCATAGCAGCTCAATTCACGATAGCAAGACTGTGGAACCAGCCTAGATGCCCTTCAATAGATGAATGGATAAAAAAAATGTGGCATTTATATACTATGGAGTATTATTCTGCATTAAAAAATGACAAAATCATAGAGTTTGGAGGGAAATGGATGGCATTAGAGCAGATTATGCTAAGTGAAGCTAGTCAATCTTTAAAAAACAAATACCAAATGACTCCTTTGATATAAGGGGAGTAAACAAGGACAGGGTAGGGACGAAGAGCTTGAGAAGAAGATTTACATTAAACAGGGATAAGAGGTGGGAGGGAAAGGGAGTGAGAAGGGAAATTGCATGGAAATGGAAGGCGATCCTCAGGGTTATACAAAATGTCATATAAGAGGAAAGGAGGGGTAAGACAAGATAATACAAATGGAAGAAAGGATGTACAGTAGAAGGGGTAGAGAGAGAAAAGGGGAGGGGAGGGGAGGGGAGGGGAGGGGAGGGGGGACAGTAGAGAATAGGACAGACAGCAGAATACATCAGGCACTAGAAAGGCAATATGTCAATTAATGGAAGGGAAACTGGTGTGATACAGCAATCTGTATATGGGGTAAAAGCGGGAGTTCATAATCCACTTGAATCAAACCGTGTAATATGATGTATTAAGAACCATGTAGTGTTATGAACGACCAATAAAAAAAAATAAAATAAAAAAAAAAAAAAAAAAAAAAAAAAAAAAAAAAAAAAAAAAAAAAGAATATCAGATATTGGATTTGGTCCCAGTTGATGCTGTGTTCCATCATGTGAGCTCTTAGCTTCATCACTGTGCAAAGACTCTTTTCCCACACAAGTTCGCACGGCTTTTGGCTGGCTAAGAATTTTCAGGCGACACTTTTCTAATGAGTAAACTTTCCTTCCTTCCGATCTCCCACCAGTGAGCATTCCTCGCACCCTTGTCCTAGTTCCTTTATGGCAGTTTCCCTCCTTATGGCTGAGAGGACCTAGTGACCCCTGAATTCACACGTTCTCCTTAATCACCAACACACTGCAGAATTCTCCAGGGGGCCATATATGCTCCTGGAAGTTGGTGTTGGAAATAGTTCTCCATCCATTAATCACTCCCTCACTCACTAATGTCCTTGTGTCCTTGAGAAAGGCTCTCCCTTTCCTGGTTTTCCTGAATAGAAATCCTCTTGCCTCTTGGGTGAATAGGGTTATGGGTTGTGCAGAGGGTGTTGGTCCACTGAGCATCTTAGAGACTGTCCTTTCTGGAGCCTAATGATCCTCACTGGGGAATGAGGCCAGGGTCCTAACTGTGGTTAGTTAGAGAGGGAAAGAAGGACAAGGGAAACTCAGATGTCCCTTCATGGCCCCTGGAGTTAGAGGACTTACCCCTTTGCACCTGGGATCAGGAGACCTCATTTCCTCGAGGACACGCACACTCAGACGTTAATCTTGAGTGTGGGTTCCTTTCTGGGGTCCAGGGCTGTTGTTAGCCACCAGGAATGACAGTGCTCTCCATGCTGAGTGGAGCCATTTTTGCCAGGAAAGAGAGCCCATGGTCACGCCTTGTGCAAAGCATCCCACGCCAGGGGCTCCCATGCCTACATTCCTGTCCTGAAAGGAAGCCACTCAGAGGCAAGGTGGGTCCAACCACCTCCCATGTGTTCACTCATCACTGTGTTCCAGCAGTCACCCCAGTGAACAGTCCTGATGGGATTGGATGTGGCTCAGAATGTCACCCTCATGAGCTCTACCCTGCCACAGCTGCAGTTCTGCAGTGGGAGAAACTCAAAACCTCAAAACACATGCACATGAAAGAAAAGAGCAAGAGCCAGAGCCCAAACAGGCCAGGTGTGGCAAAGACAGCTGGAGTGCCTAGGTTGGGACTCAGAATTATGTCAGTGGGGTGGCATTGCTGCTGGCACCAGCATGATAACCGAGAGCCAGCCCTGCTCATTTTGGGGAGCAGTGTGTTGGGGAAGGCAGCAGAAATTGAGAGGCAGGATTGAGTTTGGCCCTAGGAGGAGGTTGGGTAAGAGGCCAGTGTGGGTTGGAGAGCCTGGGCAGATAGACAGAGGCCAGGGCACACCCCAAAGCCTGGAGACTGCACTTGATGTCCAGGGTTGTGAAACACCACTTCCCCTCTTACTCACAACTGAGAGCAAGGGGCATTGATGAGTTCAGTTTGTGTGCGGCTGCATCCAAGGTGGCTCGGCTAGGAACCTCTGTTTCCTTGACTCAGGAGGCTGGGAGTCCAGGCTCCACTGAGGCTCGGCTGGGAGGATCGGAGTCTGAGTTTATGCCTGTGTTCCCTGTAGGATCCATGTTGGCTGAGCCTCAGTGTTTTTGTAATGAGAGGATGGGTGACCGTCATGTCTTTATCACAGGACACACTTGCTAAATGGATTTGTTTGCTCTGAGGAGGAAAGAGAGAGGGGGGAGTGGTGCTGGAGACAGGGATGCAGACAGGGGTCATGGACTTGGCATAACTCAGTCTTGGAGGTGATATCCCATCACCTGTACCCACTTCAATTCCCATGAATCCAGAGGCTGAGCCCCCTTGAGGTGAGGGGTGAACCGGTTCTGGGCAGCAGGATGCTGTGGTACCTCGGAGTCTCTGTGAGACCCCAACACTAGACACACTTGGCCCTTTTGAAATCTTAGGAGAAGCCTTGGGAAGTTGTATGGCAGAGGGGAGCAGCCTCTGCATCTCAGTCCCCTCCAACTTGCCATGGTGTAGAGAGGGAACTGCAGCCACGATGGGACGGACATTGGCCATGTCCCTGTGTGGGACACAGGCCTGATTGAGTTAGGGTGCATTCTTTGTCTCTCCCTTTCTTGTGATTATCCCATCTCTACATTTGTGCTTTAGCCACCTGTGAGTCCCATCTCTGGTTTCAGAGAGAACAGAGGGTGTTATGGGCCAATAGACACAATAAACCCTAGAGATTAGATGCTACCCTACTTTCCAGAAAAGACTGGGCACACCATGAGTTGCACAATGATGGGACCAGGGTCCAAAAGCTGCTGAGAGGGAAGGACTGGTTGTGAATGCATTTTTGAAGGCTCCAAGCTGGAACTCTAGTGGCACCAAGCAGGGCAGATGCTGGTGGGGATGTTTGGGGAGTTGTTGGTGAACACCTGCGCACCTGAGATGGGTAGGCATGGAGGAGAAATCGGCAGCCCATAGGGCTGTTGAAAGTGGTCTTATGTGAAAAGAGGCTCAGGTATGGGCACAGGAAATGACATCATTGCCTTGACAATGGATCAAACAGAACATGGAACCCTGGTATCCAGGCACCCACTTCACTGACCAAGCCATCCGAGCTCACTTGGTTGGAGCCACTGGAGGGAGAAGGATGTTCTCCTGTGGTTGCAGACAATGCCGAGCCTCAGGCTCCCAGGAATCTCAGGGGGGCCAACTAGCCCTTTTGTGGATACACTGGGTGAGGCTTCATCTTAGACGCCAGAGCCTCTGGCGATTGTCGCAGAGGAGCTCAAGAGTAACAGTGAGTAGCACAGGGCAGGTGAGCCCAGCAGGCCCTCGAGTCTGATCCCTGATGAATGGCCCAGGACTCCTATTCTGACTCTGTGTGTGTGTGTGTGTGTGTGTGTGTGTGTGTGTGTGTGTGTGTGTGTTTGTACTGATGGGAACTGTCCCATTGTGCTTTGACTCTAGTGTATTGGCACAAGTCATTTTTCTGTTTGTCACCATTTCCATTTTGAACCCACCATTCTTGGTCCCAACCCAGGGTGAAAATGATCAGAACACGGAGGAGCCCTTCAGGGTTCAGAGCCTTGAACCTTACAGGCAGGACCAGCTTAGGAATGAGCTCCTGCCTGTCATTTGTGGGAGGAACCTACATTTCAGCAGCAACATGGGGTTAATCTCCTGGGATTTCATCCCCACCCAGCAGGTGCTGGATCTCTTGTTCCCAAAACAGCCACCTTCTTCAGTCTTTACTCCTGGTGCCACTCCACATCCTCCAAGGGGACAAGAACCCCAGGTTCTGGATGGATGTTGTAGAATGCCCACAGAGCCAACTGCCAGGCTGGGTGGGGTGCAGTTGCTGGGCTTTGCTGATGTTGTCATCCCCCACAGTTCTTGGAACCTTCTGTGGCAGTGGCATCCAGGACCCCAGCAGCTGTGAGTAGCAGCTCCTCACTGCTTCACTCCAGCGAGCAGGTGGAAGACAGCCGCGTTGTTCACGTCCTCCTAGAGGGACAGAGCCTGAGGGAGACAAAGCGCATCCCGGTAAGCCCGACAGCAGGGCTGCCTCCTGGGTGTCCACACAGTGGAAGGCAGGAGACACAGCCAACCCCAGGGCTATGGTGGGAAATAAAGAAGAGAGAGGTCCGTCTTAAGGGCTTGACCTGAGGAGGGAGAGCATCAGCATGCCCAGCTTCAGTGGTGAGTGGGCCTGTGTATTGTGGGTTTTGCAGGCCAGAAGTGCAGACGGAAGTGCTGTGGACAGATGAAGGCAGAGATATGTCCAGGGTGCAGGCTGCAGTGCCTAGAACTTGGTATTCTCAATGAGTGAAGTTGGAGCAGAGGAGGTGGCAGTGACTTGTCACATGTGTAGGAGGGGATGTGTTCCTGGTGGCAGGGAAGAGAACCTCCTTAGCATGACTAGGTGTAGGAATTTGGGGTCGGGATCACCTGGGGGGTCATGCCAAAGCTTCGGAATGTTAGGCTTTGCATGTATGTAAATACGGAGCTAAAGGGGTTCTTGGCAGAATTTCTATGGATGTGCAGTAGACACGCTAATGCTGCAGGTGTCCAGCTGCAGAGGAGACATGTTCAGTGACTGCCAGTGCTGAGTCAAGTACATCATTACAACCAGACCCGCACCGAGCTTCCAGAGGCCAGGGCCTCTCAAAGCTATCATGAAGCACTCAAGTGCACACTCTTGTATCTGAGTCTGTTTTGTGTCGTGGCAGTCAGGACCCAAATTTTCAGTGCATCTGCCTCTTCCACCCACAAAGGCAGCCTGCATCCCAGATCACACTTGGTGCGCAGATCCCTGGCCCATTGCTCTCATCTCAGTGAGATGAGAGTGTGTCTGTGCATAGGCAGTTTGGTCCTTTGACATGAGTGGAATGTGGCTCCCCAGGGGGAGGGGAGATGGCAGGTACAGGCAGATATTTGTACCAGGATTGTTCTAGTAGCACATTGCAAGAACCCAGGTGGTATATGGAGGACACACTCAGGTAGCAGGATAACAAGATTGTGCCCTTGTATATGTAGCTGAGATTTCTCCTGAATGTTTGACCACAGTCTTCTGGGTAGCTCTTCTAAAAGCCATTCTCTGATGACATTTGTCCCACCCTGATCCAGGTGACCTTTCAGGAGACGGTGACAAGCCTCATCCGCAGGGCCTTGGACCAAAATTTGTTGCAGCATGAGGATGTGGACAACTTTGAGCTGCTGTATATGATGTCTGAGGATGAGAGTAAGTAGGACAATCAGACAGTGGGGAGACATGATCCACAGTGGGCTCAGGATAACTGACAGCCAAGAGAAAGTGGGCCTTGGCCCCAAAATACCAAAGTGTGATGGGCCTGGCGGAGACTCTCAGGGGTTGTGGGTGTTTTGTGGTATAATCCTTGAGTGCCACCTAACAATTCTCTCCACTTCGCTCTGCAGAAATCAAGGTCTCTGACCACTCACTCGTGTGTCTGTCCATGAATCTGGGAATACAATATTTCATGGTGAGGAAATGCCCCCAGGTCAAGGGAAAGGAGGTAAACACCTACCTTATTCAAGCTGTGCATGTGCTGCCATTCCACTCCGACCTGAGGAAATAAGAAGCCTCAGCACCTGGACATATTTGCTGGAAGCCCATAGAGCCAACTGACAGTCTGGGGTGGCTTTCTGTTTCTGGGTTTGCTGATGTTCCATCCCCCACAGTTCTCAGAATCAACCTGCAAGTCCTCCAGGCCGCTTTCCCACAAGCAGGTGGGAGACACCTGCTTAATTCGTGTCCACTTAGAAACACAAAGTCCAGAGATGGCCAAGAGTGTTCTGGTAAGCCAGGGAGCAGGGGTGTCCCGTGGTGCTTACACCTGGGTGGGGAGCAGACACTGGTCCAATACCATGGACTACTCATGCCCTCTTGAATTTGGAGCTTCTGGATGATCAGGAGGATAGATGGGAATCAAGAAGGGAGAGGTCAGTGTGAAGGGCTGGAGCTGAGATGAGCGAGTGCAGCAGCTTGTCCACTGCCATGTCTGAGGGAGTCTGTGTGTCAGGTGGCAGCATGCAGTCCAGAAGGGCAGGGACAGGTATGGGTGACAGATGAGAATAGGACAGGAACTAGGTTGCAGGTTCCCTTGTATGGGATGCTGACGTCTATGGAGGAGGACAGCAGTGTGAGGTTCTCCATGTTCCTTGAACAAGGAGCTGAGAGAGTCTCTCTGCAGAGTCGATATGGATGTGGAGCAAGCACACTAAATGTCCAGGTAACCCAATGACCACCCTTTCCGGATGAGGTGCCCTCCTACATCCCAGCCAGCACTGAGCCTCTGGAGGCCAGGAGCTCTCGTGGCTATCTTTCAGCTCTCCTGTGTGTGGTCATGTTCCTGGGTCTGTTTTTGGCCCTGGCAATCCAGACCAAAGCCTCTAGGTTTTGTGCCTAGGCCATTCCCAATGCCGCCTGCATCCTCGGGCAGACCTGGGATTTTGGAGGCTATTGTCCCATTCCTCCCAACTTGTGGGATGAGATTGCATCTGTATGCAGGTAGTGGGGTCCTTTCACTCCGAGAGGAGTGCAGCTCCACAAAGAGCAATGGCAGGCCCAGGAAGTCCTATGTACAAGGATTGGGCTAGTAGCCTGTGGGAAGAGCCCACACGATGAGCAGGAGGTCAGCCTCGGGTAGTAGGGTCATGGATGTTGCCCTTGTATTTAGAGTGGAGGTGCCTCCAGAATGCCCCTGCCCACTGTCCTTGAGTAGTCACTTCAAGGCCCATTTCCTGAAGGCCTGTCTCCCATGCTGCTCCAGGTGACCTGCCACGATAGGGCTCCTGTCGTCATCCGCAGCGCCCTCGACCTACACTTCCTTACTGAGGAGAATCCAGAGGATTATGAGCTGGGCCAAATCATCTCTCGCCGTCAGAGTAAGTGAGACAATCAGATAGCAGAGAGCAAGGGTCAGGATGTGGACTCAGGTCAACTCTTAGCAACAAAGAGTAGTCTCTGACCCCCAAGAACACTCCAACAGGTGTGTTGGGTTCGTGCACAAAGCCAACTGCACTTCTGCTGGTGGAAGGTCTTGAGGTCCAATGGTATACCCCGGTGGATATTGCGGCTCCCCACCAGGTGCCCTCCCCTGGACATGAACAGGCATCCAAAGCTGACATCTTTGAGGAGTGAGGAGGAAAGCCTCTCTCCAGGAGCAGTATGTTTTCATGGTCTGGGATAGGAGTGGTTTCAAAGGAACATGGGAATGCATGGGCTAAAGAGGGAACTGGCATTTTGTGGACTGAAGCAGTACTATTGAAAGCCTTCTGTGTGACCAAAAAACCACTGCCTGGGCAGAGCATTGCCAGGATTCTAGCAAGCAGTAACAGGATGAAATTGGGAAGAAAACACAGCCTGGGAGACAGCCTGAATCATCTGTTTTTGCATAAATTCCATGGTCTTACGCACCTGAGTCCACTAGGCAAGGAGTGATCACAATAGCCAGGTTGTGATCCCTAACTAAAGTCAGATGAGGGCTTCCTGAGCACGTAGCCACAGAGCTCATCTGATAATAATGCCAGCGCTTTTTCGTTGGTTGGTTGGTTGGTTTTTGTGAGCCAAACACCACAGCAGCCATTATCCCAGCCTATGTACCCTGAAGACCACCATCCCTATGAGTTCTAGGATCACTTGTCTCCTATCTTAACCTACTGTTAGGTTAGTAGAGTCTATGGAAGAGGAAGTCTGTCTGGGGCCTTGGTAGCCTAAGAAATTCATAGCAGAGATCTCCACATCCAACCCAGAAGGGATGGAGAACAGGCTCTAGGTTAGAGGAGGGCGACAGGAAACACATGTTCAGAGGAAGGAGAAGCGGCTGTTGTATTCCCCCACTCGGGGTCATGGCACCACTGGGCCATACACCATGTTGGAGGGAAGCAGTCCCTTTGCTGGTCTTTGGAACCATTGTTCTCAGTAGGGCAGTATTTGGAATGTGGCCTCCATTCTCAGAAGCCTGGTTCACATGGAGGCGGGCTCCACCAACGCAGAAGCATGGCTCTAACGTGGTATCCGTGCTGGTCAGCCTGTCCTCACTGTGGCCATACTTGAGGAAAATAACTCAGAGGAGGAATCCTAGGCCTTTTTTCTCTGGGTTTCATAGCTTTCTCTTTGGTTGTGCACTGAGGCTGTCCATAAAGCTCTAGTGTGTGGCAGTGGAGAGCTCCTCAGCCCTTGCCACAAAGGCATAGACTGGGAGAGAGAGAACGAGGCTGGCAGAGAGGGAGAGAGAGAAAGATGGAGAGGGAGGACCTCTCCTTGGAGAATGAGGATTCAGTGGAGCCAACAGGAACAAGGTACTGTTGCCCAGGGCACAACCCTGTTTAGGTCTTACTCCAACCATGCTCAACCTTTCTTCCAGTCCCTCCCACCCCCCAGTAGTGTATTCATCTTGAATGAGAATTTCATGTTGACATCAGAGCACTCACCATCCAATGCTTCCCTCCAAACCCACCTATGAAGATGGCTCATGTGGGGACTGAATCTTCGGCACAGGAGCCTTTTGTGGGAGATTTCAGATGCAAACCCTAGTGGTGTGCTTTGGCAGATGCAAGAGGACCTGAGATATTCTGGAGTCCAAAGCCTTCGGTAGGAACAGACATTAGGTCTGTTGAAGTGCTCTGCCTAGTTCTTCCTCAGGGAGGACTGTGGAGGCTGTCTTTGTTGGTATTGGTGCTGAATTGGAGAGCTCTCAGGTGTGTGGCTCTGGCCTTTTCTGGCACAGGCTCTCAGATGTTGGCGTGTCCTAGGGAGCACCTCCTGAGTGCCACCTTCTTTTTGTACACCCCTCTCTCCCCAGAGCTGAGGATTCCAGCAGAGGCCAACGTATTTTACGCCAAGAATCCTCACAAAAAATCCAACTTTGTGCTGAGGAAAAGGAGCCTCTCCCAAAAGAATGATGGGTGGATCGAGCCTCAACCTCCCTCTCGTCCTGCAAAGAAGGCTCCTGCCCTCCTGAGGATGCTTGCAAAACCATTCTGTTGCTGTGTGCCTGGGCGGGGCTGAGGCAGCCCAGGAATATTTACATTGATTACTATTTTCTTCAAAGTTTGAATCTATAGTTTGCCATTGTCCTTGACCTTGTTTAGTAACACAGTTGTTACTCTATCCTGTATTTGTTGTTTCCATTAATATATTATTATTATTTTAAAATATATATGTTTTTGTTACCTGATCTACTGTGATGATTTGAGTATACTAAATGTAGCAGTGATTCCTAAAGGACACATCCAAACCAACAGGAAGGAATGTTTCATTCTATCAGCAAGAACTTTGGTTTTTAGGAGTTTGGCAGATGGCATTATCTGAGTCAGTTTTCCAATGGGGGCAATGAAGTATCAGCTGTGATGGTACAAACACAAACAAAGACACACAAACACACACAAGAGCACACACACTCACTGAGAGATAGATAGACAGATGGAGTTGGTCTGTGCTGAAATACTTTGGAGACATGGTTCTGATTTCTCCCCTTTTGGAGTATTTTCAATTGCACAAGGTGTCTTGCAAATGAACCCATGTCTGAGGAAGACATGCATGTGTAGTTCACATGCCACTTTTCACATAGCAGGAAGGTCATGTAATATTTTTCATGCAGCTGTCTTTTGACTGTGAACCATCCCATGAGGTCAGCTGTGGAATTTTCAACTTGTAGCATCACAATGGGGATCCACTCTTTGGATTTGGGGATATTTCCGATTTTCTTGATTCAGATTGGAATGATATATATATTAGTTTTTGATGAAAATTCTGCATTTGATGGTAATGAATGTCGTGCATCTAGGAATCTGTAGAGTGCAGACAATGAATGGATGCCTACTGTTGTCTGGACTGGTCTGAAAAGTCCTGTAGCATCTGAGCATGTGTGAGGGCTGTACAGGTCTTGCCAAAAGCCCAGGTCAGATGATCCTGCACAAAGCTGAACTCCTAGTGGTCTCCACAACAGTGTAAGGGCCAAGGAGAAACACACTTCCACACAGAAGTTGGGAAGCTACCTTATGAAGGTGATCATAGATACGGGATTATTAATATATCCAGGTTGGCGTCTATTATTTTTTTAGCTTTTGACTTTCGCAGCTGTGGGCATCTTGACAACCATCAACTCCCTGTAAGCACAGACAACTCTATAAGAACCTGAGGATAAATTTCCCTGTGCATGTCCCCTTGTGAAACTGCTTAAGCACCGCCTGGTTTACACACAGGTGGAATTTCTAGGTCAAAGTGTGCATGTTTACTTCTTTGACTAAGCACTGCCAGGTGGCTCTTCTGCATAGCTCTACCTGTGGCCAGGATTGTATTATCTAGCTTTCTAACTTTTGCATGTTGAGTAGATACATAGTGGGAGCACACTGTTTTTGTTGGTATTTTTCTTGGTATCTATTCTGATGCTTTTCACTGGGGGATTTTTTCCTGTGAAAATGGGCTTCCTCTACTTGACCTTATTTTCTTCTTTTTAAAATTTTTTCAATGTGACTTTTTAATTTTAGTTTTATTAAAGACATTGCCCCTTGCTTGCATAGTCTACATCTAAAGCACTAGTCCTTGCTCCAAGGCCCAGCTTGCTCTCAGCTGCCCCAGGAGGGGAACAGTCTTTGGCGGTAGACAAGAGACACCCCTGCAGGGGGCACAAGTGCTTTGGCCCTCTGGTGTCTTGCCAGCAGTGCTTCCCATGCTCACAGAGGGTTTCAGACACTGAGTCAATGGTCCAGGTGGTCTTTTGTTCAGTCTGATCTCAAATTGAGCTCCTCTGAGAGGTCATATTGAAGTCCTTGTGTGTACCTGATCCATCATTTTAAACAATATTCCAAGTTCACTTTTTGTGTGTACGTGGGTTCTGGGGATTGAACCCAGGGCCTTGAGCCTGTGAGGCAAGTGACCTACCTGAGCTACACCCTCAGAGACCCCTGTAAAAGTATTTCCCCTTTGCCTTGGGGTCTAAGTTGCCAAGGCTGACCTCAAACGTTCCTCTTGCCTCAGCCTCCCTGGTGGCTGGCATGACAGGCATGCACCTGGGACTGTCACACTCGAGCCTGTGATGGGAACTCATGTGCATCTGTCCAGGGCTGAGCATGGTTAGGCAGAGCTGTGCTCCAGGCTCCCTGCAGGGCTGTGGAGGCTTCTGCTGCCCAGCAGCCCTGGTGCCATGGCCAGGGCTCCTCCCAGCCGAGGGCAGGCAGCTGCCCATTGCTGTAGGCTGACCTTATTTTCTTCTTATGGCACTCGTCCGTTCTCTGGAGTATGTTGTATGGTTTGTCCATTAGGAGTCTAACAGGTCCTCTAGAACCTTCAAACAATTAGTAAAATTCCTGAACAGTAAGTGAGCACGCGCAGAAATTGGGCTAATATTTTGGGAAGAACATTGTTGGATGATATATTCATGGCTTGAATATATCATCCAACATGAAGTTATATTTTATTACTTACAAAATAATAAAATAATGAAGCAATACCATGGGCTGAGCTAAAATAGATCCTTAGGATCTTAGGCATTCTGTAATAAATCTGTGTCACTTGAAGTATAGAGTTGATCGACTCTGAGTAATGAAACAGAAGTAAAGGTATCAAAGCCAATGATCATCTGTTTCCAATTTTCTGTGATTTGGTTCAAGTGGTAAAGTGGTGATATTTATTAATAATGGATCGAATAGGTTCATAATTGTTTTAGAGTACAATTAGATGCCTTCAAACTTTAGGCTACATGGGCACATTTGAGAACGGTTCCAGCCATTCTCTCATCCTTTGGGTCATTCCCCTCCTATGTCCTGTGAGACATTTTCTATGTGAGGCTTTAAGAAGAAGAAGAGAATATTCTGTAAAGAAAACCTTGTGATCTGTGCAGTATGAAGTTGAATGGATTCATTCAGAAATCAGAAATTCTATTGAAAGATATTTATTGGCATGAGCCAAATAAAACCTATTTTTAGGCATCCTGGTGAAGACAAGGTTTTATCTTTATGTCTCATTTTCTATGTTTTGTTGTTGTTGTTGTTGTTAGAATGAAATTCATATGTTGCCAGACCATTCTATCAGATGTGTAACTAGATGCCATTTAAATTACCCACTTTTACATGGTAGACAGTTTTTAATGAACACTGCCTGTCTGCACCTTTTTTAAAAACAGGACTGGGATCAGAAGCCCAAATACCAATGGTTAGCTGGAGCATATTTTTCATTTGGCCTATCTGTCAGTATTCCCTGAGGTCATCTGTGCAATCAGCTTCGTTACTCCTGCTCCCTCACTGGATTTCATAGAAACCATATGCTATGTATGAATCAGGGACACCAATCCCACAACATAGCATTCTTGGAATATCCAAAGTCCCACTTTTCACTTCGCCATGCCTGAGATCAGCAGTAATATTTATCAGCAAATGTGAGATTTTCAAAGATCCAATTCTATGTGCTCCTTTCTCATAGAGCCTTAGGCAGGAATATAGCATACATAAATATTAAGTAAAGTCCATAGTTTTTAAAATGTCATCCATTGAATAGTTGACACATGTCTGAGATAGTTTTTATTTTGGAGGAGGTATTATTTAATAGGGAATTCCAACAGCTACCTAATAGTGAAATGAGAAGTCTTGCATCCATTTTATTTTGTTTCTGATGATTTTTATGAGTAAGGGTAAGATACTTCCTTGTTCTGATGCAGATGTTGCCCACTTTTGTGAATGGATGCGGGGTGTCACCTACTACTTGCATATCTGCATATTGGGCTTGACACTGCTATCGTACTTGGTAGTTGGCAAAAAGTCAATACTGAAGTTAAGCTCTTGTGTTCTAGCAGCAGAGCTGAAGATCCTTGATGTGCCACCTTCTGCAATCCATGCTGCTCTCTTCATGTTCCTTATTGACTTCCTGGTGATGAGCATCATGGTCTCCTGGTCTTGAGAATGGCCAAGCATTGCTCTGTGAATGTGGAAGATGGGCATGTGGAAGGCTCCAGGGAGGAGGGATCATTGAACATGTACTCGAATCCATGTGCCTGTTGAATGACCTGTTTTTTTATTTTTGGGTTTTAAGGGAGACACTGCCCTAAAACACTTCTGTGCAGCTGGGGATGCAGGCTTCTGCTTCACCTTGCAGGAAGCATTAACGAATCCTTTCCAGAAGACATGAGAAGAGAGAAGTGAGCCTCTGGTATCATGCAGGTTCCTTGCATTGCCCATGGGCTAGAAGAGAGAAGAGTTGCTTCATGAGATTTGATCCCCTTTTTCCTGAAAAGTTCCACACAGAGGTGAGTCCCCAGCATGTTTAGAAATCATTTCAGACACCTTTCTGGACGGAATTGAATCAGAGCCCCTGATGATGTGGAAGAGCTAAAGATGGGTTTGCTATGAATTTTCTATTTCATTCATCAGGGCCTGGGTCAAGTCAGTCATTGTGCTGTCAACACATGAGCTGCTGGTCAAATGTGAGGAAGTGGTCTTGCTTTATGAAAACACCACCCTGATTCAGTGAGCCAGAGGCAGCCTGCAGTCCCTGTTTTCCTGTAAAGGCAGATTGCTGTGGATGGCCTCTGGCCTCGTCATGCAGCCCTGCTCAGAGTAGGGGATTGAGGGACCAGGCAGATCCCTAGTTCCTTTTGACCTTTATTGCCATTGGGCCACCCCAGGGTCCTTGGACTCTACCTGGTCTTCTGGCCTGGGTCAGGGGATGTGAGGTTTGGAATCCCCCTCTGTGGCAGGATCCCAGCCCCCCAGCCACTTGAGGTCAGCACATCCTTCCCTAATTGTGTTAGAGTTGGAGACTTCTCCCACCCATCCTCATCCATGCTCATCCCACATTTTGTAGCTTGGCACCTGAGGACCTTTATTCATTGACTTAGTTGTTAGTGATGATGGTTACTAAGACTAAGTGACTCTTTCAAGTCACATCACTTGCATGGTAGGGCTAGAGCATGGATCTTCCTAATTGATTTCATGGGACTCTCTCATGGAAACTGTGACTGCTTCCTAAACACACACTCTACATTTGGAGTGTCAAAATTCTTGCCACTGCCTCCTTGGCAAGTGTATCTTGTCTTCTACGTGGGAATTTCACAAATATTTTCCTTTGGTTTGTGGAGGTCATGCAGAAGGGATTTCATTTGAAATAGCCCAAACAAGAAATACCAGTTGTCTTTTTCGCACATGGATGTGTGTAGTGAACACCCCTTTCTGTGTGCTTGCATGAGTTACTCCTTTGAATTTGTTGAAGAATGGTTGGCTGGGGAGCAAGTTAACGAGAGATGGATATCAATGGTTGTCAAGTATTCTGACGTGAAGAATGTATTGAGGATGTGAAGGCTTTTCTAGCCAGTTCCTATGGCTCAGTCAGGGATCAGTCAGAGGATTCTGTCTGGTAGACTCTTTGGCACAGATGTCAAAGTGGCCTGGTCTTACCCTGTCCAGGACTGAATGCTGAGCTTGAGTGGGAGCTTCTTGTCATTTCAAGCATTTCCATGAGTCTGTCCTCTGTTCTCTTGTATCCAAGTGGTTTCTAATAGGAAAGCAGAACAAAAATTGAAAGTATGGTGATTGATTATTTTTACCAATGTTATTTCAATCCACTTTGTTTAATACGAAATTACCTTTATGCTAGTAAGATTTCATATGTGAGGAAATAATGAAAATATTGGGGTTAGGGGATGAGAATATGCAAATCAAACATTTTTGAGCACCAAGACCCGTTTTTTGTTTTTGTTTTTGTTTTTGTTTTTTTAACTTAAATAATATTAAGTGCCAGAGGACCACCGCTGCCATTCAGCCTCAACAACCTCCAGGTCCAGCCTCCAGGTGGCCCATTTCACCAGGGTGTGTGGGACCACACTGTCCTGGGATGAGAGAACAGTACCCACGGATGTTGCCATCTCACAGAGTAGATATTGCCAGTGACAGTAGGGAGCTATTGGCACATGAGGAAGGGAAGAGCTCTCAGGATGGGAAGAGGGGGCCGCTTCGAGACTCATTGGGTATGGCACGAGGCTGCTGGGTGTGGTGTTGGCCTGGGCCCACTGAGTGGGGCAGATCCGTGGTCTGTGTTTCTGTACCCTCCTCTGTAGCCTGTGTTGGCAGCAGATCAGGGAATTGCGATCAGAAGTGCTCCCAGTAACACAGGCACCAGCCCCCAGAGTGTGTGCCTATCCGTTTCCCCACCTGGCCTGACTTAGTGCCTGTCTTGCCTCAGGGCTGAGACCCTACAATCTCTGATGAGGGTGTCTGTAGTCCAGATCCAACCTGCATGGCCAACATGCTCAGACCTTCAGCTGGGTCCTAGGCTGCTGCAACCAAACTCTGTTAACTGGGTGGCCGACAACAGAGGAAGTGTCTTCCGTTGAGCTCCAGAGGCTCAACACAGTAGGTGTTGGGCTGTCCCAGTGCCATAACCCCTCCCAGGTTTCAAGGGGACTGTCTCCCCAACTCTCCCAGCCCTTGCCCACTCTCCTATTGCTGCCCACGATCTGTGGTTCCCATATGGGCATCCCGCCCTGGCTCCAACCTCACATATCCGGTATCCCCCAGTCTCCCTGGTATCTGGGTCCAGACTCTCCTCTTCCTACAAGAATATCAGATATTGGATTTGGTCCCAGTTGATGCTGTGTTCCATCATGTGAGCTCTTAGCTTCATCACTGTGCAAAGACTCTTTTCCCACACAAGTTCGCACGGCTTTTGGCTGGCTAAGAATTTTCAGGCGACACTTTTCTAATGAGTAAACTTTCCTTCCTTCCGATCTCCCACCAGTGAGCATTCCTCGCACCCTTGTCCTAGTTCCTTTATGGCAGTTTCCCTCCTTATGGCTGAGAGGACCTAGTGACCCCTGAATTCACACGTTCTCCTTAATCACCAACACACTGCAGAATTCTCCAGGGGGCCATATATGCTCCTGGAAGTTGGTGTTGGAAATAGTTCTCCATCCATTAATCACTCCCTCACTCACTAATGTCCTTGTGTCCTTGAGAAAGGCTCTCCCTTTCCTGGTTTTCCTGAATAGAAATCCTCTTGCCTCTTGGGTGAATAGGGTTATGGGTTGTGCAGAGGGTGTTGGTCCACTGAGCATCTTAGAGACTGTCCTTTCTGGAGCCTAATGATCCTCACTGGGGAATGAGGCCAGGGTCCTAACTGTGGTTAGTTAGAGAGGGAAAGAAGGACAAGGGAAACTCAGATGTCCCTTCATGGCCCCTGGAGTTAGAGGACTTACCCCTTTGCACCTGGGATCAGGAGACCTCATTTCCTCGAGGACACGCACACTCAGACGTTAATCTTGAGTGTGGGTTCCTTTCTGGGGTCCAGGGCTGTTGTTAGCCACCAGGAATGACAGTGCTCTCCATGCTGAGTGGAGCCATTTTTGCCAGGAAAGAGAGCCCATGGTCACGCCTTGTGCAAAGCATCCCACGCCAGGGGCTCCCATGCCTACATTCCTGTCCTGAAAGGAAGCCACTCAGAGGCAAGGTGGGTCCAACCACCTCCCATGTGTTCACTCATCACTGTGTTCCAGCAGTCACCCCAGTGAACAGTCCTGATGGGATTGGATGTGGCTCAGAATGTCACCCTCATGAGCTCTACCCTGCCACAGCTGCAGTTCTGCAGTGGGAGAAACTCAAAACCTCAAAACACATGCACATGAAAGAAAAGAGCAAGAGCCAGAGCCCAAACAGGCCAGGTGTGGCAAAGACAGCTGGAGTGCCTAGGTTGGGACTCAGAATTATGTCAGTGGGGTGGCATTGCTGCTGGCACCAGCATGATAACCGAGAGCCAGCCCTGCTCATTTTGGGGAGCAGTGTGTTGGGGAAGGCAGCAGAAATTGAGAGGCAGGATTGAGTTTGGCCCTAGGAGGAGGTTGGGTAAGAGGCCAGTGTGGGTTGGAGAGCCTGGGCAGATAGACAGAGGCCAGGGCACACCCCAAAGCCTGGAGACTGCACTTGATGTCCAGGGTTGTGAAACACCACTTCCCCTCTTACTCACAACTGAGAGCATTGATGAGTTCAGTTTGTGTGCGGCTGCATCCAAGGTGGCTCGGCTAGGAACCTCTGTTTCCTTGACTCAGGAGGCTGGGAGTCCAGGCTCCACTGAGGCTCAGCTGGGAGGATCGGAGTCTGAGTTTATGCCTGTGTTCCCTGTAGGATCCATGTTGGCTGAGCCTCAGTGTTTTTGTAATGAGAGGATGGGTGACCGTCATGTCTTTATCACAGGACACACTTGCTAAATGGATTTGTTTGCTCTGAGGAGGAAAGAGAGAGGGGGGAGTGGTGCTGGAGACAGGGATGCAGACAGGGGTCATGGACTTGGCATAACTCAGTCTTGGAGGTGATATCCCATCACCTGTACCCACTTCAATTCCCATGAATCCAGAGGCTGAGCCCCCTTGAGGTGAGGGGTGAACCGGTTCTGGGCAGCAGGATGCTGTGGTACCTCGGAGTCTCTGTGAGACCCCAACACTAGACACACTTGGCCCTTTTGAAATCTTAGGAGAAGCCTTGGGAAGTTGTATGGCAGAGGGGAGCAGCCTCTGCATCTCAGTCCCCTCCAACTTGCCATGGTGTAGAGAGGGAACTGCAGCCACGATGGGACGGACATTGGCCATGTCCCTGTGTGGGACACAGGCCTGATTGAGTTAGGGTGCATTCTTTGTCTCTCCCTTTCTTGTGATTATCCCATCTCTACATTTGTGCTTTAGCCACCTGTGAGTCCCATCTCTGGTTTCAGAGAGAACAGAGGGTGTTATGGGCCAATAGACACAATAAACCCTAGAGATTAGATGCTACCCTACTTTCCAGAAAAGACTGGGCACACCATGAGTTGCACAATGATGGGACCAGGGTCCAAAAGCTGCTGAGAGGGAAGGACTGGTTGTGAATGCATTTTTGAAGGCTCCAAGCTGGAACTCTAGTGGCACCAAGCAGGGCAGATGCTGGTGGGGATGTTTGGGGAGTTGTTGGTGAACACCTGCGCACCTGAGATGGGTAGGCATGGAGGAGAAATCGGCAGCCCATAGGGCTGTTGAAAGTGGTCTTATGTGAAAAGAGGCTCAGGTATGGGCACAGGAAATGACATCATTGCCTTGACAATGGATCAAACAGAACATGGAACCCTGGTATCCAGGCACCCACTTCACTGACCAAGCCATCCGAGCTCACTTGGTTGGAGCCACTGGAGGGAGAAGGATGTTCTCCTGTGGTTGCAGACAATGCCGAGCCTCAGGCTCCCAGGAATCTCAGGGGGGCCAACTAGCCCTTTTGTGGATACACTGGGTGAGGCTTCATCTTAGACGCCAGAGCCTCTGGCGATTGTCGCAGAGGAGCTCAAGAGTAACAGTGAGTAGCACAGGGCAGGTGAGCCCAGCAGGCCCTCTAGTCTGATCCCTGATGAATGGCCCAGGACTCCTATTCTGACTCTGTGTGTGTGTGTGTGTGTGTGTGTGTGTGTGTGTGTGTGTGTGTTTGTACTGATGGGAACTGTCCCATTGTGCTTTGACTCTAGTGTATTGGCACAAGTCATTTTTCTGTTTGTCACCATTTCCATTTTGAACCCACCATTCTTGGTCCCAACCCAGGGTGAACATGATCAGAACACGGAGGAGCCCTTCAGGGTTCAGAGCCTTGAACCTTACAGGCAGGACCAGCTTAGGAATGAGCTCCTGCCTGTCATTTGTGGGAGGAACCTACATTTCAGCAGCAACATGGGGTTAATCTCCTGGGATTTCATCCCCACCCAGCAGGTGCTGGATCTCTTGTTCCCAAAACAGCCACCTTCTTCAGTCTTTACTCCTGGTGCCACTCCACATCCTCCAAGGGGACAAGAACCTCAGGTTCTGGATGGATGTTGTAGAATGCCCACAGAGCCAACTGCCAGGCTGGGTGGGGTGCAGTTGCTGGGCTTTGCTGATGTTGTCATCCCCCACAGTTCTTGGAACCTTCTGTGGCAGTGGCATCCAGGACCCCAGCAGCTGTGAGTAGCAGCTCCTCACTGCTTCACTCCAGCGAGCAGGTGGAAGACAGCCGCGTTGTTCACGTCCTCCTAGAGGGACAGAGCCTGAGGGAGACAAAGCGCATCCCGGTAAGCCCGACAGCAGGGCTGCCTCCTGGGTGTCCACACAGTGGAAGGCAGGAGACACAGCCAACCCCAGGGCTATGGTGGGAAATAAAGAAGAGAGAGGTCCGTCTTAAGGGCTTGACCTGAGGAGGGAGAGCATCAGCATGCCCAGCTTCAGTGGTGAGTGGGCCTGTGTATTGTGGGTTTTGCAGGCCAGAAGTGCAGACGGAAGTGCTGTGGACAGATGAAGGCAGAGATATGTCCAGGGTGCAGGCTGCAGTGCCTAGAACTTGGTATTCTCAATGAGTGAAGTTGGAGCAGAGGAGGTGGCAGTGACTTGTCACATGTGTAGGAGGGGATGTGTTCCTGGTGGCAGGGAAGAGAACCTCCTTAGCATGACTAGGTGTAGGAATTTGGGGTCGGGATCACCTGGGGGGTCATGCCAAAGCTTCGGAATGTTAGGCTTTGCATGTATGTAAATACGGAGCTAAAGGGGTTCTTGGCAGAATTTCTATGGATGTGCAGTAGACACGCTAATGCTGCAGGTGTCCAGCTGCAGAGGAGACATGTTCAGTGACTGCCAGTGCTGAGTCAAGTACATCATTACAACCAGACCCGCACCGAGCTTCCAGAGGCCAGGGCCTCTCAAAGCTATCATGAAGCACTCAAGTGCACACTCTTGTATCTGAGTCTGTTTTGTGTCGTGGCAGTCAGGACCCAAATTTTCAGTGCATCTGCCTCTTCCACCCACAAAGGCAGCCTGCATCCCAGATCACACTTGGTGCGCAGATCCCTGGCCCATTGCTCTCATCTCAGTGAGATGAGAGTGTGTCTGTGCATAGGCAGTTTGGTCCTTTGACATGAGTGGAATGTGGCTCCCCAGGGGGAGGGGAGATGGCAGGTACAGGCAGATATTTGTACCAGGATTGTTCTAGTAGCACATTGCAAGAACCCAGGTGGTATATGGAGGACACACTCAGGTAGCAGGATAACAAGATTGTGCCCTTGTATATGTAGCTGAGATTTCTCCTGAATGTTTGACCACAGTCTTCTGGGTAGCTCTTCTAAAAGCCATTCTCTGATGACATTTGTCCCACCCTGATCCAGGTGACCTTTCAGGAGACGGTGACAAGCCTCATCCGCAGGGCCTTGGACCAAAATTTGTTGCAGCATGAGGATGTGGACAACTTTGAGCTGCTGTATATGATGTCTGAGGATGAGAGTAAGTAGGACAATCAGACAGTGGGGAGACATGATCCACAGTGGGCTCAGGATAACTGACAGCCAAGAGAAAGTGGGCCTTGGCCCCAAAATACCAAAGTGTGATGGGCCTGGCGGAGACTCTCAGGGGTTGTGGGTGTTTTGTGGTATAATCCTTGAGTGCCACCTAACAATTCTCTCCACTTCGCTCTGCAGAAATCAAGGTCTCTGACCACTCACTCGTGTGTCTGTCCATGAATCTGGGAATACAATATTTCATGGTGAGGAAACGCCCCCAGGTCAAGGGAAAGGAGGTAAACACCTACCTTATTCAAGCTGTGCATGTGCTGCCATTCCACTCCGACCTGAGGAAATAAGAAGCCTCAGCACCTGGACATATTTGCTGGAAGCCCATAGAGCCAACTGACAGTCTCGGGTGGCTTTCTGTTTCTGGGTTTGCTGATGTTCCATCCCCCACAGTTCTCAGAATCAACCTGCAAGTCCTCCAGGCCGCTTTCCCACAAGTAGGTGGGAGACACCTGCTTAATTCGTGTCCACTTAGAAACACAAAGTCCAGAGATGGCCAAGAGTGTTCTGGTAAGCCTGGGAGCAGGGGTGTCCCGTGGTGCTTACACCTGGGTGGGGAGCAGACACTGGTCCAATACCATGGACTACTCATGCCCTCTTGAATTTGGAGCTTCTGGATGATCAGGAGGATAGATGGGAATCAAGAAGGGAGAGGTCAGTGTGAAGGGCTGGAGCTGAGATGAGCGAGTGCAGCAGCTTGTCCACTGCCATGTCTGAGGGAGTCTGTGTGTCAGGTGGCAGCATGCAGTCCAGAAGGGCAGGGACAGGTATGGGTGACAGATGAGAATAGGACAGGAACTAGGTTGCAGGTTCCCTTGTATGGGATGCTGACGTCTATGGAGGAGGACAGCAGTGTGAGGTTCTCCATGTTCCTTGAACAAGGAGCTGAGAGAGTCTCTCTGCAGAGTCGATATGGATGTGGAGCAAGCACACTAAATGTCCAGGTAACCCAATGACCACCCTTGCCGGATGAGGTGCCCTCCTACATCCCAGCCAGCACTGAGCCTCTGGAGGCCAGGAGCTCTCGTGGCTATCTTTCAGCTCTCCTGTGTGTGGTCATGTTCCTGGGTCTGTTTTTGGCCCTGGCAATCCAGACCAAAGCCTCTAGGTTTTGTGCCTAGGCCATTCCCAATGCCGCCTGCATCCTCGGGCAGACCTGGGATCTTGGAGGCTATTGTCCCATTCCTCCCAACTTGTGGGATGAGATTGCATCTGTATGCAGGTAGTGGGGTCCTTTCACTCCGAGAGGAGTGCAGCTCCACAAAGAGCAATGGCAGGCCCAGGAAGTCCTATGTACAAGGATTGGGCTAGTAGCCTGTGGGAAGAGCCCACACGATGAGCAGGAGGTCAGCCTCGGGTAGTAGGGTCATGGATGTTGCCCTTGTATTTAGAGTGGAGGTGCCTCCAGAATGCCCCTGCCCACTGTCCTTGAGTAGTCACTTCAAGGCCCATTTCCTGAAGGCCTGTCTCCCATGCTGCTCCAGGTGACCTGCCACGATAGGGCTCCTGTCGTCATCCGCAGCGCCCTCGACCTACACTTCCTTACTGAGGAGAATCCAGAGGATTATGAGCTGGGCCAAATCATCTCTCGCCGTCAGAGTAAGTGAGACAATCAGATAGCAGAGAGCAAGGGTCAGGATGTGGACTCAGGTCAACTCTTAGCAACAAAGAGTAGTCTCTGACCCCCAAGAACACTCCAACAGGTGTGTTGGGTTCGTGCACAAAGCCAACTGCACTTCTGCTGGTGGAAGGTCTTGAGGTCCAATGGTATACCCCGGTGGATATTGCGGCTCCCCACCAGGTGCCCTCCCCTGGACATGAACAGGCATCCAAAGCTGACATCTTTGAGGAGTGAGGAGGAAAGCCTCTCTCCAGGAGCAGTATGTTTTCATGGTCTGGGATAGGAGTGGTTTCAAAGGAACATGGGAATGCATGGGCTAAAGAGGGAACTGGCATTTTGTGGACTGAAGCAGTACTATTGAAAGCCTTCTGTGTGACCAAAAAACCACTGCCTGGGCAGAGCATTGCCAGGATTCTAGCAAGCAGTAACAGGATGAAATTGGGAAGAAAACACAGCCTGGGAGACAGCCTGAATCATCTGTTTTTGCATAAATTCCATGGTCTTACGCACCTGAGTCCACTAGGCAAGGAGTGATCACAATAGCCAGGTTGTGATCCCTAACTAAAGTCAGATGAGGGCTTCCTGAGCACGTAGCCACAGAGCTCATCTGATAATAATGCCAGCGCTTTTTCGTTGGTTGGTTGGTTGGTTTTTGTGAGCCAAACACCACAGCAGCCATTATCCCAGCCTATGTACCCTGAAGACCACCATCCCTATGAGTTCTAGGATCACTTGTCTCCTATCTTAACCTACTGTTAGGTTAGTAGAGTCTATGGAAGAGGAAGTCTGTCTGGGGCCTTGGTAGCCTAAGAAATTCATAGCAGAGATCTCCACATCCAACCCAGAAGGGATGGAGAACAGGCTCTAGGTTAGAGGAGGGCGACAGGAAACACATGTTCAGAGGAAGGAGAAGCGGCTGTTGTATTCCCCCACTCGGGGTCATGGCACCACTGGGCCATACACCATGTTGGAGGGAAGCAGTCCCTTTGCTGGTCTTTGGAACCATTGTTCTCAGTAGGGCAGTATTTGGAATGTGGCCTCCATTCTCAGAAGCCTGGTTCACATGGAGGCGGGCTCCACCAACGCAGAAGCATGGCTCTAACGTGGTATCCGTGCTGGTCAGCCTGTCCTCACTGTGGCCATACTTGAGGAAAATAACTCAGAGGAGGAATCATAGGCCTTTTTTCTCTGGGTTTCATAGCTTTCTCTTTGGTTGTGCACTGAGGCTGTCCATAAAGCTCTAGTGTGTGGCAGTGGAGAGCTCCTCAGCCCTTGCCACAAAGGCATAGACTGGGAGAGAGAGAACGAGGCTGGCAGAGAGGGAGAGAGAGAAAGATGGAGAGGGAGGACCTCTCCTTGGAGAATGAGGATTCAGTGGAGCCAACAGGAACAAGGTACTGTTGCCCAGGGCACAACCCTGTTTAGGTCTTACTCCAACCATGCTCAACCTTTCTTCCAGTCCCTCCCACCCCCCAGTAGTGTATTCATCTTGAATGAGAATTTCATGTTGACATCAGAGCACTCACCATCCAATGCTTCCCTCCAAACCCACCTATGAAGATGGCTCATGTGGGGACTGAATCTTCGGCACAGGAGCCTTTTGTGGGAGATTTCAGATGCAAACCCTAGTGGTGTGCTTTGGCAGATGCAAGAGGACCTGAGATATTCTGGAGTCCAAAGCCTTCAGTAGGAACAGACATTAGGTCTGTTGAAGTGCTCTGCCTAGTTCTTCCTCAGGGAGGACTGTGGAGGCTGTCTTTGTTGGTATTGGTGCTGAATTGGAGAGCTCTCAGGTGTGTGGCTCTGGCCTTTTCTGGCACAGGCTCTCAGATGTTGGCGTGTCCTAGGGAGCACCTCCTGAGTGCCACCTTCTTTTTGTACACCCCTCTCTCCCCAGAGCTGAGGATTCCAGCAGAGGCCAACGTATTTGATGCCAAGAATCCTCACAAAAAATCCAACTTTGTGCTGAGGAAAAGGAGCCTCTCCCAAAAGAATGATGGGTGGATCGAGCCTCAACCTCCCTCTCGTCCTGCAAAGAAGGCTCCTGCCCTCCTGAGGATGCTTGCAAAACCATTCTGTTGCTGTGTGCCTTGGCGGGGCTGAGGCATCCCAGGAATATTTACATTGATTACTATTTTCTTCAAAGTTTGAATCTATAGTTTGCCATTGTCCTTGACCTTGTTTAGTAACACAGTTGTTACTCTATCCTGTATTTGTTGTTTCCATTAATATATTATTATTATTTTAAAATATATATGTTTTTGTTACCTGATCTACTGTGATGATTTGAGTATACTAAATGTAGCAGTGATTCCTAAAGGACACATCCAAACCAACAGGAAGGAATGTTTCATTCTATCAGCAAGAACTTTGGTTTTTAGGAGTTTGGCAGATGGCATTATCTGAGTCAGTTTTCCAATGGGGGCAATGAAGTATCAGCTGTGATGGTACAAACACAAACAAAGACACACAAACACACACAAGAGCACACACACTCACTGAGAGATAGATAGACAGATGGAGTTGGTCTCTGCTGAAATACTTTGGAGACATGGTTCTGATTTCTCCCCTTTTGGAGTATTTTCAATTGCACAAGGTGTCTTGCAAATGAACCCATGTCTGAGGAAGACATGCATGTGTACTTCACATGCCACTTTTCACATAGCAGGAAGGTCATGTAATATTTTTCATGCAGCTGTCTTTTGACTGTGAACCATCCCATGAGGTCAGCTGTGGAATTTTCAACTTGTAGCATCACAATGGGGATCCACTCTTTGGATTTGGGGATATTTCCGATTTTCTTGATTCAGATTGGAATGATATATATATTAGGTTTTGATGAAAATTCTGCATTTGATGGTAATGAATGTCGTGCATCTAGGAATCTGTAGAGTGCAGACAATGAATGGATGCCTACTGTTGTCTGGACTGGTCTGAAAAGTCCTGTAGCATCTGAGCATGTGTGAGGGCTGTACAGGTCTTGCCAAAAGCCCAGGTCAGATGATCCTGCACAAAGCTGAACTCCTAGTGGTCTCCACAACAGTGTAAGGGCCAAGGAGAAACTCACTTCCACACAGAAGTTGGGAAGCTACCTTATGAAGGTGATCATAGATACGGGATTATTATTATATCCAGGTTGGCATCTATTATTTTTTTAGCTTTTGACTTTCGCAGCTGTGGGCATCTTGACAACCATCAACTCCCTGTAAGCACAGACAACTCTATAAGAACCTGAGGATAAATTTCCCTGTGCATGTCCCCTTGTGAAACTGCTTAAGCACCGCCTGGTTTACACACAGGTGGAATTTCTAGGTCAAAGTGTGCATGTTTACTTCTTTGACTAAGCACTGCCAGGTGGCTCTTCTGCATAGCTCTACCTGTGGCCAGGATTGTATTATCTAGCTTTCTAACTTTTGCAGGTTGAGTAGCTACATAGTGGGAGCACACTGTTTTTGTTGGTATTTTTCTTTGTATCTATTCTGATGCTTTTCACTGGGGGATTTTTTCCTGTGAAAATGGGCTTCCTCTACTTGACCTTATTTTCTTCTTTTTAAAATTTTTTCAATGTGACTTTTTAAATTTAGTTTTATTAAAGACATTGCCCCTTGCTTGCATAGTCTATATCTAAAGCACTAGTCCTTGCTCCAAGGCCCAGCTTGCTCTCAGCTGCCCCAGGAGGGGAACAGTCTTTGGCGGTAGACAAGAGACGCCCCTGCAGGGGGCACAAGTGCTTTGGCCCTCTGGTGTCTTGCCAGCAGTGCTTCTCATGCTCACAGAGGGTTTCAGACACTGAGTCAATGGTCCAGGTGGTCTTTTGTTCAGTCTGATCTCAAATTGAGCTCCTCTGAGAGGTCATATTGAAGTCCTTGTGTGTACCTGACCCATCATTTTAAACAATATTCCAAGTTCACTTTTTGTGTGTACGTGGGTTCTGGGGATTGAACCCAGGGCCTTGAGCCTGTGAGGCAAGTGACCTACCTGAGCTACACCCTCAGAGACCCCTGTAAAAGTATTTCCCCTTTGCCTCGGGGTCTAAGTTGCCAAGGCTGACCTCAAACGTTCCTCTTGCCTCAGCCTCCCTGGTGGCTGGCATGACAGGCATGCACCTGGGACTGTCACACTCGAGCCTGTGATGGGAACTCATGTGCATCTGTCCAGGGCTGAGCATGGTTAGGCAGAGCTGTGCTCCAGGCTCCCTGCAGGGCTGTGGAGGCTTCTGCTGCCCAGCAGCCCTGGTGCCATGGCCAGGGCTCCTCCCAGCCGAGGGCAGGCAGCTGCCCATTGCTGTAGGCTGACCTTATTTTCTTCTTATGGCACTCGTCCGTTCTCTGGAGTATGTTGTATGGTTTGTCCATTAGGAGTCTAACAGGTCCTCTAGAACCTTCAAACAATTAGTAAAATTCCTGAACAGTAAGTGAGCGCGCGCAGAAATTGGGCTAATATTTTGGGAAGAACAATGTTGGATGATATATTCATGGCTTGAATATATCATCCAACATGAAGTTATATTTTATTACTTACAAAATAATAAAATAATGAAGCAATACCATGGGCTGAGCTAAAATAGATCCTTAGGATCTTAGGCATTCTGTAATAAATCTGTGTCACTTGAAGTATAGAGTTGATCGACTCTGAGTAATGAAACAGAAGTAAAGGTATCAAAGCCAATGATCATCTGTTTCCAATTTTCTGTGATTTGGTTCAAGTGGTAAAGTGGTGATATTTATTAATAATGGATCGAATAGGTTCATAATTGTTTTAGAGTACAATTAGATGCCTTCAAACTTTAGCCCTCCTATGTCCTGTGAGACATTTTCTATGTGAGGCTTTAAGAAGAAGAAGAGAATATTCTGTAAAGAAAACCTTGTGATCTGTGCAGTATGAAGTTGAATGGATTCATTCAGAAATCAGAAATTCTATTGAAAGATATTTATTTGCATGAGCCAAATAAAACCTATTTTTAGGCATCCTGGTGAAGACAAGGTTTTATCTTTATGTCTCATTTTCTATGTTTTGTTGTTGTTGTTGTTGTTAGAATGAAATTCATATGTTGCCAGACCATTCTATCAGATGTGTAACTAGATGCCATTTAAATTACCCACTTTTACATGGTAGACAGTTTTTAATGAACACTGCCTGTCTGCACCTTTTTTAAAAACAGGACTGGGATCAGAAGCCCAAATACCAATGGTTAGCTGGAACATATTTTTCATTTGGCCTATCTGTCAGTATTCCCTGAGGTCATCTGTGCAATCAGCTTCGTTACTCCTGCTCCCTCACTGGATTTCATAGAAACCATATGCTATGTATGAATCAGGGACACCAATCCCACAACATAGCATTCTTGGAATATCCAAAGTCCCACTTTTCACTTCGCCATGCCTGAGATCAGCAGTAATATTTATCAGCAAATGTGAGATTTTCAAAGATCCAATTCTATGTGCTCCTTTCTCATAGAGCCTTAGGCAGGGATATAGCATACATAAATATTAAGTAAAGTCCATAGTTTTTAAAATGTCATCCATTGAATAGTTGACACATGTCTGAGATACTTTTTATTTTGGAGGAGGTATTATTTAATAGGGAATTCCAACAGCTACCTAATAGTGAAATGAGAAGTCTTGCATCCATTTTATTTTGTTTCTGATGATTTTTGTGAGTAAGGGTAAGATACTTCCTTGTTCTGATGCAGATGTTGCCCACTTTTGTGAATGGATGCGGGGTGTCACCTACTACTTGCATATCTGCATATTGGGCTTGACACTGCTATCGTACTTGGTAGTTGGCAAAAAGTCAATACTGAAGTTAAGCTCTTGTGTTCTAGCAGCAGAGCTGAAGATCCTTGATGTGCCACCTTCTGCAATCCATGCTGCTCTCTTCATGTTCCTTATTGACTTCCTGGTGAGGAGCATCATGGTCTCCTGGTCTTGAGAATGGCCAAGCATTGCTCTGTGAATGTGGAAGATGGGCATGTGGAAGGCTCCAGGGAGGAGGGATCATTGAACATGTACTCGAATCCATGTGCCTGTTGAATGACCTGTTTTTTTTATTTTTGGGTTTTAAGGGAGACACTGCCCTAAAACACTTCTGTGCAGCTGGGGATGCAGGCTTCTGCTTCACCTTGCAGGAAGCATTAACGAATCCTTTCCAGAAGACATGAGAAGAGAGAAGTGAGCCTCTGGTATCATGCAGGTTCCTTGCATTGCCCATGGGCTAGAAGAGAGAAGAGTTGCTTCATGAGATTTGATCCCCTTTTTCCTGAAAAGTTCCACACAGAGGTGAGTCCCCAGCATGTTTAGAAATCATTTCAGACACCTTTCTGGACGGAATTGAATCAGAGCCCCTGATGATGTGGAAGAGCTAAAGATGGGTTTGCTATGAATTTTCTATTTCATTCATCAGGGCCTGAGTCAAGTCAGTCATTGTGCTGTCAACACATGAGCTGCTGGTCAAATGTGAGGAAGTGGTCTTGCTTTATGAAAACACCACCCTGATTCAGTGAGCCAGAGGCAGCCTGCAGTCCCTGTTTTCCTGTAAAGGCAGATTGCTGTGGATGGCCTCTGGCCTCGTCATGCAGCCCTGCTCAGAGTAGGGGATTGAGGGACCAGGCAGATCCCTAGTTCCTTTTGACCTTTATTGCCATTGGGCCACCCCAGGGTCCTTGGACTCTACCTGGTCTTCTGGCCTGGGTCAGGGGATGTGAGGTTTGAAATCCCCCTCTGTGGCAGGATCCCAGCCCCCCAGCCACTTGAGGTCAGCACATCCTTCCCTAATTGTGTTAGAGTTGGAGACTTCTCCCACCCATCCTCATCCATGCTCATCCCACATTTTGTAGCTTGGCACCTGAGGACCTTTATTCATTGACTTAGTTGTTAGTGATGATGGTTACTAAGACTAAGTGACTCTTTCAAGTCACATCACTTGCATGGTAGGGCTAGAGCATGGATCTTCCTAATTGATTTCATGGGACTCTCTCATGGAAACTGTGACTGCTTCCTAAACACACACTCTACATTTGGAGTGTCAAAATTCTTGCCACTGCCTCCTTGGCAAGTGTATCTTTTCTTCTACGTGGGAATTTCACAAATATTTTCCTTTGGTTTGTGGAGGTCATGCAGAAGGGATTTCATTTGAAATAGCCCAAACAAGAAATACCAGTTGTCTTTTTCGCACATGGATGTGTGTAGTGAACACCCCTTTCTGTGTGCTTGCATGAGTTACTCCTTTGAATTTGTTGAAGAATGGTTGGCTGGGGAGCAAGTTAACGAGAGATGGATATCAATGGTTGTCAAGTATTCTGACGTGAAGAATGTATTGAGGATGTGAAGGCTTTTCTAGCCAGTTCCTATGGCTCAGTCAGGGATCAGTCAGAGGATTCTGTCTGGTAGACTCTTTGGCACAGATGTCAAAGTGGCCTGGTCTTACCCTGTCCAGGACTGAATGCTGAGCTTGAGTGGGAGCTTCTTGTCATTTCAAGCATTTCCATGAGTCTGTCCTCTGTTCTCTTGTATCCAAGTGGTTTCTAATAGGAAAGCAGAACAAAAATTGAAAGTATGGTGATTGATTATTTTTACCAATGTTATTTCAATCCACTTTGTTTAATACGAAATTACCTTTATGCTAGTAAGATTTCATATGTGAGGAAATAATGAAAATATTGGGGTTAGGGGATGAGAATATGCAAATCAAACATTTTTGAGCACCAAGACCCGTTTTTTGTTTTTGTTTTTGTTCTTTATTAACTTAAATAATATTAAGTGCCAGAGGACCACCGCTGCCATTCAGCCTCAACAACCTCCAGGTCCAGCCTCCAGGTGGCCCATTTCACCAGGGTGTGTGGGACCACACTGTCCTGGGATGAGAGAACAGTACCCACGGATGTTGACATCTCACAGAGTAGATATTGCCAGTGACAGTAGGGAGCTATTGGCACATGAGGAAGGGAAGAGCTCTCAGGATGGGAAGAGGGGGCCGCTTCGAGACTCATTGGGTATGGCACGAGGCTGCTGGGTGTGGTGTTGGCCTGGGCCCACTGAGTGGGGCAGATCCGTGGTCTGTGTTTCTGTACGCTCCTCTGTAGCCTGTGTTGGCAGCAGATCAGGGAATTGCGATCAGAAGTGCTCCCAGTAACACAGGCACCAGCCCCCAGAGTGTGTGCCTATCCGTTTCCCCACCTGGCCTGACTTAGTGCCTGTCTTGCCTCAGGGCTGAGACCCTACAATCTCTGATGAGGGTGTCTGTGGTCCAGATCCAACCTGCATGGCCAACATGCTCAGACCTTCAGCTGGGTCCTAGGCTGCTGCAACCAAACTCTGTTAACTGGGTGGCCGACAACAGAGGAAGTGTCTTCCGTTGAGCTCCAGAGGCTCAACACAGTAGGTGTTGGGCTGTCCCAGTGCCATAACCCCTCCCAGGTTTCAAGGGGACTGTCTCCCCAACTCTCCCAGCCCTTGCCCACTCTCCTATTGCTGCCCACGATCTGTGGTTCCCATATGGGCATCCCGCCCTGGCTCCAACCTCACATATCCGGTATCCCCCAGTCTCCCTGGTATCTGGGTCCAGACTCTCCTCTTCCTACAAGAATATCAGATATTGGATTTGGTCCCAGTTGATGCTGTGTTCCATCATGTGAGCTCTTAGCTTCATCACTGTGCAAAGACTCTTTTCCCACACAAGTTCGCACGGCTTTTGGCTGGCTAAGAATTTTCAGGCGACACTTTTCTAATGAGTACACTTTCCTTCCTTCCGATCTCCCACCAGTGAGCATTCCTCGCACCCTTGTCCTAGTTCCTTTATGGCAGTTTCCCTCCTTATGGCTGAGAGGACCTAGTGACCCCTGAATTCACACGTTCTCCTTAATCACCAACACACTGCAGAATTCTCCAGGGGGCCATATATGCTCCTGGAAGTTGGTGTTGGAAATAGTTCTCCATCCATTAATCACTCCCTCACTCACTAATGTCCTTGTGTCCTTGAGAAAGGCTCTCCCTTTCCTGGTTTTCCTGAATAGAAATCCTCTTGCCTCTTGGGTGAATAGGGTTATGGGTTGTGCAGAGGGTGTTGGTCCACTGAGCATCTTAGAGACTGTCCTTTATGGAGCCTAATGATCCTCACTGGGGAATGAGGCCAGGGTCCTAACTGTGGTTAGTTAGAGAGGGAAAGAAGGACGAGGGAAACTCAGATGTCCCTTCATGGCCCCTGGAGTTAGAGGACTTACCCCTTTGCACCTGGGATCAGGAGACCTCATTTCCTCGAGGACACGCACACTCAGACGTTAATCTTGAGTGTGGGTTCCTTTCTGGGGTCCAGGGCTGTTGTTAGCCACCAGGAATGACAGTGCTCTCCATGCTGAGTGGAGCCATTTTTGCCAGGAAAGAGAGCCCATGGTCATGCCTTGTGCAAAGCATCCCATGCCAGGGGCTCCCATGCCTACATTCCTGTCCTGAAAGGAAGCCACTCAGAGGCAAGGTGGGTCCAACCACCTCCCATGTGTTCACTCATCACTGTGTTCCAGCAGTCACCCCAGTGAACAGTCCTGATGGGATTGGATGTGGCTCAGAATGTCACCCTCATGAGCTCTACCCTGCCACAGCTGCAGTTCTGCAGTGGGAGAAACTCAAAACCTCAAAACACATGCACATGAAAGAAAAGAGCAAGAGCCAGAGCCCAAACAGGCCAGGTGTGGCAAAGACAGCTGGAGTGCCTAGGTTGGGACTCAGAATTATGTCAGTGGGGTGGCATTGCTGCTGGCACCAGCATGATAACCGAGAGCCAGCCCTGCTCATTTTGGGGAGCAGTGTGTTGGGGAAGGCAGCAGAAATTGAGAGGCAGGATTGAGTTTGGCCCTAGGAGGAGGTTGGGTAAGAGGCCAGTGTGGGTTGGAGAGCCTGGGCAGATAGACAGAGGCCAGGGCACACCCCAAAGCCTGGAGACTGCACTTGATGTCCAGGGTTGTGAAACACCACTTCCCCTCTTACTCACAACTGAGAGCAAGGGGCATTGATGAGTTCAGTTTGTGTGCGGCTGCATCCAAGGTGGCTCGGCTAGGAACCTCTGTTTCCTTGACTCAGGAGGCTGGGAGTCCAGGCTCCACTGAGGCTCGGCTGGGAGGATCGGAGTCTGAGTTTATGCCTGTGTTCCCTGTAGGATCCATGTTGGCTGAGCCTCAGTGTTTTTGTAATGAGAGGATGGGTGACCGTCATGTCTTTATCACAGGACACACTTGCTAAATGGATTTGTTTGCTCTGAGGAGGAAAGAGAGAGGGGGGAGTGGTGCTGGAGACAGGGATGCAGACAGGGGTCATGGACTTGGCATAACTCAGTCTTGGAGGTGATATCCCATCACCTGTACCCACTTCAATTCCCATGAATCCAGAGGCTGAGCCCCCTTGAGGTGAGGGGTGAACCGGTTCTGGGCAGCAGGATGCTGTGGTACCTCGGAGTCTCTGTGAGACCCCAACACTAGACACACTTGGCCCTTTTGAAATCTTAGGAGAAGCCTTGGGAAGTTGTATGGCAGAGGGGAGCAGCCTCTGCATCTCAGTCCCCTCCAACTTGCCATGGTGTAGAGAGGGAACTGCAGCCACGATGGGACGGACATTGGCCATGTCCCTGTGTGGGACACAGGCCTGATTGAGTTAGGGTGCATTCTTTGTCTCTCCCTTTCTTGTGATTATCCCATCTCTACATTTGTGCTTTAGCCACCTGTGAGTCCCATCTCTGGTTTCAGAGAGAACAGAGGGTGTTATGGGCCAATAGACACAATAAACCCTAGAGATTAGATGCTACCCTACTTTCCAGAAAAGACTGGGCACACCATGAGTTGCACAATGATGGGACCAGGGTCCAAAAGCTGCTGAGAGGGAAGGACTGGTTGTGAATGCATTTTTGAAGGCTCCAAGCTGGAACTCTAGTGGCACCAAGCAGGGCAGATGCTGGTGGGGATGTTTGGGTAGTTGTTGGTGAACACCTGCGCACCTGAGATGGGTAGGCATGGAGGAGAAATCGGCAGCCCATAGGGCTGTTGAAAGTGGTCTTATGTGAAAAGAGGCTCAGGTATGGGCACAGGAAATGACATCATTGCCTTGACAATGGATCAAACAGAACATGGAACCCTGGTATCCAGGCACCCACTTCACTGACCAAGCCATCCGAGCTCACTTGGTTGGAGCCACTGGAGGGAGAAGGATGTTCTCCTGTGGTTGCAGACAATGCCGAGCCTCAGGCTCCCAGGAATCTCAGGGGGGCCAACTAGCCCTTTTGTGGATACACTGTGTGAGGCTTCATCTTAGACGCCAGAGCCTCTGGTGATTGTCGCAGAGGAGCTCAAGAGTAACAGTGAGTAGCATAGGGCAGGTGAGCCCAGCAGGCCCTCTAGTCTGATCCCTGATGAATGGCCCAGGACTCCTATTCTGACTCTGTGTGTGTGTGTGTGTGTGTGTGTGTGTGTGTGTGTGTGTGTGTTTGTACTGATGGGAACTGTCCCATTGTGCTTTGACTCTAGTGTATTGGCACAAGTCATTTTTCTGTTTGTCACCATTTCCATTTTGAACCCACCATTCTTGGTCCCAACCCAGGGTGAAAATGATCAGAACACGGAGGAGCCCTTCAGGGTTCAGAGCCTTGAACCTTACAGGCAGGACCAGCTTAGGAATGAGCTCCTGCCTGTCATTTGTGGGAGGAACCTACATTTCAGCAGCAACATGGGGTTAATCTCCTGGGATTTCATCCCCACCCAGCAGGTGCTGGATCTCTTGTTCCCAAAACAGCCACCTTCTTCAGTCTTTACTCCTGGTGCCACTCCACATCCTCCAAGGGGACAAGAACCTCAGGTTCTGGATGGATGTTGTAGAATGCCCACAGAGCCAACTGCCAGGCTGGGTGGGGTGCAGTTGCTGGGCTTTGCTGATGTTGTCATCCCCCACAGTTCTTGGAACCTTCTGTGGCAGTGGCATCCAGGACCCCAGCAGCTCCTCACTGCTTCACTCCAGCGAGCAGGTGGAAGACAACCACGTTGTTCACGTCCTCCTAGAGGGACAGAGCCTGAGGGAGACAAAGCGCATCCCGGTAAGCCCGACAGCAGGGCTGCCTCCTGGGTGTCCACACAGTGGAAGGCAGGAGACACAGCCAACCCCAGGGCTATGGTGGGAAATAAAGAAGAGAGAGGTCCGTCTTAAGGGCTTGACCTGAGGAGGGAGAGCATCAGCATGCCCAGCTTCAGTGGTGAGTGGGCCTGTGTATTGTGGGTTTTGCAGGCCAGAAGTGCAGACGGAAGTGCTGTGGACAGATGAAGGCAGAGATATGTCCAGGGTGCAGGCTGCAGTGCCTAGAACTTGGTATTCTCAATGAGTGAAGTTGGAGCAGAGGAGGTGGCAGTGACTTGTCACATGTGTAGGAGGGGATGTGTTCCTGGTGGCAGGGAAGAGAACCTCCTTAGCATGACTAGGTGTAGGAATTTGGGGTCGGGATCACCTGGGGGGTCATGCCAAAGCTTCGGAATGTTAGGCTTTGCATGTATGTAAATACGGAGCTAAAGGGGTTCTTGGCAGAATTTCTATGGATGTGCAGTAGACACGCTAATGCTGCAGGTGTCCAGCTGCAGAGGAGACATATTCAGTGACTGCCAGTGCTGAGTCAAGTACATCATTACAACCAGACCCGCACCGAGCTTCCAGAGGCCAGGGCCTCTCAAAGCTATCATGAAGCACTCAAGTGCACACTCTTGTATCTGAGTCTGTTTTGTGTCGTGGCAGTCAGGACCCAAATTTTCAGTGCATCTGCCTCTTGCACCCACAAAGGCAGCCTGCATCCCAGATCACACTTGGTGCGCAGATCCCTGGCCCATTGCTCTCATCTCAGTGAGATGAGAGTGTGTCTGTGCATAGGCAGTTTGGTCCTTTGACATGAGTGGAATGTGGCTCCCCAGGGGGAGGGGAGATGGCAGGTACAGGCAGATATTTGTACCAGGATTGTTCTAGTAGCACATTGCAAGAACCCAGGTGGTATATGGAGGACACACTCAGGTAGCAGGATAACAAGATTGTGCCCTTGTATATGTAGCTGAGATTTCTCCTGAATGTTTGACCACAGTCTTCTGGGTAGCTCTTCTAAAAGCCATTCTCTGATGACATTTGTCCCACCCTGATCCAGGTGACCTTTCAGGAGACGGTGACAAGCCTCATCCGCAGGGCCTTGGACCAAAATTTGTTGCAGCATGAGGATGTGGACAACTTTGAGCTGCTGTATATGATGTCTGAGGATGAGAGTAAGTAGGACAATCAGACAGTGGGGAGACATGATCCACAGTGGGCTCAGGATAACTGACAGCCAAGAGAAAGTGGGCCTTGGCCCCAAAATACCAAAGTGTGATGGGCCTGGCGGAGACTCTCAGGGGTTGTGGGTGTTTTGTGGTATAATCCTTGAGTGCCACCTAACAATTCTCTCCACTTCGCTCTGCAGAAATCAAGGTCTCTGACCACTCACCCGTGTGTCTGTCCATGAATCTGGGAATACAATATTTCATCGTGAGGAAACGCCCCCAGGTCAAGGGAAAGGAGGTAAACACCTACCTTATTCAAGCTGTGCATGTGCTGCCATTCCACTCCGACCTGAGGAAATAAGAAGCCTCAGCACATGGACATATTTGCTGGAAGCCCATAGAGCCAACTGACAGTCTGGGGTGGCTTTCTGTTTCTGGGTTTGCTGATGTTCCATCCCCCACAGTTCTCAGAATCAACCTGCAAGTCCTCCAGGCCGCTTTCCCACAAGCAGGTGGGAGACACCTGCTTAATTCGTGTCCACTTAGAAACACAAAGTCCAGAGATGGCCAAGAGTGTTCTGGTAAGCCTGGGAGCAGGGGTGTCCCGTGGTGCTTACACCTGGGTGGGGAGCAGACACTGGTCCAATACCATGGACTACTCATGCCCTCTTGAATTTGGAGCTTCTGGATGATCAGGAGGATAGATGGGAATCAAGAAGGGAGAGGTCAGTGTGAAGGGCTGGAGCTGAGATGAGCGAGTGCAGCAGCTTGTCCACTGCCATGTCTGAGGGAGTCTGTGTGTCAGGTGGCAGCATGCAGTCCAGAAGGGCAGGGACAGGTATGGGTGACAGATGAGAATAGGACAGGAACTAGGTTGCAGGTTCCCTTGTATGGGATGCTGACGTCTATGGAGGAGGACAGCAGTGTGAGGTTCTCCATGTTCCTTGAACAAGGAGCTGAGAGAGTCTCTCTGCAGAGTCGATATGGATGTGGAGCAAGCACACTAAATGTCCAGGTAACCCAATGACCACCCTTGCCGGATGAGGTGCCCTCCTACATCCCAGCCAGCACTGAGCCTCTGGAGGCCAGGAGCTCTCGTGGCTATCTTTCAGCTCTCCTGTGTGTGGTCATGTTCCTGGGTCTGTTTTTGGCCCTGGCAATCCAGACCAAAGCCTCTAGGTTTTGTGCCTAGGCCATTCCCAATGCCGCCTGCATCCTCGGGCAGACCTGGGATCTTGGAGGCTATTGTCCCATTCCTCCCAACTTGTGGGATGAGATTGCATCTGTATGCAGGTAGTGGGGTCCTTTCACTCCGAGAGGAGTGCAGCTCCACAAAGAGCAATGGCAGGCCCAGGAAGTCCTATGTACAAGGATTGGGCTAGTAGCCTGTGGGAAGAGCCCACACGATGAGCAGGAGGTCAGCCTCGGGTAGTAGGGTCATGGATGTTGCCCTTGTATTTAGAGTGGAGGTGCCTCCAGAATGCCCCTGCCCACTGTCCTTGAGTAGTCACTTCAAGGCCCATTTCCTGAAGGCCTGTCTCCCATGCTGCTCCAGGTGACCTGCCACGATAGGGCTCCTGTCGTCATCCGCAGCGCCCTCGACCTACACTTCCTTACTGAGGAGAATCCAGAGGATTATGAGCTGGGCCAAATCATCTCTCGCCGTCAGAGTAAGTGAGACAATCAGATAGCAGAGAGCAAGGGTCAGGATGTGGACTCAGGTCAACTCTTAGCAACAAAGAGTAGTCTCTGACCCCCAAGAACACTCCAACAGGTGTGTTGGGTTCGTGCACAAAGCCAACTGCACTTCTGCTGGTGGAAGGTCTTGAGGTCCAATGGTATACCCCGGTGGATATTGCGGCTCCCCACCAGGTGCCCTCCCCTGGACATGAACAGGCATCCAAAGCTGACATCTTTGAGGAGTGAGGAGGAAAGCCTCTCTCCAGGAGCAGTATGTTTTCATGGTCTGGGATAGGAGTGGTTTCAAAGGAACATGGGAATGCATGGGCTAAAGAGGGAACTGGCATTTTGTGGACTGAAGCAGTACTATTGAAAGCCTTCTGTGTGACCAAAAAACCACTGCCTGGGCAGAGCATTGCCAGGATTCTAGCAAGCAGTAACAGGATGAAATTGGGAAGAAAACACAGCCTGGGAGACAGCCTGAATCATCTGTTTTTGCATAAATTCCATGGTCTTACGCACCTGAGTCCACTAGGCAAGGAGTGATCACAATAGCCAGGTTGTGATCCCTAACTAAAGTCAGATGAGGGCTTCCTGAGCACGTAGCCACAGAGCTCATCTGATAATAATGCCAGCGCTTTTTCGTTGGTTGGTTGGTTGGTTTTTGTGAGCCAAACACCACAGCAGCCATTATCCCAGCCTATGTACCCTGAAGACCACCATCCCTATGAGTTCTAGGATCACTTGTCTCCTATCTTAACCTACTGTTAGGTTAGTAGAGTCTATGGAAGAGGAAGTCTGTCTGGGGCCTTGGTAGCCTAAGAAATTCATAGCAGAGATCTCCACATCCAACCCAGAAGGGATGGAGAACAGGCTCTAGGTTAGAGGAGGGCGACAGGAAACACATGTTCAGAGGAAGGAGAAGCGGCTGTTGTATTCCCCCACTCGGGGTCATGGCACCACTGGGCCATACACCATGTTGGAGGGAAGCAGTCCCTTTGCTGGTCTTTGGAACCATTGTTCTCAGTAGGGCAGTATTTGGAATGTGGCCTCCATTCTCAGAAGCCTGGTTCACATGGAGGCGGGCTCCACCAACGCAGAAGCATGGCTCTAACGTGGTATCCGTGCTGGTCAGCCTGTCCTCACTGTGGCCATACTTGAGGAAAATAACTCAGAGGAGGAATCCTAGGCCTTTTTTCTCTGGGTTTCATAGCTTTCTCTTTGGTTGTGCACTGAGGCTGTCCATAAAGCTCTAGTGTGTGGCAGTGGAGAGCTCCTCAGCCCTTGCCACAAAGGCATAGACTGGGAGAGAGAGAACGAGGCTGGCAGAGAGGGAGAGAGAGAAAGATGGAGAGGGAGGACCTCTCCTTGGAGAATGAGGATTCAGTGGAGCCAACAGGAACAAGGTACTGTTGCCCAGGGCACAACCCTGTTTAGGTCTTACTCCAACCATGCTCAACCTTTCTTCCAGTCCCTCCCACCCCCCAGTAGTGTATTCATCTTGAATGAGAATTTCATGTTGACATCAGAGCACTCACCATCCAATGCTTCCCTCCAAACCCACCTATGAAGATGGCTCATGTGGGGACTGAATCTTCGGCACAGGAGCCTTTTGTGGGAGATTTCAGATGCAAACCCTAGTGGTGTGCTTTGGCAGATGCAAGAGGACCTGAGATATTCTGGAGTCCAAAGCCTTCGGTAGGAACAGACATTAGGTCTGTTGAAGTGCTCTGCCTAGTTCTTCCTCAGGGAGGACTGTGGAGGCTGTCTTTGTTGGTATTGGTGCTGAATTGGAGAGCTCTCAGGTGTGTGGCTCTGGCCTTTTCTGGCACAGGCTCTCAGATGTTGGCGTGTCCTAGGGAGCACCTCCTGAGTGCCACCTTCTTTTTGTACACCCCTCTCTCCCCAGAGCTGAGGATTCCAGCAGAGGCCAACGTATTTGATGCCAAGAATCCTCACAAAAAATCCAACTTTGTGCTGAGGAAAAGGAGCCTCTCCCAAAAGAATGATGGGTGGATCGAGCCTCAACCTCCCTCTCGTCCTGCAAAGAAGGCTCCTGCCCTCCTGAGGATGCTTGCAAAACCATTCTGTTGCTGTGTGCCTGGGCGGGGCTGAGGCAGCCCAGGAATATTTACATTGATTACTATTTTCTTCAAAGTTTGAATCTATAGTTTGCCATTGTCCTTGACCTTGTTTAGTAACACAGTTGTTACTCTATCCTGTATTTGTTGTTTCCATTAATATATTATTATTATTTTAAAATATATATGTTTTTGTTACCTGATCTACTGTGATGAATTGAGTATACTAAATGTAGCAGTGATTCCTAAAGGACACATCCAAACCAACAGGAAGGAATGTTTCATTCTATCAGCAAGAACTTTGGTTTTTAGGAGTTTGGCAGATGGCATTATCTGAGTCAGTTTTCCAATGGGGGCAATGAAGTATCAGCTGTGATGGTACAAAGACAAACAAAGACACACAAACACACACAAGAGCACACACACTCACTGAGAGATAGATAGACAGATGGAGTTGGTCTCTGCTGAAATACTTTGGAGACATGGTTCTGATTTCTCCCCTTTTGGAGTATTTTCAATTGCACAAGGTGTCTTGCAAATGAACCCATGTCTGAGGAAGACATGCATGTGTACTTCACATGCCACTTTTCACATAGCAGGAAGGTCATGTAATATTTTTCATGCAGCTGTCTTTTGACTGTGAACCATCCCATGAGGTCAGCTGTGGAATTTTCAACTTGTAGCATCACAATGGGGATCCACTCTTTGGATTTGGGGATATTTCCGATTTTCTTGATTCAGATTGGAATGATATATATATTAGTTTTTGATGAAAATTCTGCATTTGATGGTAATGAATGTCGTGCATCTAGGAATCTGTAGAGTGCAGACAATGAATGGATGCCTACTGTTGTCTGGACTGGTCTGAAAAGTCCTGTAGCAACTGAGCATGTGTGAGGGCTGTACAGGTCTTGCCAAAAGTCCAGGTCAGATGATCCTGCACAAAGCTGAACTCCTAGTGGTCTCCACAACAGTGTAAGGGCCAAGGAGAAACTCACTTCCACACAGAAGTTGGGAAGCTACCTTATGAAGGTGATCATAGATACGGGATTATTAATATATCCAGGTTGGCATCTATTATTTTTTTAGCATTTGACTTTCGCAGCTGTGGGCATCTTGACAACCATCAACTCCCTGTAAGCACAGACAACTCTATAAGAACCTGAGGATAAATTTCCCTGTGCATGTCCCCTTGTGAAACTGCTTAAGCTCCGCCTGGTTTACACACAGGTGGAATTTCTAGGTCAAAGTGTGCATGTTTACTTCTTTGACTAAGCACTGCCAGGTGGCTCTTCTGCATAGCTCTACCTGTGGCCAGGATTGTATTATCTAGCTTTCTAACTTTTGCATGTTGAGTAGATACATAGTGGGAGCACACTGTTTTTGTTGGTATTTTTCTTGGTATCTTTTCTGATGCTTTTCACTGGGGGATTTTTTCCTGTGAAAATGGGCTTCCTCTACTTGACCTTATTTTCTTCTTTTTAAAATTTTTTCAATGTGACATTTTAATTTTAGTTTTATTAAAGACATTGCCCCTTGCTTGCATAGTCTATATCTAAAGCACTAGTCCTTGTTCCAAGGCCCAGCTTGCTCTCAGCTGCCCCAGAAGGGGAACAGTCTTTGGCGGTAGACAAGAGACGCCCCTGCAGGGGGCACAAGTGCTTTGGCCCTCTGGTGTCTTGCCAGCAGTGCTTCCCATGCTCACAGAGGGTTTCAGACACTGAGTCAATGGTCCAGGTGGTCTTTTGTTCAGTCTGATCTCAAATTGAGCTCCTCTGAGAGGTCATATTGAAGTCCTTGTGTGTACCTGACCCATCATTTTAAACAATATTCCAAGTTCACTTTTTGTGTGTATGTGGGTTCTGGGGATTGAACCCAGGGCCTTGAGCCTGTGAGGCAAGTGACCTACCTGAGCTACACCCTCAGAGACCCCTGTAAAAGTATTTCCCCTTTGCCTCGGGGTCTAAGTTGCCAAGGCTGACCTCAAACGTTCCTCTTGCCTTAGCCTCCCTGGTGGCTGGCATGACAGGCATGCACCTGGGACTGTCACACTCGAGCCTGTGATGGGAACTCATGTGCATCTGTCCAGGGCTGAGCATGGTTAGGCAGAGCTGTGCTCCAGGCTCCCTGCAGGGCTGTGGAGGCTTCTGCTGCCCAGCAGCCCTGGTGCCATGGCCAGGGCTCCTCCCAGCCGAGGGCAGGCAGCTGCCCATTGCTGTAGGCTGACCTTATTTTCTTCTTATGGCACTCGTCCGTTCTCTGGAGTATGTTGTATGGTTTGTCCATTAGGAGTCTAACAGGTCCTCTAGAACCTTCAAACAATTAGTAAAATTCCTGAACAGTAAGTGAG
This sequence comes from Urocitellus parryii, assembly GCF_045843805.1. Classification (NCBI taxonomy): domain Eukaryota; kingdom Metazoa; phylum Chordata; class Mammalia; order Rodentia; family Sciuridae; genus Urocitellus; species Urocitellus parryii. The sequence continues at coordinate 37,671,162 of NC_135548.1, forward strand.
CGCGCGCAGAAATTGGGCTAATATTTTGGGAAGAACAATGTTGGATGATACATTCATGGCTTGAATATATCATCCAACATGAAGTTATATTTTATTACTTACAAAATAATAAAATAATGAAGCAATACCATGGGCTGAGCTAAAATAGATCCTTAGGATCTTAGGCATTCTGTAATAAATCTGTGTCACTTGAAGTATAGAGTTGATCCACTCTGAGTAATGAAACAGAAGTAAAGGTATCAAAGCCAATGATCATCTGTTTCCAATTTTCTGTGATTTGGTTCAAGTGGTAAAGTGGTGATATTTATTAATAATGGATCGAATAGGTTCATAATTGTTTTAGAGTACAATTAGATGCCTTCAAACTTTAGGCTACATGGGCACATTTGAGAACGGTTCCAGCCATTCTCTCATCCTTTGGGTCATTCCCCTCCTATGTCCTGTGAGACATTTTCTATGTGAGGCTTTAAGAAGAAGAAGAGAATATTCTGTAAAGAAAACCTTGTGATCTGTGCAGTATGAAGTTGAATGGATTCATTCAGAAATCAGAAATTCTATTGAAAGATATTTATTGGCATGAGCCAAATAAAACCTATTTTTAGGCATCCTGGTGAAGACAAGGTTTTATCTTTATGTCTCATTTTCTATGTTTTGTTGTTGTTGTTGTTGTTGTTGTTAGAATGAAATTCATATGTTGCCAGACCATTCTATCAGATGTGTAACTAGATGCCATTTAAATTACCCACTTTTACATGGTAGACAGTTTTTAATGAACACTGCCTGTCTGCACCTTTTTTAAAAACAGGACTGGGATCAGAAGCCCAAATACCAATGGTTAGCTGGAGCATATTTTTCATTTGGCCTATCTGTCAGTATTCCCTGAGGTCATCTGTGCAATCAGCTTCGTTACTCCTGCTCCCTCACTGGATTTCATAGAAACCATATGCTATGTATGAATCAGGGACACCAATCCCACAACATAGCATTCTTGGAATATCCAAAGTCCCACTTTTCACTTCGCCATGCCTGAGATCAGCAGTAATATTTATCAGCAAATGTGAGATTTTCAAAGATCCAATTCTATGTGCTCCTTTCTCATAGAGCCTTAGGCAGGGATATAGCATACATAAATATTAAGTAAAGTCCATAGTTTTTAAAATGTCATCCATTGAATAGTTGACACATGTCTGAGATACTTTTTATTTTGGAGGAGGTATTATTTAATAGGGAATTCCAACAGCTACCTAATAGTGAAATGAGAAGTCTTGCATCCATTTTATTTTGTTTCTGATGATTTTTATGAGTAAGGGTAAGATACTTCCTTGTTCTGATGCAGATGTTGCCCACTTTTGTGAATGGATGCGGGGTGTCACCTACTACTTGCATATCTGCATATTGGGCTTGACACTGCTATCGTACTTGGTAGTTGGCAAAAAGTCAATACTGAAGTTCAGCTCTTGTGTTCTAGCAGCAGAGCTGAAGATCCTTGATGTGCCACCTTCTGCAATCCATGCTGCTCTCTTCATGTTCCTTATTGACTTCCTGGTGATGAGCATCATGGTCTCCTGGTCTTGAGAATGGCCAAGCATTGCTCTGTGAATGTGGAAGATGGGCATGTGGAAGGCTCCAGGGAGGAGGGATCATTGAACATGTACTCGAATCCATGTGCCTGTTGAATGACCTGTTTTTTTATTTTTGGGTTTTAAGGGAGACACTGCCCTAAAACACTTCTGTGCAGCTGGGGATGCAGGCTTCTGCTTCACCTTGCAGGAAGCATTAACGAATCCTTTCCAGAAGACATGAGAAGAGAGAAGTGAGCCTCTGGTATCATGCAGGTTCCTTGCATTGCCCATGGGCTAGAAGAGAGAAGAGTTGCTTCATGAGATTTGATCCCCTTTTTCCTGAAAAGTTCCACACAGAGGTGAGTCCCCAGCATGTTTAGAAATCATTTCAGACACCTTTCTGGACGGAATTGAATCAGAGCCCCTGATGATGTGGAAGAGCTAAAGATGGGTTTGCTATGAATTTTCTATTTCATTCATCAGGGCCTGGGTCAAGTCAGTCATTGTGCTGTCAACACATGAGCTGCTGGTCAAATGTGAGGAAGTGGTCTTGCTTTATGAAAACACCACCCTGATTCAGTGAGCCAGAGGCAGCCTGCAGTCCCTGTTTTCCTGTAAAGGCAGATTGCTGTGGATGGCTTCTGGCCTCGTCATGCAGCCCTGCTCAGAGTAGGGGATTGAGGGACCAGGCAGATCCCTAGTTCCTTTTGACCTTTATTGCCATTGGGCCACCCCAGGGTCCTTGGACTCTACCTGGTCTTCTGGCCTGGGTCAGGGGATGTGAGGTTTGGAATCCCCCTCTGTGGCAGGATCCCAGCCCCCCAGCCACTTGAGGTCAGCACATCCTTCCCTAATTGTGTTAGAGTTGGAGACTTCTCCCACCCATCCTCATCCATGCTCATCCCACATTTTGTAGCTTGGCACCTGAGGACCTTTATTCATTGACTTAGTTGTTAGTGATGATGGTTACTAAGACTAAGTGACTCTTTCAAGTCACATCACTTGCATGGTAGGGCTAGAGCATGGATCTTCCTAATTGATTTCATGGGACTCTCTCATGGAAACTGTGACTGCTTCCTAAACACACACTCTACATTTGGAGTGTCAAAATTCTTGCCACTGCCTCCTTGGCAAGTGTATCTTGTCTTCTACGTGGGAATTTCACAAATATTTTCCTTTGGTTTGTGGAGGTCATGCAGAAGGGATTTCATTTGAAATAGCCCAAACAAGAAATACCAGTTGTCTTTTTCGCACATGGATGTGTGTAGTGAACACCCCTTTCTGTGTGCTTGCATGAGTTACTCCTTTGAATTTGTTGAAGAATGGTTGGCTGGGGAGCAAGTTAACGAGAGATGGATATCAATGGTTGTCAAGTATTCTGACGTGAAGAATGTATTGAGGATGTGAAGGCTTTTCTAGCCAGTTCCTATGGCTCAGTCAGGGATCAGTCAGAGGATTCTGTCTGGTAGACTCTTTGGCACAGATGTCAAAGTGGCCTGGTCTTACCCTGTCCAGGACTGAATGCTGAGCTTGAGTGGGAGCTTCTTGTCATTTCAAGCATTTCCATGAGTCTGTCCTCTGTTCTCTTGTATCCAAGTGGTTTCTAATAGGAAAGCAGAACAAAAATTGAAAGTATGGTGATTGATTATTTTTACCAATGTTATTTCAATCCACTTTGTTTAATACGAAATTACCTTTATGCTAGTAAGATTTCATATGTGAGGAAATAATGAAAATATTGGGGTTAGGGGATGAGAATATGCAAATCAAACATTTTTGAGCACCAAGACCCGTTTTTTGTTTTTGTTTTTGTTTTTTATTAACTTAAATAATATTAAGTGCCAGAGGACCACCGCTGCCATTCAGCCTCAACAACCTCCAGGTCCAGCCTCCAGGTGGCCCATTTCACCAGGGTGTGTGGGACCACACTGTCCTGGGATGAGAGAACAGTACCCACGGATGTTGACATCTCACAGAGTAGATATTGCCAGTGACAGTAGGGAGCTATTGGCACATGAGGAAGGGAAGAGCTCTCAGGATGGGAAGAGGGGGCCGCTTCGAGACTCATTGGGTATGGCACGAGGCTGCTGGGTGTGGTGTTGGCCTGGGCCCACTGAGTGGGGCAGATCCGTGGTCTGTGTTTCTGTACGCTCCTCTGTAGCCTGTGTTGGCAGCAGATCAGGGAATTGCGATCAGAAGTGCTCCCAGTAACACAGGCACCAGCCCCCAGAGTGTGTGCCTATCCGTTTCCCCACCTGGCCTGACTTAGTGCCTGTCTTGCCTCAGGGCTGAGACCCTACAATCTCTGATGAGGGTGTCTGTGGTCCAGATCCAACCTGCATGGCCAACATGCTCAGACCTTCAGCTGGGTCCTAGGCTGCTGCAACCAAACTCTGTTAACTGGGTGGCCGACAACAGAGGAAGTGTCTTCCGTTGAGCTCCAGAGGCTCAACACAGTAGGTGTTGGGCTGTCCCAGTGCCATAACCCCTCCCAGGTTTCAAGGGGACTGTCTCCCCAACTCTCCCAGCCCTTGCCCACTCTCCTATTGCTGCACACGATCTGTGGTTCCCATATGGGCATCCCGCCCTGGCTCCAACCTCACATATCCGGTATCCCCCAGTCTCCCTGGTATCTGGGTCCAGACTCTCCTCTTCCTACAAGAATATCAGATATTGGATTTGGTCCCAGTTGATGCTGTGTTCCATCATGTGAGCTCTTAGCTTCATCACTGTGCAAAGACTCTTTTCCCACACAAGTTCGCACGGCTTTTGGCTGGCTAAGAATTTTCAGGCGACACTTTTCTAATGAGTACACTTTCCTTCCTTCCGATCTCCCACCAGTGAGCATTCCTCGCACCCTTGTCCTAGTTCCTTTATGGCAGTTTCCCTCCTTATGGCTGAGAGGACCTAGTGACCCCTGAATTCACACGTTCTCCTTAATCACCAACACACTGCAGAATTCTCCAGGGGGCCATATATGCTCCTGGAAGTTGGTGTTGGAAATAGTTCTCCATCCATTAATCACTCTCTCACTCACTAATGTCCTTGTGTCCTTGAGAAAGGCTCTCCCTTTCCTGGTTTTCCTGAATAGAAATCCTCTTGCCTCTTGGGTGAATAGGGTTATGGGTTGTGCAGAGGGTGTTGGTCCACTGAGCATCTTAGAGACTGTCCTTTATGGAGCCTAATGATCCTCACTGGGGAATGAGGCCAGGGTCCTAACTGTGGTTAGTTAGAGAGGGAAAGAAGGACGAGGGAAACTCAGATGTCCCTTCATGGCCCCTGGAGTTAGAGGACTTACCCCTTTGCACCTGGGATCAGGAGACCTCATTTCCTCGAGGACACGCACACTCAGACGTTAATCTTGAGTGTGGGTTCCTTTCTGGGGTCCAGGGCTGTTGTTAGCCACCAGGAATGACAGTGCTCTCCATGCTGAGTGGAGCCATTTTTGCCAGGAAAGAGAGCCCATGGTCATGCCTTGTGCAAAGCATCCCATGCCAGGGGCTCCCATGCCTACATTCCTGTCCTGAAAGGAAGCCACTCAGAGGCAAGGTGGGTCCAACCACCTCCCATGTGTTCACTCATCACTGTGTTCCAGCAGTCACCCCAGTGAACAGTCCTGATGGGATTGGATGTGGCTCAGAATGTCACCCTCATGAGCTCTACCCTGCCACAGCTGCAGTTCTGCAGTGGGAGAAACTCAAAACCTCAAAACACATGCACATGAAAGAAAAGAGCAAGAGCCAGAGCCCAAACAGGCCAGGTGTGGCAAAGACAGCTGGAGTGCCTAGGTTGGGACTCAGAATTATGTCAGTGGGGTGGCATTGCTGCTGGCACCAGCATGATAACCGAGAGCCAGCCCTGCTCATTTTGGGGAGCAGTGTGTTGGGGAAGGCAGCAGAAATTGAGAGGCAGGATTGAGTTTGGCCCTAGGAGGAGGTTGGGTAAGAGGCCAGTGTGGGTTGGAGAGCCTGGGCAGATAGACAGAGGCCAGGGCACACCCCAAAGCCTGGAGACTGCACTTGATGTCCAGGGTTGTGAAACACCACTTCCCCTCTTACTCACAACTGAGAGCAAGGGGCATTGATGAGTTCAGTTTGTGTGCGGCTGCATCCAAGGTGGCTCGGCTAGGAACCTCTGTTTCCTTGACTCAGGAGGCTGGGAGTCCAGGCTCCACTGAGGCTCGGCTGGGAGGATCGGAGTCTGAGTTTATGCCTGTGTTCCCTGTAGGATCCATGTTGGCTGAGCCTCAGTGTTTTTGTAATGAGAGGATGGGTGACCGTCATGTCTTTATCACAGGACACACTTGCTAAATGGATTTGTTTGCTCTGAGGAGGAAAGAGAGAGGGGGGAGTGGTGCTGGAGACAGGGATGCAGACAGGGGTCATGGACTTGGCATAACTCAGTCTTGGAGGTGATATCCCATCACCTGTACCCACTTCAATTCCCATGAATCCAGAGGCTGAGCCCCCTTGAGGTGAGGGGTGAACCGGTTCTGGGCAGCAGGATGCTGTGGTACCTCGGAGTCTCTGTGAGACCCCAACACTAGACACACTTGGCCCTTTTGAAATCTTAGGAGAAGCCTTGGGAAGTTGTATGGCAGAGGGGAGCAGCCTCTGCATCTCAGTCCCCTCCAACTTGCCATGGTGTAGAGAGGGAACTGCAGCCACGATGGGACGGACATTGGCCATGTCCCTGTGTGGGACACAGGCCTGATTGAGTTAGGGTGCATTCTTTGTCTCTCCCTTTCTTGTGATTATCCCATCTCTACATTTGTGCTTTAGCCACCTGTGAGTCCCATCTCTGGTTTCAGAGAGAACAGAGGGTGTTATGGGCCAATAGACACAATAAACCCTAGAGATTAGATGCTACCCTACTTTCCAGAAAAGACTGGGCACACCATGAGTTGCACAATGATGGGACCAGGGTCCAAAAGCTGCTGAGAGGGAAGGACTGGTTGTGAATGCATTTTTGAAGGCTCCAAGCTGGAACTCTAGTGGCACCAAGCAGGGCAGATGCTGGTGGGGATGTTTGGGTAGTTGTTGGTGAACACCTGCGCACCTGAGATGGGTAGGCATGGAGGAGAAATCGGCAGCCCATAGGGCTGTTGAAAGTGGTCTTATGTGAAAAGAGGCTCAGGTATGGGCACAGGAAATGACATCATTGCCTTGACAATGGATCAAACAGAACATGGAACCCTGGTATCCAGGCACCCACTTCACTGACCAAGCCATCCGAGCTCACTTGGTTGGAGCCACTGGAGGGAGAAGGATGTTCTCCTGTGGTTGCAGACAATGCCGAGCCTCAGGCTCCCAGGAATCTCAGGGGGGCCAACTAGCCCTTTTGTGGATACACTGTGTGAGGCTTCATCTTAGACGCCAGAGCCTCTGGTGATTGTCGCAGAGGAGCTCAAGAGTAACAGTGAGTAGCATAGGGCAGGTGAGCCCAGCAGGCCCTCTAGTCTGATCCCTGATGAATGGCCCAGGACTCCTATTCTGACTCTGTGTGTGTGTGTGTGTGTGTGTGTGTGTGTGTGTGTGTGTTTGTACTGATGGGAACTGTCCCATTGTGCTTTGACTCTAGTGTATTGGCACAAGTCATTTTTCTGTTTGTCACCATTTCCATTTTGAACCCACCATTCTTGGTCCCAACCCAGGGTGAAAATGATCAGAACACGGAGGAGCCCTTCAGGGTTCAGAGCCTTGAACCTTACAGGCAGGACCAGCTTAGGAATGAGCTCCTGCCTGTCATTTGTGGGAGGAACCTACATTTCAGCAGCAACATGGGGTTAATCTCCTGGGATTTCATCCCCACCCAGCAGGTGCTGGATCTCTTGTTCCCAAAACAGCCACCTTCTTCAGTCTTTACTCCTGGTGCCACTCCACATCCTCCAAGGGGACAAGAACCTCAGGTTCTGGATGGATGTTGTAGAATGCCCACAGAGCCAACTGCCAGGCTGGGTGGGGTGCAGTTGCTGGGCTTTGCTGATGTTGTCATCCCCCACAGTTCTTGGAACCTTCTGTGGCAGTGGCATCCAGGACCCCAGCAGCTCCTCACTGCTTCACTCCAGCGAGCAGGTGGAAGACAGCCACGTTGTTCACGTCCTCCTAGAGGGACAGAGCCTGAGGGAGACAAAGCGCATCCCAGTAAGCCCGACAGCAGGGCTGCCTCCTGGGTGTCCACACAGTGGAAGGCAGGAGACACAGCCAACCCCAGGGCTATGGTGGGAAATAAAGAAGAGAGAGGTCCGTCTTAAGGGCTTCACCTGAGGAGGGAGAGCATCAGCATGCCCAGCTTCAGTGGTGAGTGGGCCTGTGTATTGTGGGTTTTGCAGGCCAGAAGTGCAGACGGAAGTGCTGTGGACAGATGAAGGCAGAGATATGTCCAGGGTGCAGGCTGCAGTGCCTAGAACTTGGTATTCTCAATGAGTGAAGTTGGAGCAGAGGAGGTGGCAGTGACTTGTCACATGTGTAGGAGGGGATGTGTTCCTGGTGGCAGGGAAGAGAACCTCCTTAGCATGACTAGGTGTAGGAATTTGGGGTCGGGATCACCTGGGGGGTCATGCCAAAGCTTCGGAATGTTAGGCTTTGCATGTATGTAAATACGGAGCTAAAGGGGTTCTTGGCAGAATTTCTATGGATGTGCAGTAGACACGCTAATGCTGCAGGTGTCCAGCTGCAGAGGAGACATATTCAGTGACTGCCAGTGCTGAGTCAAGTACATCATTACAACCAGACCCGCACCGAGCTTCCAGAGGCCAGGGCCTCTCAAAGCTATCATGAAGCACTCAAGTGCACACTCTTGTATCTGAGTCTGTTTTGTGTCGTGGCAGTCAGGACCCAAATTTTCAGTGCATCTGCCTCTTGCACCCACAAAGGCAGCCTGCATCCCAGATCACACTTGGTGCGCAGATCCCTGGCCCATTGCTCTCATCTCAGTGAGATGAGAGTGTGTCTGTGCATAGGCAGTTTGGTCCTTTGACATGAGTGGAATGTGGCTCCCCAGGGGGAGGGGAGATGGCAGGTACAGGCAGATATTTGTACCAGGATTGTTCTAGTAGCACATTGCAAGAACCCAGGTGGTATATGGAGGACACACTCAGGTAGCAGGATAACAAGATTGTGCCCTTGTATATGTAGCTGAGATTTCTCCTGAATGTTTGACCACAGTCTTCTGGGTAGCTCTTCTAAAAGCCATTCTCTGATGACATTTGTCCCACCCTGATCCAGGTGACCTTTCAGGAGACGGTGACAAGCCTCATCCGCAGGGCCTTGGACCAAAATTTGTTGCAGCATGAGGATGTGGACAACTTTGAGCTGCTGTATATGATGTCTGAGGATGAGAGTAAGTAGGACAATCAGACAGTGGGGAGACATGATCCACAGTGGGCTCAGGATAACTGACAGCCAAGAGAAAGTGGGCCTTGGCCCCAAAATACCAAAGTGTGATGGGCCTGGCGGAGACTCTCAGGGGTTGTGGGTGTTTTGTGGTATAATCCTTGAGTGCCACCTAACAATTCTCTCCACTTCGCTCTGCAGAAATCAAGGTCTCTGACCACTCACCCGTGTGTCTGTCCATGAATCTGGGAATACAATATTTCATTGTGAGGAAACGCCCCCAGGTCAAGGGAAAGGAGGTAAACACCTACCTTATTCAAGCTGTGCATGTGCTGCCATTCCACTCCGACCTGAGGAAATAAGAAGCCTCAGCACATGGACATATTTGCTGGAAGCCCATAGAGCCAACTGACAGTCTGGGGTGGCTTTCTGTTTCTGGGTTTGCTGATGTTCCATCCCCCACAGTTCTCAGAATCAACCTGCAAGTCCTCCAGGCCGCTTTCCCACAAGCAGGTGGGAGACACCTGCTTAATTCGTGTCCACTTAGAAACACAAAGTCCAGAGATGGCCAAGAGTGTTCTGGTAAGCCTGGGAGCAGGGGTGTCCCGTGGTGCTTACACCTGGGTGGGGAGCAGACACTGGTCCAATACCATGGACTACTCATGCCCTCTTGAATTTGGAGCTTCTGGATGATCAGGAGGATAGATGGGAATCAAGAAGGGAGAGGTCAGTGTGAAGGGCTGGAGCTGAGATGAGCGAGTGCAGCAGCTTGTCCACTGCCATGTCTGAGGGAGTCTGTGTGTCAGGTGGCAGCATGCAGTCCAGAAGGGCAGGGACAGGTATGGGTGACAGATGAGAATAGGACAGGAACTAGGTTGCAGGTTCCCTTGTATGGGATGCTGACGTCTATGGAGGAGGACAGCAGTGTGAGGTTCTCCATGTTCCTTGAACAAGGAGCTGAGAGAGTCTCTCTGCAGAGTCGATATGGATGTGGAGCAAGCACACTAAATGTCCAGGTAACCCAATGACCACCCTTGCCGGATGAGGTGCCCTCCTACATCCCAGCCAGCACTGAGCCTCTGGAGGCCAGGAGCTCTCGTGGCTATCTTTCAGCTCTCCTGTGTGTGGTCATGTTCCTGGGTCTGTTTTTGGCCCTGGCAATCCAGACCAAAGCCTCTAGGTTTTGTGCCTAGGCCATTCCCAATGCCGCCTGCATCCTCGGGCAGACCTGGGATCTTGGAGGCTATTGTCCCATTCCTCCCAACTTGTGGGATGAGATTGCATCTGTATGCAGGTAGTGGGGTCCTTTCACTCCGAGAGGAGTGCAGCTCCACAAAGAGCAATGGCAGGCCCAGGAAGTCCTATGTACAAGGATTGGGCTAGTAGCCTGTGGGAAGAGCCCACACGATGAGCAGGAGGTCAGCCTCGGGTAGTAGGGTCATGGATGTTGCCCTTGTATTTAGAGTGGAGGTGCCTCCAGAATGCCCCTGCCCACTGTCCTTGAGTAGTCACTTCAAGGCCCATTTCCTGAAGGCCTGTCTCCCATGCTGCTCCAGGTGACCTGCCACGATAGGGCTCCTGTCGTCATCCGCAGCGCCCTCGACCTACACTTCCTTACTGAGGAGAATCCAGAGGATTATGAGCTGGGCCAAATCATCTCTCGCCGTCAGAGTAAGTGAGACAATCAGATAGCAGAGAGCAAGGGTCAGGATGTGGACTCAGGTCAACTCTTAGCAACAAAGAGTAGTCTCTGACCCCCAAGAACACTCCAACAGGTGTGTTGGGTTCGTGCACAAAGCCAACTGCACTTCTGCTGGTGGAAGGTCTTGAGGTCCAATGGTATACCCCGGTGGATATTGCGGCTCCCCACCAGGTGCCCTCCCCTGGACATGAACAGGCATCCAAAGCTGACATCTTTGAGGAGTGAGGAGGAAAGCCTCTCTCCAGGAGCAGTATGTTTTCATGGTCTGGGATAGGAGTGGTTTCAAAGGAACATGGGAATGCATGGGCTAAAGAGGGAACTGGCATTTTGTGGACTGAAGCAGTACTATTGAAAGCCTTCTGTGTGACCAAAAAACCACTGCCTGGGCAGAGCATTGCCAGGATTCTAGCAAGCAGTAACAGGATGAAATTGGGAAGAAAACACAGCCTGGGAGACAGCCTGAATCATCTGTTTTTGCATAAATTCCATGGTCTTACGCACCTGAGTCCACTAGGCAAGGAGTGATCACAATAGCCAGGTTGTGATCCCTAACTAAAGTCAGATGAGGGCTTCCTGAGCACGTAGCCACAGAGCTCATCTGATAATAATGCCAGCGCTTTTTCGTTGGTTGGTTGGTTGGTTTTTGTGAGCCAAACACCACAGCAGCCATTATCCCAGCCTATGTACCCTGAAGACCACCATCCCTATGAGTTCTAGGATCACTTGTCTCCTATCTTAACCTACTGTTAGGTTAGTAGAGTCTATGGAAGAGGAAGTCTGTCTGGGGCCTTGGTAGCCTAAGAAATTCATAGCAGAGATCTCCACATCCAACCCAGAAGGGATGGAGAACAGGCTCTAGGTTAGAGGAGGGCGACAGGAAACACATGTTCAGAGGAAGGAGAAGCGGCTGTTGTATTCCCCCACTCGGGGTCATGGCACCACTGGGCCATACACCATGTTGGAGGGAAGCAGTCCCTTTGCTGGTCTTTGGAACCATTGTTCTCAGTAGGGCAGTATTTGGAATGTGGCCTCCATTCTCAGAAGCCTGGTTCACATGGAGGCGGGCTCCACCAACGCAGAAGCATGGCTCTAACGTGGTATCCGTGCTGGTCAGCCTGTCCTCACTGTGGCCATACTTGAGGAAAATAACTCAGAGGAGGAATCCTAGGCCTTTTTTCTCTGGGTTTCATAGCTTTCTCTTTGGTTGTGCACTGAGGCTGTCCATAAAGCTCTAGTGTGTGGCAGTGGAGAGCTCCTCAGCCCTTGCCACAAAGGCATAGACTGGGAGAGAGAGAACGAGGCTGGCAGAGAGGGAGAGAGAGAAAGATGGAGAGGGAGGACCTCTCCTTGGAGAATGAGGATTCAGTGGAGCCAACAGGAACAAGGTACTGTTGCCCAGGGCACAACCCTGTTTAGGTCTTACTCCAACCATGCTCAACCTTTCTTCCAGTCCCTCCCACCCCCCAGTAGTGTATTCATCTTGAATGAGAATTTCATGTTGACATCAGAGCACTCACCATCCAATGCTTCCCTCCAAACCCACCTATGAAGATGGCTCATGTGGGGACTGAATCTTCGGCACAGGAGCCTTTTGTGGGAGATTTCAGATGCAAACCCTAGTGGTGTGCTTTGGCAGATGCAAGAGGACCTGAGATATTCTGGAGTCCAAAGCCTTCGGTAGGAACAGACATTAGGTCTGTTGAAGTGCTCTGCCTAGTTCTTCCTCAGGGAGGACTGTGGAGGCTGTCTTTGTTGGTATTGGTGCTGAATTGGAGAGCTCTCAGGTGTGTGGCTCTGGCCTTTTCTGGCACAGGCTCTCAGATGTTGGCGTGTCCTAGGGAGCACCTCCTGAGTGCCACCTTCTTTTTGTACACCCCTCTCTCCCCAGAGCTGAGGATTCCAGCAGAGGCCAACGTATTTTATGCCAAGAATCCTCACAAAAAATCCAACTTTGTGCTGAGGAAAAGGAGCCTCTCCCAAAAGAATGATGGGTGGATCCAGCCTCAACCTCCCTCTCGTCCTGCAAAGAAGGCTCCTGCCCTCCTGAGGATGCTTGCAAAACCATTCTGTTGCTGTGTGCCTGGGCGGGGCTGAGGCAGCCCAGGAATATTTACATTGATTACTATTTTCTTCAAAGTTTGAATCTATAGTTTGCCATTGTCCTTGACCTTGTTTAGTAACACAGTTGTTACTCTATCCTGTATTTGTTGTTTCCATTAATATATTATTATTATTTTAAAATATATATGTTTTTGTTACCTGATCTACTGTGATGATTTGAGTATACTAAATGTAGCAGTGATTCCTAAAGGACACATCCAAACCAACAGGAAGGAATGTTTCATTCTATCAGCAAGAACTTTGGTTTTTAGGAGTTTGGCAGATGGCATTATCTGAGTCAGTTTTCCAATGGGTTCAATGAAGTATCAGCTGTGATGGTACAAACACAAACAAAGACACACAAACACACACAAGAGCACACACACTCACTGAGAGATAGATAGACAGATGGAGTTGGTCTCTGCTGAAATACTTTGGAGACATGGTTCTGATTTCTCCCCTTTTGGAGTATTTTCAATTGCACAAGGTGTCTTGCAAATGAACCCATGTCTGAGGAAGACATGCATGTGTACTTCACATGCCACTTTTCACATAGCAGGAAGGTCATGTAATATTTTTCATGCAGCTGTCTTTTGACTGTGAACCATCCCATGAGGTCAGCTGTGGAATTTTCAACTTGTAGCATCACAATGGGGATCCACTCTTTGGATTTGGGGATATTTCCGATTTTCTTGATTCAGATTGGAATGATATATATATTAGGTTTTGATGAAAATTCTGCATTTGATGGTAATGAATGTCGTGCATCTAGGAATCTGTAGAGTGCAGACAATGAATGGATGCCTACTGTTGTCTGGACTGGTCTGAAAAGTCCTGTAGCATCTGAGCATGTGTGAGGGCTGTACAGGTCTTGCCAAAAGTCCAGGTCAGATGATCCTGCACAAAGCTGAACTCCTAGTGGTCTCCACAACAGTGTAAGGGCCAAGGAGAAACACACTTCCACACAGAAGTTGGGAAGCTACCTTATGAAGGTGATCATAGATACGGGATTATTAATATATCCAGGTTGGCATCTATTATTTTTTTAGCTTTTGACTTTCGCAGCTGTGGGCATCTTGACAACCATCAACTCCCTGTAAGCACAGACAACTCTATAAGAACCTGAGGATAAATTTCCCTGTGCATGTCCCCTTGTGAAACTGCTTAAGCACCGCCTGGTTTACACACAGGTGGAATTTCTAGGTCAAAGTGTGCATGTTTACTTCTTTGACTAAGCACTGCCAGGTGGCTCTTCTGCATAGCTCTACCTGTGGCCAGGATTGTATTATCTAGCTTTCTAACTTTTGCAGGTTGAGTAGATACATAGTGGGAGCACACTGTTTTTGTTGGTATTTTTCTTGGTATCTATTCTGATGCTTTTCACTGGGGGATTTTTTCCTGTGAAAATGGGCTTCCTCTACTTGACCTTATTTTCTTCTTTTTAAAATTTTTTCAATGTGACTTTTTAATTTTAGTTTTATTAAAGACATTGCCCCTTGCTTGCATAGTCTATATCTAAAGCACTAGTCCTTGCTCCAAGGCCCAGCTTGCTCTCAGCTGCCCCAGGAGGGGAACAGTCTTTGGTGGTAGACAAGAGACGCCCCTGCAGGGGGCACAAGTGCTTTGGCCCTCTGGTGTCTTGCCAGCAGTGCTTCTCATGCCCACAGAGGGTTTCAGACACTGAGTCAATGGTCCAGGTGGTCTTTTGTTCAGTCTGATCTCAAATTGAGCTCCTCTGAGAGGTCATATTGAAGTCCTTGTGTGTACCTGACCCATCATTTTAAACAATATTCCAAGTTCACTTTTTATGTGTACGTGGGTTCTGGGGATTGAACCCAGGGCCTTGAGCCTGTGAGGCAAGTGACCTACCTGAGCTACACCCTCAGAGACCCCTGTAAAAGTATTTCCCCTTTGCCTCGGGGTCTAAGTTGCCAAGGCTGACCTCAAACGTTCCTCTTGCCTCAGCCTCCCTGGTGGCTGGCATGACAGGCATGCACCTGGGACTGTCACACTCGAGCCTGTGATGGGAACTCATGTGCATCTGTCCAGGGCTGAGCATGGTTAGGCAGAGCTGTGCTCCAGGCTCCCTGCAGGGCTGTGGAGGGTTCTGCTGCCCAGCAGCCCTGGTGCCATGGCCAGGGCTCCTCCCAGCCGAGGGCAGGCAGCTGCCCATTGCTGTAGGCTGACCTTATTTTCTTCTTATGGCACTCATCCGTTCTCTGGAGTATGTTGTATGGTTTGTCCATTAGGAGTCTAACAGGTCCTCTAGAACCTTCAAACAATTAGTAAAATTCCTGAACAGTAAGTGAGCGCGCGCAGAAATTGGGCTAATATTTTGGGAAGAACAATGTTGGATGATATATTCATGGCTTGAATATGTCATCCAACATGAAGTTATATTTTATTACTTACAAAATAATAAAATAATGAAGCAATACCATGGGCTGAGCTAAAATAGATCCTTAGGATCTTAGGCATTCTGTAATAAATCTGTGTCACTTGAAGTATAGAGTTGATCGACTCTGAGTAATGAAACAGAAGTAAAGGTATCAAAGCCAATGATCATCTGTTTCCAATTTTCTGTGATTTGGTTCAAGTGGTAAAGTGGTGATATTTATTAATAATGGATCGAATAGGTTCATAATTGTTTTAGAGTACAATTAGATGCCTTCAAACTTTAGGCTACATGGGCACATTTGAGAACGGTTCCAGCCATTCTCTCATCCTTTGGGTCATTCCCCTCCTATGTCCTGTGAGACATTTTCTATGTGAGGCTTTAAGAAGAAGAAGAGAATATTCTGTAAAGAAAACCTTGTGATCTGTGCAGTATGAAGTTGAATGGATTCATTCAGAAATCAGAAATTCTATTGAAAGATATTTATTTGCATGAGCCAAATAAAACCTATTTTTAGGCATCCTGGTGAAGACAAGGTTTTATCTTTATGTCTCATTTTCTATGTTTTGTTGTTGTTGTTGTTGTTAGAATGAAATTCATATGTTGCCAGACCATTCTATCAGATGTGTAACTAGATGCCATTTAAATTACCCACTTTTACATGGTAGACAGTTTTTAATGAACACTGCCTGTCTGCACCTTTTTTAAAAACAGGACTGGGATCAGAAGCCCAAATACCAATGGTTAGCTGGAGCATATTTTTCATTTGGCCTATCTGTCAGTATTCCCTGAGGTCATCTGTGCAATCAGCTTCGTTACTCCTGCTCCCTCACTGGATTTCATAGAAACCATATGCTATGTATGAATCAGGGACACCAATCCCACAACATAGCATTCTTGGAATATCCAAAGTCCCACTTTTCACTTCGCCATGCCTGAGATCAGCAGTAATATTTATCAGCAAATGTGAGATTTTCAAAGATCCAATTCTATGTGCTCCTTTCTCATAGAGCCTTAGGCAGGGATATAGCATACATAAATATTAAGTAAAGTCCATAGTTTTTAAAATGTCATCCATTGAATAGTTGACACATGTCTGAGATACTTTTTATTTTGGAGGAGGTATTATTTAATAGGGAATTCCAACAGCTACCTAATAGTGAAATGAGAAGTCTTGCATCCATTTTATTTTGTTTCTGATGATTTTTATGAGTAAGGGTAAGATACTTCCTTGTTCTGATGCAGATGTTGCCCACTTTTGTGAATGGATGCGGGGTGTCACCTACTACTTGCATATCTGCATATTGGGCTTGACACTGCTATCGTACTTGGTAGTTGGCAAAAAGTCAATACTGAAGTTAAGCTCTTGTATTCTAGCAGCAGAGCTGAAGATCCTTGATGTGCCACCTTCTGCAATCCATGCTGCTCTCTTCATGTTCCTTATTGACTTCCTGGTGAGGAGCATCATGGTCTCCTGGTCTTGAGAATGGCCAAGCATTGCTCTGTGAATGTGGAAGATGGGCATGTGGAAGGCTCCAGGGAGGAGGGATCATTGAACATGTACTCGAATCCATGTGCCTGTTGAATGACCTGTTTTTTTATTTTTGGGTTTTAAGGGAGACACTGCCCTAAAACACTTCTGTGCAGCTGGGGATGCAGGCTTCTGCTTCACCTTGCAGGAAGCATTAACGAATCCTTTCCAGAAGACATGAGAAGAGAGAAGTGAGCCTCTGGTATCATGCAGGTTCCTTGCATTGCCCATGGGCTAGAAGAGAGAAGAGTTGCTTCATGAGATTTGATCCCCTTTTTCCTGAAAAGTTCCACACAGAGGTGAGTCCCCAGCATGTTTAGAAATCATTTCAGACACCTTTCTGGACGGAATTGAATCAGAGCCCCTGATGATGTGGAAGAGCTAAAGATGGGTTTGCTATGAATTTTCTATTTCATTCATCAGGGCCTGAGTCAAGTCAGTCATTGTGCTGTCAACACATGAGCTGCTGGTCAAATGTGAGGAAGTGGTCTTGCTTTATGAAAACACCACCCTGATTCAGTGAGCCAGAGGCAGCGTGCAGTTCCTGTTTTCCTGTAAAGGCAGATTGCTGTGGATGGCCTCTGGCCTCGTCATGCAGCCCTGCTCAGAGTAGGGGATTGAGGGACCAGGCAGATCCCTAGTTCCTTTTGACCTTTATTGCCATTGGGCCACCCCAGGGTCCTTGGACTCTACCTGGTCTTCTGGCCTGGGTCAGGGGATGTGAGGTTTGGAATCCCCCTCTGTGGCAGGATCCCAGCCCCCCAGCCACTTGAGGTCAGCACATCCTTCCCTAATTGTGTTAGAGTTGGAGACTTCTCCCACCCATCCTCATCCATGCTCATCCCACATTTTGTAGCTTGGCACCTGAGGACCTTTATTCATTGACTTAGTTGTTAGTGATGATGGTTACTAAGACTAAGTGACTCTTTCAAGTCACATCACTTGCATGGTAGGGCTAGAGCATGGATCTTCCTAATTGATTTCATGGGACTCTCTCATGGAAACTGTGACTGCTTCCTAAACACACACTCTACATTTGGAGTGTCAAAATTCTTGCCACTGCCTCCTTGACAAGTGTATCTTGTCTTCTACGTGGGAATTTCACAAATATTTTCCTTTGGTTTGTGGAGGTCATGCAGAAGGGATTTCATTTGAAATAGCCCAAACAAGAAATACCAGTTGTCTTTTTCGCACATGGATGTGTGTAGTGAACACCCCTTTCTGTGTGCTTGCATGAGTTACTCCGTTGAATTTGTTGAAAAATCGTTGGCTGGGGAGCAAGTTAACGAGAGATGGATATCAATGGTTGTCAAGTATTCTGACGTGAAGAATGTATTGAGGATGTGAAGGCTTTTCTAGCCAGTTCCTATGGCTCAGTCAGGGATCAGTCAGAGGATTCTGTCTGGTAGACTCTTTGGCACAGATGTCAAAGTGGCGTGGTCTTACCCTGTCCAGGACTGAATGCTGAGCTTGAGTGGGAGCTTCTTGTCATTTCAAGCATTTCCATGAGTCTGTCCTCTGTTCTCTTGTATCCAAGTGGTTTCTAATAGGAAAGCAGAACAAAAATTGAAAGTATGGTGATTGATTATTTTTACCAATGTTATTTCAATCCACTTTGTTTAATACGAAATTACCTTTATGCTAGTAAGATTTCATATGTGAGGAAATAATGAAAATATTGGGGTTAGGGGATGAGAATATGCAAATCAAACATTTTTGAGCACCAAGACCCGTTTTTTGTTTTTGTTTTTGTTTTTTTTTTTAACTTAAATAATATTAAGTGCCAGAGGACCACCGCTGCCATTCAGCCTCAACAACCTCCAGGTCCAGCCTCCAGGTGGCCCATTTCACCAGGGTGTGTGGGACCACACTGTCCTGGGATGAGAGAACAGTACCCACGGATGTTGACATCTCACAGAGTAGATATTGCCAGTGACAGTAGGGAGCTATTGGCACATGAGGAAGGGAAGAGCTCTCAGGATGGGAAGAGGGGGCCGCTTCGAGACTCATTGGGTATGGCACGAGGCTGCTGGGTGTGGTGTTGGCCTGGGCCCACTGAGTGGGGCAGATCCGTGGTCTGTGTTTCTGTACCCTCCTCTGTAGCCTGTGTTGGCAGCAGATCAGGGAATTGCGATCAGAAGTGCTCCCAGTAACACAGGCACCAGCCCCCAGAGTGTGTGCCTATCCGTTTCCCCACCTGGCCTGACTTAGTGCCTGTCTTGCCTCAGGGCTGAGACCCTACAATCTCTGATGAGGGTGTCTGTGGTCCAGATCCAACCTGCATGGCCAACATGCTCAGACCTTCAGCTGGGTCCTAGGCTGCTGCAACCAAACTCTGTTAACTGGGTGGCCGACAACAGAGGAAGTGTCTTCCGTTGAGCTCCAGAGGCTCAACACAGTAGGTGTTGGGCTGTCCCAGTGCCATAACCCCTCCCAGGTTTCAAGGGGACTGTCTCCCCAACTCTCCCAGCCCTTGCCCACTCTCCTATTGCTGCCCACGATCTGTGGTTCCCATATGGGCATCCCGCCCTGGCTCCAACCTCACATATCCGGTATCCCCCAGTCTCCCTGGTATCTGGGTCCAGACTCTCCTCTTCCTACAAGAATATCAGATATTGGATTTGGTCCCAGTTGATGCTGTGTTCCATCATGTGAGCTCTTAGCTTCATCACTGTGCAAAGACTCTTTTCCCACACAAGTTCGCACGACTTTTGGCTGGCTAAGAATTTTCAGGCGACACTTTTCTAATGAGTACACTTTCCTTCCTTCCGATCTCCCACCAGTGAGCATTCCTCGCACCCTTGTCCTAGTTCCTTTATGGCAGTTTCCCTCCTTATGGCTGAGAGGACCTAGTGACCCCTGAATTCACACGTTCTCCTTAATCACCAACACACTGCAGAATTCTCCAGGGGGCCATATATGCTCCTGGAAGTTGGTGTTGGAAATAGTTCTCCATCCATTAATCACTCCCTCACTCACTAATGTCCTTGTGTCCTTGAGAAAGGCTCTCCCTTTCCTGGTTTTCCTGAATAGAAATCCTCTTGCCTCTTGGGTGAATAGGGTTATGGGTTGTGCAGAGGGTGTTGGTCCACTGAGCATCTTAGAGACTGTCCTTTATGGAGCCTAATGATCCTCACTGGGGAATGAGGCCAGGGTCCTAACTGTGGTTAGTTAGAGAGGGAAAGAAGGACAAGGGAAACTCAGATGTCCCTTCATGGCCCCTGGAGTTAGAGGACTTACCCCTTTGCACCTGGGATCAGGAGACCTCATTTCCTCGAGGACACGCACACTCAGACGTTAATCTTGAGTGTGGGTTCCTTTCTGGGGTCCAGGGCTGTTGTTAGCCACCAGGAATGACAGTGCTCTCCATGCTGAGTGGAGCCATTTTTGCCAGGAAAGAGAGCCCATGGTCACGCCTTGTGCAAAGCATCCCACGCCAGGGGCTCCCATGCCTACATTCCTGTCCTGAAAGGAAGCCACTCAGAGGCAAGGTGGGTCCAACCACCTCCCATGTGTTCACTCATCACTGTGTTCCAGCAGTCACCCCAGTGAACAGTCCTGATGGGATTGGATGTGGCTCAGAATGTCACCCTCATGAGCTCTACCCTGCCACAGCTGCAGTTCTGCAGTGGGAGAAACTCAAAACCTCAAAACACATGCACATGAAAGAAAAGAGCAAGAGCCAGAGCCCAAACAGGCCAGGTGTGGCAAAGACAGCTGGAGTGCCTAGGTTGGGACTCAGAATTATGTCAGTGGGGTGGCATTGCTGCTGGCACCAGCATGATAACCGAGAGCCAGCCCTGCTCATTTTGGGGAGCAGTGTGTTGGGGAAGGCAGCAGAAATTGAGAGGCAGGATTGAGTTTGGCCCTAGGAGGAGGTTGGGTAAGAGGCCAGTGTGGGTTGGAGAGCCTGGGCAGATAGACAGAGGCCAGGGCACACCCCAAAGCCTGGAGACTGCACTTGATGTCCAGGGTTGTGAAACACCACTTCCCCTCTTACTCACAACTGAGAGCATTGATGAGTTCAGTTTGTGTGCGGCTGCATCCAAGGTGGCTCGGCTAGGAACCTCTGTTTCCTTGACTCAGGAGGCTGGGAGTCCAGGCTCCACTGAGGCTCAGCTGGGAGGATCGGAGTCTGAGTTTATGCCTGTGTTCCCTGTAGGATCCATGTTGGCTGAGCCTCAGTGTTTTTGTAATGAGAGGATGGGTGACCGTCATGTCTTTATCACAGGACACACTTGCTAAATGGATTTGTTTGCTCTGAGGAGGAAAGAGAGAGGGGGGAGTGGTGCTGGAGACAGGGATGCAGACAGGGGTCATGGACTTGGCATAACTCAGTCTTGGAGGTGATATCCCATCACCTGTACCCACTTCAATTCCCATGAATCCAGAGGCTGAGCCCCCTTGAGGTGAGGGGTGAACCGGTTCTGGGCAGCAGGATGCTGTGGTACCTCGGAGTCTCTGTGAGACCCCAACACTAGACACACTTGGCCCTTTTGAAATCTTAGGAGAAGCCTTGGGAAGTTGTATGGCAGAGGGGAGCAGCCTCTGCATCTCAGTCCCCTCCAACTTGCCATGGTGTAGAGAGGGAACTGCAGCCACGATGGGACGGACATTGGCCATGTCCCTGTGTGGGACACAGGCCTGATTGAGTTAGGGTGCATTCTTTGTCTCTCCCTTTCTTGTGATTATCCCATCTCTACATTTGTGCTTTAGCCACCTGTGAGTCCCATCTCTGGTTTCAGAGAGAACAGAGGGTGTTATGGGCCAATAGACACAATAAACCCTAGAGATTAGATGCTACCCTACTTTCCAGAAAAGACTGGGCACACCATGAGTTGCACAATGATGGGACCAGGGTCCAAAAGCTGCTGAGAGGGAAGGACTGGTTGTGAATGCATTTTTGAAGGCTCCAAGCTGGAACTCTAGTGGCACCAAGCAGGGCAGATGCTGGTGGGGATGTTTGGGTAGTTGTTGGTGAACACCTGCGCACCTGAGATGGGTAGGCATGGAGGAGAAATCGGCAGCCCATAGGGCTGTTGAAAGTGGTCTTATGTGAAAAGAGGCTCAGGTATGGGCACAGGAAATGACATCATTGCCTTGACAATGGATCAAACAGAACATGGAACCCTGGTATCCAGGCACCCACTTCACTGACCAAGCCATCTGAGCTCACTTGGTTGGAGCCACTGGAGGGAGAAGGATGTTCTCCTGTGGTTGCAGACAATGCCGAGCCTCAGGCTCCCAGGAATCTCAGGGGGGCCAACTAGCCCTTTTGTGGATACACTGGGTGAGGCTTCATCTTAGACGCCAGAGCCTCTGGCGATTGTCGCAGAGGAGCTCAAGAGTAACAGTGAGTAGCACAGGGCAGGTGAGCCCAGCAGGCCCTCTAGTCTGATCCCTGATGAATGGCCCAGGACTCCTATTCTTACTCTGTGTGTGTGTGTGTGTGTGTCTGTGTGTGTGTGTGTGTGTTTGTACTGATGGGAACTGTCCCATTGTGCTTTGACTCTAGTGTATTGGCACAAGTCATTTTTCTGTTTGTCACCATTTCCATTTTGAACCCACCATTCTTGGTCCCAACCCAGGGTGAACATGATCAGAACACGGAGGAGCCCTTCAGGGTTCAGAGCCTTGAACCTTACAGGCAGGACCAGCTTAGGAATGAGCTCCTGCCTGTCATTTGTGGGAGGAACCTACATTTCAGCAGCAACATGGGGTTAATCTCCTGGGATTTCATCCCCACCCAGCAGGTGCTGGATCTCTTGTTCCCAAAACAGCCACCTTCTTCAGTCTTTACTCCTGGTGCCACTCCACATCCTCCAAGGGGACAAGAACCTCAGGTTCTGGATGGATGTTGTAGAATGCCCACAGAGCCAACTGCCAGGCTGGGTGGGGTGCAGTTGCTGGGCTTTGCTGATGTTGTCATCCCCCACAGTTCTTGGAACCTTCTGTGGCAGTGGCATCCAGGACCCCAGCAGCTGTGAGTAGCAGCTCCTCACTGCTTCACTCCAGCGAGCAGGTGGAAGACAGCCGCGTTGTTCACGTCCTCCTAGAGGGACAGAGCCTGAGGGAGACAAAGCGCATCCCGGTAAGCCCGACAGCAGGGCTGCCTCCTGGGTGTCCACACAGTGGAAGGCAGGAGACACAGCCAACCCCAGGGCTATGGTGGGAAATAAAGAAAGAGAGAGGTCCGTCTTAAGGGCTTCACCTGAGGAGGGAGAGCATCAGCATGCCCAGCTTCAGTGGTGAGTGGGCCTGTGAATTGTGGGTTTTGCAGTCCAGAAGTGCAGACGGTAGTGCTGTGGACAGATGAAGGCAGAGATATGTCCAGGGTGCAGGCTGCAGTGCCTAGAACTTGGTATTCTCAATGAGTGAAGTTGGAGCAGAGGAGGTGGCAGTGACTTGTCACATGTGTAGGAGGGGATGTGTTCCTGGTGGGAGGGAAGAGAACCTCCTTAGCATGACTAGGTGTAGGAATTTGGGGTCGGGATCACCTGGGGGGTCATGCCAAAGCTTCGGAATGTTAGGCTTTGCATGTATGTAAATACGGAGCTAAAGGGGTTCTTGGCAGAATTTCTATGGATGTGCAGTAGACACGCTAATGCTGCAGGTGTCCAGCTGCAGAGGAGACATGTTCAGTGACTGCCAGTGCTGAGTCAAGTACATCATTACAACCAGACCCGCACCGAGCTTCCAGAGGCCAGGGCCTCTCAAAGCTATCATGAAGCACTCAAGTGCACACTCTTGTATCTGAGTCTGTTTTGTGTCGTGGCAGTCAGGACCCAAATTTTCAGTGCATCTGCCTCTTCCACCCACAAAGGCAGCCTGCATCCCAGATCACACTTGGTGCGCAGATCCCTGGCCAATTGCTCTCATCTCAGTGAGATGAGAGTGTGTCTGTGCATAGGCAGTTTGGTCCTTTGACATGAGTGGAATGTGGCTCCCCAGGGGGAGGGGAGATGGCAGGTACAGGCAGATATTTGTACCAGGATTGTTCTAGTAGCACATTGCAAGAACCCAGGTGGTATATGGAGGACACACTCAGGTAGCAGGATAACAAGATTGTGCCCTTGTATATGTAGCTGAGATTTCTCCTGAATGTTTGACCACAGTCTTCTGGGTAGCTCTTCTAAAAGCCATTCTCTGATGACATTTGTCCCACCCTGATCCAGGTGACCTTTCAGGAGACGGTGACAAGCCTCATCCGCAGGGCCTTGGACCAAAATTTGTTGCAGCATGAGGATGTGGACAACTTTGAGCTGCTGTATATGATGTCTGAGGATGAGAGTAAGTAGGACAATCAGACAGTGGGGAGACATGATCCACAGTGGGCTCAGGATAACTGACAGCCAAGAGAAAGTGGGCCTTGGCCCCAAAATACCAAAGTGTGATGGGCCTGGCGGAGACTCTCAGGGGTTGTGGGTGTTTTGTGGTATAATCCTTGAGTGCCACCTAACAATTCTCTCCACTTCGCTCTGCAGAAATCAAGGTCTCTGACCACTCACTCGTGTGTCTGTCCATGAATCTGGGAATACAATCTTTCATGGTGAGGAAACGCCCCCAGGTCAAGGGAAAGGAGGTAAACACCTACCTTATTCAAGCTGTGCATGTGCTGCCATTCCACTCCGACCTGAGGAAATAAGAAGCCTCAGCACCTGGACATATTTGCTGGAAGCCCATAGAGCCAACTGACAGTCTGGGGTGGCTTTCTGTTTCTGGGTTTGCTGATGTTCCATCCCCCACAGTTCTCAGAATCAACCTGCAAGTCCTCCAGGCCGCTTTCCCACAAGCAGGTGGGAGACACCTGCTTAATTCGTGTCCACTTAGAAACACAAAGTCCAGAGATGGCCAAGAGTGTTCTGGTAAGCCTGGGAGCAGGGGTGTCCCGTGGTGCTTACACCTGGGTGGGGAGCAGACACTGGTCCAATACCATGGACTACTCATGCCCTCTTGAATTTGGAGCTTCTGGATGATCAGGAGGATAGATGGGAATCAAGAAGGGAGAGGTCAGTGTGAAGGGCTGGAGCTGAGATGAGCGAGTGCAGCAGCTTGTCCACTGCCATGTCTGAGGGAGTCTGTGTGTCAGGTGGCAGCATGCAGTCCAGAAGGGCAGGGACAGGTATGGGTGACAGATGAGAATAGGACAGGAACTAGGTTGCAGGTTCCCTTGTATGGGATGCTGACGTCTATGGAGGAGGACAGCAGTGTGAGGTTCTCCATGTTCCTTGAACAAGGAGCTGAGAGAGTCTCTCTGCAGAGTCGATATGGATGTGGAGCAAGCACACTAAATGTCCAGGTAACCCAATGACCACCCTTGCCGGATGAGGTGCCCTCCTACATCCCAGCCAGCACTGAGCCTCTGGAGGCCAGGAGCTCTCGTGGCTATCTTTCAGCTCTCCTGTGTGTGGTCATGTTCCTGGGTCTGTTTTTGGCCCTGGCAATCCAGACCAAAGCCTCTAGGTTTTGTGCCTAGGCCATTCCCAATGCCGCCTGCATCCTCGGGCAGACCTGGGATCTTGGAGGCTATTGTCCCATTCCTCCCAACTTGTGGGATGAGATTGCATCTGTATGCAGGTAATGGGGTCCTTTCACTCCGAGAGGAGTGCAGCTCCACAAAGAGCAATGGCAGGCCCAGGAAGTCCTATGTACAAGGATTGGGCTAGTAGCCTGTGGGAAGAGCCCACACGATGAGCAGGAGGTCAGCCTCGGGTAGTAGGGTCATGGATGTTGCCCTTGTATTTAGAGTGGAGGTGCCTCCAGAATGCCCCTGCCCACTGTCCTTGAGTAGTCACTTCAAGGCCCATTTCCTGAAGGCCTGTCTCCCATGCTGCTCCAGGTGACCTGCCACGATAGGGATCCTGTTGTCATCCGCAGCGCCCTCGACCTACACTTCCTTACTGAGGAGAATCCAGAGGATTATGAGCTGGGCCAAATCATCTCTCGCCGTCAGAGTAAGTGAGACAATCAGATAGCAGAGAGCAAGGGTCAGGATGTGGACTCAGGTCAACTCTTAGCAACAAAGAGTAGTCTCTGACCCCCAAGAACACTCCAACAGGTGTGTTGGGTTCGTGCAAAAAGCCAACTGCACTTCTGCTGGTGGAAGGTCTTGAGGTCCAATGGTATACCCCGGTGGATATTGCGGCTCCCCACCAGGTGCCCTCCCCTGGACATGAACAGGCATCCAAAGCTGACATCTTTGAGGAGTGAGGAGGAAAGCCTCTCTCCAGGAGCAGTATGTTTTCATGGTCTGGGATAGGAGTGGTTTCAAAGGAACATGGGAATGCATGGGCTAAAGAGGGAACTGGCATTTTGTGGACTGAAGCAGTACTATTGAAAGCCTTCTGTGTGACCAAAAAACCACTGCCTGGGCAGAGCATTGCCAGGATTCTAGCAAGCAGTAACAGGATGAAATTGGGAAGAAAACACAGCCTGGGAGACAGCCTGAATCATCTGTTTTTGCATAAATTCCATGGTCTTACGCACCTGAGTCCACTAGGCAAGGAGTGATCACAATAGCCAGGTTGTGATCCCTAACTAAAGTCAGATGAGGGCTTCCTGAGCACGTAGCCACAGAGCTCATCTGATAATAATGCCAGCGCTTTTTCGTTGGTTGGTTGGTTGGTTTTTGTGAGCCAAACACCACAGCAGCCATTATCCCAGCCTATGTACCCTGAAGACCACCATCCCTATGAGTTCTAGGATCACTTGTCTCCTATCTTAACCTACTGTTAGGTTAGTAGAGTCTATGGAAGAGGAAGTCTGTCTGGGGCCTTGGTAGCCTAAGAAATTCATAGCAGAGATCTCCACATCCAACCCAGAAGGGATGGAGAACAGGCTCTAGGTTAGAGGAGGGCGACAGGAAACACATGTTCAGAGGAAGGAGAAGCGGCTGTTGTATTCCCCCACTCGGGGTCATGGCACCACTGGGCCATACACCATGTTGGAGGGAAGCAGTCCCTTTGCTGGTCTTTGGAACCATTGTTCTCAGTAGGGCAGTATTTGGAATGTGGCCTCCATTCTCAGAAGCCTGGTTCACATGGAGGCGGGCTCCACCAACGCAGAAGCATGGCTCTAACGTGGTATCCGTGCTGGTCAGCCTGTCCTCACTGTGGCCATACTTGAGGAAAATAACTCAGAGGAGGAATCCTAGGCCTTTTTTCTCTGGGTTTCATAGCTTTCTCTTTGGTTGTGCACTGAGGCTGTCCATAAAGCTCTAGTGTGTGGCAGTGGAGAGCTCCTCAGCCCTTGCCACAAAGGCATAGACTGGGAGAGAGAGAACGAGGCTGGCAGAGAGGGAGAGAGAGAAAGATGGAGAGGGAGGACCTCTCCTTGGAGAATGAGGATTCAGTGGAGCCAACAGGAACAAGGTACTGTTGCCCAGGGCACAACCCTATTTAGGTCTTACTCCAACCATGCTCAACCTTTCTTCCAGTCCCTCCCACCCCCCAGTAGTGTATTCATCTTGAATGAGAATTTCATGTTGACATCAGAGCACTCACCATCCAATGCTTCCCTCCAAACCCACCTATGAAGATGACTCATGTGGGGACTGAATCTTCAGCACAGGAGCCTTTTGTGGGAGATTTCAGATGCAAACCCTAGTGGTGTGCTTTGGCAGATGCAAGAGGACCTGAGATATTCTGGAGTCCAAAGCCTTCGGTAGGAACAGACATTAGGTCTGTTGAAGTGCTCTGCCTAGTTCTTCCTCAGGGAGGACTGTGGAGGCTGTCTTTGTTGGTATTGGTGCTGAATTGGAGAGCTCTCAGGTGTGTGGCTCTGGCCTTTTCTGGCACAGGCTCTCTGATGTTGGCGTGTCCTAGGGAGCACCTCCTGAGTGCCACCTTCTTTTTGTACACCCCTCTCTCCCCAGAGCTGAGGATTCCAGCAGAGGCCAACGTATTTTATGCCAAGAATCCTCACAAAAAATCCAACTTTGTGCTGAGGAAAAGGAGCCTTTCCCAAAAGAATCATGGGTGGATCGAGCCTCAACCTCCCTCTCGTCCTGCAAAGAAGGCTCCAGCCCTCCTGAGGATGCTTGCAAAACCATTCTGTTGCTGTGTGCCTGGGCGGGGCTGAGGCAGCCCAGGAATATTTACATTGATTACTATTTTCTTCAAAGTTTGAATCTATAGTTTGCCATTGTCCTTGACCTTGTTTAGTAACACAGTTGTTACTCTATCCTGTATTTGTTGTTTCCATTCATATATTATTATTATTTTAAAATATATATGTTTTTGTTACCTGATCTACTGTGATGATTTGAGTATACTAAATGTAGCAGTGATTCCTAAAGGACACATCCAAACCAACAGGAAGGAATGTTTCATTCTATCAGCAAGAACTTTGGTTTTTAGGAGTTTGGCAGATGGCATTATCTGAGTCAGTTTTCCAATGGGGGCAATGAAGTATCAGCTGTGATGGTACAAACACAAACAAAGACACACAAACACACACAAGAGCACACACACTCACTGAGAGATAGATAGACAGATGGAGTTGGTCTCTGCTGAAATACTTTGGAGACATGGTTCTGATTTCTCCCCTTTTGGAGTATTTTCAATTGCACAAGGTGTCTTGCAAATGAACCCATGTCTGAGGAAGACATGCATGTGTACTTCACATGCCACTTTTCACATAGCAGGAAGGTCATGTAATATTTTTCATGCAGCTGTCTTTTGACTGTGAACCATCCCATGAGGTCAGCTGTGGAATTTTCAACTTGTAGCATCACAATGGGGATCCACTCTTTGGATTTGGGGATATTTCCGATTTTCTTGATTCAGATTGGAATGATATATATATTAGGTTTTGATGAAAATTCTGCATTTGATGGTAATGAATGTCGTGCATCTAGGAATCTGTAGAGTGCAGACAATGAATGGATGCCTACTGTTGTCTGGACTGGTCTGAAAAGTCCTGTAGCATCTGAGCATGTGTGAGGGCTGTACAGGTCTTGCCAAAAGCCCAGGTCAGATGATCCTGCACAAAGCTGAACTCCTAGTGGTCTCCACAACAGTGTAAGGGCCAAGGAGAAACACACTTCCACACAGAAGTTGGGAAGCTACCTTATGAAGGTGATCATAGATACGGGATTATTAATATATCCAGGTTGGCATCTATTATTTTTTAGCTTTTGACTTTCGCAGCTGTGGGCATCTTGACAACCATCAACTCCCTGTAAGCACAGACAACTCTATAAGAACCTGAGGATAAATTTCCCTGTGCATGTCCCCTTGTGAAACTGCTTAAGCACCGCCTGGTTTACACACAGGTGGAATTTCTAGGTCAAAGTGTGCATGTTTACTTCTTTGACTAAGCACTGCCAGGTGGCTCTTCTGCATAGCTCTACCTGTGGCCAGGATTGTATTATCTAGCTTTCTAACTTTTGCATGTTGAGTAGATACATAGTGGGAGCACACTGTTTTTGTTGGTATTTTTCTTGGTATCTATTCTGATGCTTTTCACTGGGGGATTTTTTCCTGTGAAAATGGGCTTCCTCTACTTGACCTTATTTTCTTCTTTTTAAAATTTTTTCAATGTGACTTTTTAATTTTAGTTTTATTAAAGACATTGCCCCTTGCTTGCATAGTCTATATCTAAAGCACTAGTCCTTGCTCCAAGGCCCAGCTTGCTCTCAGCTGCCCCAGGAGGGGAACAGTCTTTGGCGGTAGACAAGAGATGCCCCTGCAGGGGGCACAAGTGCTTTGGCCCTCTGGTGTCTTGCCAGCAGTGCTTCCCATGCTCACAGAGGGTTTCAGACACTGAGTCAATGGTCCAGGTGGTCTTTTGTTCAGTCTGATCTCAAATTGAGCTCCTCTGAGAGGTCATATTGAAGTCCTTGTGTGTACCTGACCCATCATTTTAAACAATATTCCAAGTTCACTTTTTGTGTGTACGTGGGTTCTGGGGATTGAACCCAGGGCCTTGAGCCTGTGAGGCAAGTGACCTACCTGAGCTACACCCTCAGAGACCCCTGTAAAAGTATTTCCCCTTTGCCTCGGGGTCTAAGTTGCCAAGGCTGACCTCAAACGTTCCTCTTGCCTCAGCCTCCCTGGTGGCTGGCATGACAGGCATGCACCTGGGACTGTCACACTCGAGCCTGTGATGGGAACTCATGTGCATCTGTCCAGGGCTGAGCATGGTTAGGCAGAGCTGTGCTCCAGGCTCCCTGCAGGGCTGTGGAGGCTTCTGCTGCCCAGCAGCCCTGGTGCCATGGCCAGGGCTCCTCCCAGCCGAGGGCAGGCAGCTGCCCATTGCTGTAGGCTGACCTTATTTTCTTCTTATGGCACTCGTCCGTTCTCTGGAGTATGTTGTATGGTTTGTCCATTAGGAGTCTAACAGGTCCTCTAGAACCTTCAAACAATTAGTAAAATTCCTGAACAGTAAGTGAGCGCGCGCAGAAATTGGGCTAATATTTTGGGAAGAACAATGTTGGATGATATATTCATGGCTTGAATATATCATCCAACATGAAGTTATATTTTATTACTTACAAAATAATAAAATAATGAAGCAATACCATGGGCTGAGCTAAAATAGATCCTTAGGATCTTAGGCATTCTGTAATAAATCTGTGTCACTTGAAGTATAGAGTTGATCGACTCTGAGTAATGAAACAGAAGTAAAGGTATCAAAGCCAATGATCATCTGTTTCCAATTTTCTGTGATTTGGTTCAAGTGGTAAAGTGGTGATATTTATTAATAATGGATCGAATAGGTTCATAATTGTTTTAGAGTACAATTAGATGCCTTCAAACTTTAGGCTACATGGGCACATTTGAGAACGGTTCCAGCCATTCTCTCATCCTTTGGGTCATTCCCCTCCTATGTCCTGTGAGACATTTTCTATGTGAGGCTTTAAGAAGAAGAAGAGAATATTCTGTAAAGAAAACCTTGTGATCTGTGCAGTATGAAGTTGAATGGATTCATTCAGAAATCAGAAATTCTATTGAAAGATACTTATTTGCATGAGCCAAATAAAACCTATTTTTAGGCATCCTGGTGAAGACAAGGTTTTATCTTTATGTCTCATTTTCTATGTTTTGTTGTTGTTGTTGTTGTTAGAATGAAATTCATATGTTGCCAGACCATTCTATCAGATGTGTAACTAGATGCCATTTAAATTACCCACTTTTACATGGTAGACAGTTTTTAATGAACACTGCCTGTCTGCACCTTTTTTAAAAACAGGACTGGGATCAGAAGCCCAAATACCAATGGTTAGCTGGAGCATATTTTTCATTTGGCCTATCTGTCAGTATTCCCTGAGGTCATCTGTGCAATCAGCTTCGTTCCTCCTGCTCCCTCACTGGATTTCATAGAAACCATATGCTATGTATGAATCAGGGACACCAATCCCACAACATAGCATTCTTGGAATATCCAAAGTCCCACTTTTCACTTCGCCATGCCTGAGATCAGCAGTAATATTTATCAGCAAATGTGAGATTTTCAAAGATCCAATTCTATGTGCTCCTTTCTCATAGAGCTTTAGGCAGGGATATAGCATACATAAATATTAAGTAAAGTCCATAGTTTTTAAAATGTCATCCATTGAATAGTTGACACATGTCTGAGATACTTTTTATTTTGGAGGAGGTATTATTTAATAGGGAATTCCAACAGCTACCTAATAGTGAAATGAGAAGTCTTGCATCCATTTTATTTTGTTTCTGATGATTTTTATGAGTAAGGGTAAGATACTTCCTTGTTCTGATGCAGATGTTGCCCACTTTTGTGAATGGATGCGGGGTGTCACCTACTACTTGCATATCTGCATATTGGGCTTGACACTGCTATCGTACTTGGTAGCTGGCAAAAAGTCAATACTGAAGTTAAGCTCTTGTGTTCTAGCAGCAGAGCTGAAGATCCTTGATGTGCCACCTTCTGCAATCCATGCTGCTCTCTTCATGTTCCTTATTGACTTCCTGGTGATGAGCATCATGGTCTCCTGGTCTTGAGAATGGCCAAGCATTGCTCTGTGAATGTGGAAGATGGGCATGTGGAAGGCTCCAGGGAGGAGGGATCATTGAACATGTACTCGAATCCATGTGCCTGTTGAATGACCTGTTTTTTTTATTTTTGGGTTTTAAGGGAGACACTGCCCTAAAACACTTCTGTGCAGCTGGGGATGCAGGCTTCTGCTTCACCTTGCAGGAAGCATTAACGAATCCTTTCCAGAAGACATGAGAAGAGAGAAGTGAGCCTCTGGTATCATGCAGGTTCCTTGCATTGCCCATGGGCTAGAAGAGAGAAGAGTTGCTTCATGAGATTTGATCCCCTTTTTCCTGAAAAGTTCCACACAGAGGTGAGTCCCCAGCATGTTTAGAAATCATTTCAGACACCTTTCTGGACGGAATTGAATCAGAGCCCCTGATGATGTGGAAGAGCTAAAGATGGGTTTGCTATGAATTTTCTATTTCATTCATCAGGGCCTGAGTCAAGTCAGTCATTGTGCTGTCAACACATGAGCTGCTGGTCAAATGTGAGGAAGTGGTCTTGCTTTATGAAAACACCACCCTGATTCAGTGAGCCAGAGGCAGCCTGCAGTCCCTGTTTTCCTGTAAAGGCAGATTGCTGTGGATGGCCCCTGGCCTCGTCATGCAGCCCTGCTCAGAGTAGGGGATTGAGGGACCAGGCAGATCCCTAGTTCCTTTTGACCTTTATTGCCATTGGGCCACCCCAGGGTCCTTGGACTCTACCTGGTCTTCTGGCCTGGGTCAGGGGATGTGAGGTTTGGAATCCCCCTCTGTGGCAGGATCCCAGCCCCCCAGCCACTTGAGGTCAGCACATCCTTCCCTAATTGTGTTAGAGTTGGAGACTTCTCCCACCCATCCTCATCCATGCTCATCCCACATTTTGGAGCTTGGCACCTGAGGACCTTTATTCATTGACTTAGTTGTTAGTGATGATGGTTACTAAGACTAAGTGACTCTTTCAAGTCACATCACTTGCATGGTAGGGCTAGAGCATGGATCTTCCTAATTGATTTCATGGGACTCTCTCATGGAAACTGTGACTGCTTCCTAAACACACACTCTACATTTGGAGTGTCAAAATTCTTGCCACTGCCTCCTTGGCAAGTGTATCTTGTCTTCTACGTGGGAATTTCACAAATATTTTCCTTTGGTTTGTGGAGGTCATGCAGAAGGGATTTCATTTGAAATAGCCCAAACAAGAAATACCAGTTGTCTTTTTCGCACATGGATGTATGTAGTGAACACCCATTTCTGTGTGCTTGCATGAGTTACTCCTTTGAATTTGTTGAAGAATGGTTGGCTGGGGAGCAAGTTAACGAGAGATGGATATCAATGGTTGTCAAGTATTCTGACGTGAAGAATGTATTGAGGATGTGAAGGCTTTTCTAGCCAGTTCCTATGGCTCAGTCAGGGATCAGTCAGAGGATTCTGTCTGGTAGACTCTTTGGCACAGATGTCAAAGTGGCCTGGTCTTACCCTGTCCAGGACTGAATGCTGAGCTGGAGTGGGAGCTTCTTGTCATTTCAAGCATTTCCATGAGTCTGTCCTCTGTTCTCTTGTATCCAAGTGGTTTCTAATAGGAAAGCAGAACAAAAATTGAAAGTATGGTGATTGATTATTTTTACCAATGTTATTTCAATCCACTTTGTTTAATACGAAATTACCTTTATGCTAGTAAGATTTCATATGTGAGGAAATAATGAAAATATTGGGGTTAGGGGATGAGAATATGCAAATCAAACATTTTTGAGCACCAAGACCCGTTTTTTGTTTTTGTTTTTGTTTTTTTTTTTAACTTAAATAATATTAAGTGCCAGAGGACCACCGCTGCCATTCAGCCTCAACAACCTCCAGGTCCAGCCTCCAGGTGGCCCATTTCACCAGGGTGTGTGGGACCACACTGTCCTGGGATGAGAGAACAGTACCCACGGATGTTGACATCTCACAGAGTAGATATTGCCAGTGACAGTAGGGAGCTATTGGCACATGAGGAAGGGAAGAGCTCTCAGGATGGGAAGAGGGGGCCGCTTCGAGACTCATTGGGTATGGCACGAGGCTGCTGGGTGTGGTGTTGGCCTGGGCCCACTGAGTGGGGCAGATCCGTGGTCTGTGTTTCTGTACCCTCCTCTGTAGCCTGTGTTGGCAGCAGATCAGGGAATTGCGATCAGAAGTGCTCCCAGTAACACAGGCACCAGCCCCCAGAGTGTGTGCCTATCCGTTTCCCCACCTGGCCTGACTTAGTGCCTGTCTTGCCTCAGGGCTGAGACCCTACAATCTCTGATGAGGGTGTCTGTGGTCCAGATCCAACCTGCATGGCCAACATGCTCAGACCTTCAGCTGGGTCCTAGGCTGCTGCAACCAAACTCTGTTAACTGGGTGGCCGACAACAGAGGAAGTGTCTTCCGTTGAGCTCCAGAGGCTCAACACAGTAGGTGTTGGGCTGTCCCAGTGCCATAACCCCTCCCAGGTTTCAAGGGGACTGTCTCCCCAACTCTCCCAGCCCTTGCCCACTCTCCTATTGCTGCCCACGATCTGTGGTTCCCATATGGGCATCCCGCCCTGGCTCCAACCTCACATATCCGGTATCCCCCAGTCTCCCTGGTATCTGGGTCCAGACTCTCCTCTTCCTACAAGAATATCAGATATTGGATTTGGTCCCAGTTGATGCTGTGTTCCATCATGTGAGCTCTTAGCTTCATCACTGTGCAAAGACTCTTTTCCCACACAAGTTCGCACGGCTTTTGGCTGGCTAAGAATTTTCAGGCGACACTTTTCTAATGAGTACACTTTCCTTCCTTCCGATCTCCCACCAGTGAGCATTCCTCGCACCCTTGTCCTAGTTCCTTTATGGCAGTTTCCCTCCTTATGGCTGAGAGGACCTAGTGACCCCTGAATTCACACGTTCTCCTTAATCACCAACACACTGCAGAATTCTCCAGGGGGCCATATATGCTCCTGGAAGTTGGTGTTGGAAATAGTTCTCCATCCATTAATCACTCCCTCACTCACTAATGTCCTTGTGTCCTTGAGAAAGGCTCTCCCTTTCCTGGTTTTCCTGAATAGAAATCCTCTTGCCTCTTGGGTGAATAGGGTTATGGGTTGTGCAGAGGGTGTTGGTCCACTGAGCATCTTAGAGACTGTCCTTTATGGAGCCTAATGATCCTCACTGGGGAATGAGGCCAGGGTCCTAACTGTGGTTAGTTAGAGAGGGAAAGAAGGACGAGGGAAACTCAGATGTCCCTTCATGGCCCCTGGAGTTAGAGGACTTACCCCTTTGCACCTGGGATCAGGAGACCTCATTTCCTCGAGGACACGCACACTCAGACGTTAATCTTGAGTGTGGGTTCCTTTCTGGGGTCCAGGGCTGTTGTTAGCCACCAGGAATGACAGTGCTCTCCATGCTGAGTGGAGCCATTTTTGCCAGGAAAGAGAGCCCATGGTCACGCCTTGTGCAAAGCATCCCACGCCAGGGGCTCCCATGCCTACATTCCTGTCCTGAAAGGAAGCCACTCAGAGGCAAGGTGGGTCCAACCACCTCCCATGTGTTCACTCATCACTGTGTTCCAGCAGTCACCCCAGTGAACAGTCCTGATGGGATTGGATGTGGCTCAGAATGTCACCCTCATGAGCTCTACCCTGCCACAGCTGCAGTTCTGCAGTGGGAGAAACTCAAAACCTCAAAACACATGCACATGAAAGAAAAGAGCAAGAGCCAGAGCCCAAACAGGCCAGGTGTGGCAAAGACAGCTGGAGTGCCTAGGTTGGGACTCAGAATTATGTCAGTGGGGTGGCATTGCTGCTGGCACCAGCATGATAACCGAGAGCCAGCCCTGCTCATTTTGGGGAGCAGTGTGTTGGGGAAGGCAGCAGAAATTGAGAGGCAGGATTGAGTTTGGCCCTAGGAGGAGGTTGGGTAAGAGGCCAGTGTGGGTTGGAGAGCCTGGGCAGATAGACAGAGGCCAGGGCACACCCCAAAGCCTGGAGACTGCACTTGATGTCCAGGGTTGTGAAACACCACTTCCCCTCTTACTCACAACTGAGAGCAAGGGGCATTGATGAGTTCAGTTTGTGTGCGGCTGCATCCAAGGTGGCTCGGCTAGGAACCTCTGTTTCCTTGACTCAGGAGGCTGGGAGTCCAGGCTCCACTGAGGCTCGGCTGGGAGGATCGGAGTCTGAGTTTATGCCTGTGTTCCCTGTAGGATCCATGTTGGCTGAGCCTCAGTGTTTTTGTAATGAGAGGATGGGTGACCGTCATGTCTTTATCACAGGACACTCTTGCTAAATGGATTTGTTTGCTCTGAGGAGGAAAGAGAGAGGGGGGAGTGGTGCTGGAGACAGGGATGCAGACAGGGGTCATGGACTTGGCATAACTCAGTCTTGGAGGTGATATCCCATCACCTGTACCCACTTCAATTCCCATGAATCCAGAGGCTGAGCCCCCTTGAGGTGAGGGGTGAACCGGTTCTGGGCAGCAGGATGCTGTGGTACCTCGGAGTCTCTGTGAGACCCCAACACTAGACACACTTGGCCCTTTTGAAATCTTAGGAGAAGCCTTGGGAAGTTGTATGGCAGAGGGGAGCAGCCTCTGCATCTCAGTCCCCTCCAACTTGCCATGGTGTAGAGAGGGAACTGCAGCCACGATGGGACGGATATTGGCCATGTCCCTGTGTGGGACACAGGCCTGATTGAGTTAGGGTGCATTCTTTGTCTCTCCCTTTCTTGTGATTATCCCATCTCTACATTTGTGCTTTAGCCACCTGTGAGTCCCATCTCTGGTTTCAGAGAGAACAGAGGGTGTTATGGGCCAATAGACACAATAAACCCTAGAGATTAGATGCTACCCTACTTTCCAGAAAAGACTGGGCACACCATGAGTTGCACAATGATGGGACCAGGGTCCAAAAGCTGCTGAGAGGGAAGGACTGGTTGTGAATGCATTTTTGAAGGCTCCAAGCTGGAACTCTAGTGGCACCAAGCAGGGCAGATGCTGGTGGGGATGTTTGGGTAGTTGTTGGTGAACACCTGCGCACCTGAGATGGGTAGGCATGGAGGAGAAATCGGCAGCCCATAGGGCTGTTGAAAGTGGTCTTATGTGAAAAGAGGCTCAGGTATGGGCACAGGAAATGACATCATTGCCTTGACAATGGATCAAACAGAACATGGAACCCTGGTATCCAGGCACCCACTTCACTGACCAAGCCATCCGAGCTCACTTGGTTGGAGCCACTGGAGGGAGAAGGATGTTCTCCTGTGGTTGCAGACAATGCCGAGCCTCAGGCTCCCAGGAATCTCAGGGGGGCCAACTAGCCCTTTTGTGGATACACTGGGTGAGGCTTCATCTTAGACGCCAGAGCCTCTGGCGATTGTCGCAGAGGAGCTCAAGAGTAACAGTGAGTAGCACAGGGCAGGTGAGCCCAGCAGGCCCTCTAGTCTGATCCCTGATGAATGGCCCAGGACTCCTATTCTGACTCTGTGTGTGTGTGTGTGTGTGTGTGTGTGTGTGTGTGTGTGTGTGTGTGTTTGTACTGATGGGAACTGTCCCATTGTGCTTTGACTCTAGTGTATTGGCACAAGTCATTTTTCTGTTTGTCACCATTTCCATTTTGAACCCACCATTCTTGGTCCCAACCCAGGGTGAAAATGATCAGAACACGGAGGAGCCCTTCAGGGTTCAGAGCCTTGAACCTTACAGGCAGGACCAGCTTAGGAATGAGCTCCTGCCTGTCATTTGTGGGAGGAACCTACATTTCAGCAGCAACATGGGGTTAATCTCCTGGGATTTCATCCCCACCCAGCAGGTGCTGGATCTCTTGTTCCCAAAACAGCCACCTTCTTCAGTCTTTACTCCTGGTGCCACTCCACATCCTCCAAGGGGACAAGAACCTCAGGTTCTGGATGGATGTTGTAGAATGCCCACAGAGCCAACTGCCAGGCTGGGTGGGGTGCAGTTGCTGGGCTTTGCTGATGTTGTCATCCCCCACAGTTCTTGGAACCTTCTGTGGCAGTGGCATCCAGGACCCCAGCAGCTGTGAGTAGCAGCTCCTCACTGCTTCACTCCAGCGAGCAGGTGGAAGACAGCCGCGTTGTTCACGTCCTCCTAGAGGGACAGAGCCTGAGGGAGACAAAGCGCATCCCGGTAAGCCCGACAGCAGGGCTGCCTCCTGGGTGTCCACACAGTGGAAGGCAGGAGACACAGCCAACCCCAGGGCTATGGTGGGAAATAAAGAAGAGAGAGGTCCGTCTTAAGGGCTTGACCTGAGGAGGGAGAGCATCAGCATGCCCAGCTTCAGTGGTGAGTGGGCCTGTGTATTGTGGGTTTTGCAGGCCAGAAGTGCAGACGGAAGTGCTGTGGACAGATGAAGGCAGAGATATGTCCAGGGTGCAGGCTGCAGTGCCTAGAACTTGGTATTCTCAATGAGTGAAGTTGGAGCAGAGGAGGTGGCAGTGACTTGTCACATGTGTAGGAGGGGATGTGTTCCTGGTGGCAGGGAAGAGAACCTCCTTAGCATGACTAGGTGTAGGAATTTGGGGTCGGGATCACCTGGGGGGTCATGCCAAAGCTTCGGAATGTTAGGCTTTGCATGTATGTAAATACGGAGCTAAAGGGGTTCTTGGCAGAATTTCTATGGATGTGCAGTAGACACGCTAATGCTGCAGGTGTCCAGCTGCAGAGGAGACATGTTCAGTGACTGCCAGTGCTGAGTCAAGTACATCATGACAACCAGACCCGCACCGAGCTTCCAGAGGCCAGGGCCTCTCAAAGCTATCATGAAGCACTCAAGTGCACACTCTTGTATCTGAGTCTGTTTTGTGTCGTGGCAGTCAGGACCCAAATTTTCAGTGCATCTGCCTCTTCCACCCACAAAGGCAGCCTGCATCCCAGATCACACTTGGTGCGCAGATCCCTGGCCCATTGCTCTCATCTCAGTGAGATGAGAGTGTGTCTGTGCATAGGCAGTTTGGTCCTTTGACATGAGTGGAATGTGGCTCCCCAGGGGGAGGGGAGATGGCAGGTACAGGCAGATATTTGTACCAGGATTGTTCTAGTAGCACATTGCAAGAACCCAGGTGGTATATGGAGGACACACTCAGGTAGCAGGATAACAAGATTGTGCCCTTGTATATGTAGCTGAGATTTCTCCTGAATGTTTGACCACAGTCTTCTGGGTAGCTCTTCTAAAAGCCATTCTCTGATGACATTTGTCCCACCCTGATCCAGGTGACCTTTCAGGAGACGGTGACAAGCCTCATCCGCAGGGCCTTGGACCAAAATTTGTTGCAGCATGAGGATGTGGACAACTTTGAGCTGCTGTATATGATGTCTGAGGATGAGAGTAAGTAGGACAATCAGACAGTGGGGAGACATGATCCACAGTGGGCTCAGGATAACTGACAGCCAAGAGAAAGTGGGCCTTGGCCCCAAAACACCAAAGTGTGATGGGCCTGGCGGAGACTCTCAGGGGTTGTGGGTGTTTTGTGGTATAATCCTTGAGTGCCACCTAACAGTTCTCTCCACTTCGCTCTGCAGAAATCAAGGTCTCTGACCACTCACTCGTGTGTCTGTCCATGAATCTGGGAATACAATATTTCATGGTGAGGAAACGCCCCCAGGTCAAGGGAAAGGAGGTAAACACCTACCTTATTCAAGCTGTGCATGTGCTGCCATTCCACTCCGACCTGAGGAAATAAGAAGCCTCAGCACCTGGACATATTTGCTGGAAGCCCATAGAGCCAACTGACAGTCTGGGGTGGCTTTCTGTTTCTGGGTTTGCTGATGTTCCATCCCCCACAGTTCTCAGAATCAACCTGCAAGTCCTCCAGGCCACTTTCCCACAAGCAGGTGGGGGACACCTGCTTAATTCGTGTCCACTTAGAAACACAAAGTCCAGAGATGGCCAAGAGTGTTCTGGTAAGCCTGGGAGCAGGGGTGTCCCGTGGTGCTTACACCTGGGTGGGGAGCAGACACTGGTCCAATACCATGGACTACTCATGCCCTCTTGAATTTGGAGCTTCTGGATGATCAGGAGGATAGATGGGAATCAAGAAGGGAGAGGTCAGTGTGAAGGGCTGGAGCTGAGATGAGCGAGTGCAGCAGCTTGTCCACTGCCATGTCTGAGGGAGTCTGTGTGTCAGGTGGCAGCATGCAGTCCAGAAGGGCAGGGACAGGTATGGGTGACAGATGAGAATAGGACAGGAACTAGGTTGCAGGTTCCCTTGTATGGGATGCTGACGTCTATGGAGGAGGACAGCAGTGTGAGGTTCTCCATGTTCCTTGAACAAGGAGCTGAGAGAGTCTCTCTGCAGAGTCGATATGGATGTGGAGCAAGCACACTAAATGTCCAGGTAACCCAATGACCACCCTTGCCGGATGAGGTGCCCTCCTACATCCCAGCCAGCACTGAGCCTCTGGAGGCCAGGAGCTCTCGTGGCTATCTTTCAGCTCTCCTGTGTGTGGTCATGTTCCTGGGTCTGTTTTTGGCCCTGGCAATCCAGACCAAAGCCTCTAGGTTTTGTGCCTAGGCCATTCCCAATGCCGCCTGCATCCTCGGGCAGACCTGGGATCTTGGAGGCTATTGTCCCATTCCTCCCAACTTGTGGGATGAGATTGCATCTGTATGCAGGTAGTGGGGTCCTTTCACTCCGAGAGGAGTGCAGCTCCACAAAGAGCAATGGCAGGCCCAGGAAGTCCTATGTACAAGGATTGGGCTAGTAGCCTGTGGGAAGAGCCCACACGATGAGCAGGAGGTCAGCCTCGGGTAGTAGGGTCATGGATGTTGCCCTTGTATTTAGAGTGGAGGTGCCTCCAGAATGCCCCTGCCCACTGTCCTTGAGTAGTCACTTCAAGGCCCATTTCCTGAAGGCCTGTCTCCCATGCTGCTCCAGGTGACCTGCCACGATAGGGCTCCTGTCGTCATCCGCAGTGCCCTCGACCTACACTTCCTTACTGAGGAGAATCCAGAGGATTATGAGCTGGGCCAAATCATCTCTCGCCGTCAGAGTAAGTGAGACAATCAGATAGCAGAGAGCAAGGGTCAGGATGTGGACTCAGGTCAACTCTTAGCAACAAAGAGTAGTCTCTGACCCCCAAGAACACTCCAACAGGTGTGTTGGGTTCGTGCACAAAGCCAACTGCACTTCTGCTGGTGGAAGGTCTTGAGGTCCAATGGTATACCCCGGTGGATATTGCGGCTCCCCACCAGGTGCCCTCCCCTGGACATGAACAGGCATCCAAAGCTGACATCTTTGAGGAGTGAGGAGGAAAGCCTCTCTCCAGGAGCAGTATGTTTTCATGGTCTGGGATAGGAGTGGTTTCAAAGGAACATGGGAATGCATGGGCTAAAGAGGGAACTGGCATTTTGTGGACTGAAGCAGTACTATTGAAAGCCTTCTGTGTGACCAAAAAACCACTGCCTGGGCAGAGCATTGCCAGGATTCTAGCAAGCAGTAACAGGATGAAATTGGGAAGAAAACACAGCCTGGGAGACAGCCTGAATCATCTGTTTTTGCATAAATTCCATGGTCTTACGCACCTGAGTCCACTAGGCAAGGAGTGATCACAATAGCCAGGTTGTGATCCCTAACTAAAGTCAGATGAGGGCTTCCTGAGCACGTAGCCACAGAGCTCATCTGATAATAATGCCAGCGCTTTTTCGTTGGTTGGTTGGTTGGTTTTTGTGAGCCAAACACCACAGCAGCCATTATCCCAGCCTATGTACCCTGAAGACCACCATCCCTATGAGTTCTAGGATCACTTGTCTCCTATCTTAACCTACTGTTAGGTTAGTAGAGTCTATGGAAGAGGAAGTCTGTCTGGGGCCTTGGTAGCCTAAGAAATTCATAGCAGAGATCTCCACATCCAACCCAGAAGGGATGGAGAACAGGCTCTAGGTTAGAGGAGGGCGACAGGAAACACATGTTCAGAGGAAGGAGAAGCGGCTGTTGTATTCCCCCACTCGGGGTCATGGCACCACTGGGCCATACGCCATGTTGGAGGGAAGCAGTCCCTTTGCTGGTCTTTGGAACCATTGTTCTCAGTAGGGCAGTATTTGGAATGTGGCCTCCATTCTCAGAAGCCTGGTTCACATGGAGGCGGGCTCCACCAACGCAGAAGCATGGCTCTAACGTGGTATCCGCGCTGGTCAGCCTGTCCTCACTGTGGCCATACTTGAGGAAAATAACTCAGAGGAGGAATCCTAGGCCTTTTTTCTCTGGGTTTCATAGCTTTCTCTTTGGTTGTGCACTGAGGCTGTCCATAAAGCTCTAGTGTGTGGCAGTGGAGAGCTCCTCAGCCCTTGCCACAAAGGCATAGACTGGGAGAGAGAGAACGAGGCTGGCAGAGAGGGAGAGAGAGAAAGATGGAGAGGGAGGACCTCTCCTTGGAGAATGAGGATTCTGTGGAGCCAACAGGAACAAGGTACTGTTGCCCAGGGCACAACCCTGTTTAGGTCTTACTCCAACCATGCTCAACCTTTCTTCCAGTCCCTCCCACCCCCCAGTAGTGTATTCATCTTGAATGAGAATTTCATGTTGACATCAGAGCACTCACCATCCAATGCTTCCCTCCAAACCCACCTATGAAGATGGCTCATGTGGGGACTGAATCTTCGGCACAGGAGCCTTTTGTGGGAGATTTCAGATGCAAACCCTAGTGGTGTGCTTTGGCAGATGCAAGAGGACCTGAGATATTCTGGAGTCCAAAGCCTTCGGTAGGAACAGACATTAGGTCTGTTGAAGTGCTCTGCCTAGTTCTTCCTCAGGGAGGACTGTGGAGGCTGTCTTTGTTGGTATTGGTGCTGAATTGGAGAGCTCTCAGGTGTGTGGCTCTGGCCTTTTCTGGCACAGGCTCTCAGATGTTGGCGTGTCCTAGGGAGCACCTCCTGAGTGCCACCTTCTTTTTGTACACCCCTCTCTCCCCAGAGCTGAGGATTCCAGCAGAGGTCAACGTATTTGATGCCAAGAATCCTCACAAAAAATCCAACTTTGTGCTGAGGAAAAGGAGCCTCTCCCAAAAGAATGATGGGTGGATCGAGCCTCAACCTCCCTCTCGTCCTGCAAAGAAGGCTCCTGCCCTCCTGAGGATGCTTGCAAAACCATTCTGTTGCTGTGTGCCTGGGCGGGGCTGAGGCAGCCCAGGAATATTTACATTGATTACTATTTTCTTCAAAGTTTGAATCTATAGTTTGCCATTGTCCTTGACCTTGTTTAGTAACACAGTTGTTACTCTATCCTGTATTTGTTGTTTCCATTAATATATTATTATTATTTTAAAATATATATGT
This sequence comes from Urocitellus parryii, assembly GCF_045843805.1. Taxonomy (NCBI): domain Eukaryota; kingdom Metazoa; phylum Chordata; class Mammalia; order Rodentia; family Sciuridae; genus Urocitellus; species Urocitellus parryii. The sequence continues at coordinate 37,714,046 of NC_135548.1, forward strand.
TTTTGTTACCTGATCTACTGTGATGATTTGAGTATACTAAATGTAGCAGTGATTCCTAAAGGACACATCCAAACCAACAGGAAGGAATGTTTCATTCTATCAGCAAGAACTTTGGTTTTTAGGAGTTTGGCAGATGGCATTATCTGAGTCAGTTTTCCAATGGGGGCAATGAAGTATCAGCTATGATGGTACAAACACAAACAAAGACACACAAACACACACAAGAGCACACACACTCACTGAGAGATAGATAGACAGATGGAGTTGGTCTCTGCTGAAATACTTTGGAGACATGGTTCTGATTTCTCCCCTTTTGGAGTATTTTCAATTGCACAAGGTGTCTTGCAAATGAACCCATGTCTGAGGAAGACATGCATGTGTACTTCACATGCCACTTTTCACATAGCAGGAAGGTCATGTAATATTTTTCATGCAGCTGTCTTTTGACTGTGAACCATCCCATGAGGTCAGCTGTGGAATTTTCAACTTGTAGCATCACAATGGGGATCCACTCTTTGGATTTGGGGATATTTCCGATTTTCTTGATTCAGATTGGAATGATATATATATTAGTTTTTGATGAAAATTCTGCATTTTATGGTAATGAATGTCGTGCATCTAGGAATCTGTAGAGTGCAGACAATGAATGGATGCCTACTGTTGTCTGGACTGGTCTGAAAAGTCCTGTAGCATCTGAGCATGTGTGAGGGCTGTACAGGTCTTGCCAAAAGCCCAGGTCAGATGATCCTGCACAAAGCTGAACTCCTAGTGGTCTCCACAACAGTGTAAGGGCCAAGGAGAAACACACTTCCACACAGAAGTTGGGAAGCTACCTTATGAAGGTGATCATAGATACGGGATTATTAATATATCCAGGTTGGCATCTATTATTTTTTTAGCTTTTGACTTTCGCAGCTGTGGGCATCTTGACAACCATCAACTCCCTGTAAGCACAGACAACTCTATAAGAACCTGAGGATAAATTTCCCTGTGCATGTCCCCTTGTGAAACTGCTTAAGCACCGCCTGGTTTACACACAGGTGGAATTTCTAGGTCAAAGTGTGCATGTTTACTTCTTTGACTAAGCACTGCCAGGTGGCTCTTCTGCATAGCTCTACCTGTGGCCAGGATTGTATTATCTAGCTTTCTAACTTTTGCAGGTTGAGTAGATACATAGTGGGAGCACACTGTTTTTGTTGGTACTTTTCTTGGTATCTATTCTGATGCTTTTGACTGGGGGATTTTTTCCTGTGAAAATGGGCTTCCTCTACTTGACCTTATTTTCTTCTTTTTAAAATTTTTTCAATGTGACTTTTTAATTTTAGTTTTATTAAAGACATTGCCCCTTGCTTGCATAGTCTATATCTAAAGCACTAGTCCTTGCTCCAAGGCCCAGCTTGCTCTCAGCTGCCCCAGGAGGGGAACAGTCTTTGGCGGTAGACAAGAGACGCCCCTGCAGGGGGCACAAGTGCTTTGGCCCTCTGGTGTCTTGCCAGCAGTGCTTCCCATGCTCACAGAGGGTTTCAGACACTGAGTCAATGGTCCAGGTGGTCTTTTGTTCAGTCTGATCTCAAATTGAGCTCCTCTGAGAGGTCATATTGAAGTCCTTGTGTGTACCTGACCCATCATTTTAAACAATATTCCAAGTTCACTTTTTGTGTGTACGTGGGTTCTGGGGATTGAACCCAGGGCCTTGAGCCTGTGAGGCAAGTGACCTACCTGAGCTACACCCTCAGAGACCCCTGTAAAAGTATTTCCCCTTTGCCTCGGGGTCTAAGTTGCCAAGGCTGACCTCAAACGTTCCTCTTGCCTCAGCCTCCCTGGTGGCTGGCATGACAGGCATGCACCTGGGACTGTCACACTCGAGCCTGTGATGGGAACTCATGTGCATCTGTCCAGGGCTGAGCATGGTTAGGCAGAGCTGTGCTCCAGGCTCCCTGCAGGGCTGTGGAGGCTTCTGCTGCCCAGCAGCCCTGGTGCCATGGCCAGGGCTCCTCCCAGCCGAGGGCAGGCAGCTGCCCATTGCTGTAGGCTGACCTTATTTTCTTCTTATGGCACTCATCCGTTCTCTGGAGTATGTTGTATGGTTTGTCCATTAGGAGTCTAACAGGTCCTCTAGAACCTTCAAACAATTAGTAAAATTCCTGAACAGTAAGTGTGCACGCGCAGAAATTGGGCTAATATTTTGGGAAGAACAATGTTGGATGATATATTCATGGCTTGAATATATCATCCAACATGAAGTTATATTTTATTACTTACAAAATAATAAAATAATGAAGCAATACCATGGGCTGAGCTAAAATAGATCCTTAGGATCTTAGGCATTCTGTAATAAATCTGTGTCACTTGAAGTATAGAGTTGATCCACTCTGAGTAATGAAACAGAAGTAAAGGTATCAAAGCCAATGATCATCTGTTTCCAATTTTCTGTGATTTGGTTCAAGTGGTAAAGTGGTGATATTTATTAATAATGGATCGAATAGGTTCATAATTGTTTTAGAGTACAATTAGATGCCTTCAAACTTTAGGCTACATGGGCACATTTGAGAACGGTTCCAGCTATTCTCTCATCCTTTGGGTCATTCCCCTCCTATGTCCTGTGAGACATTTTCTATGTGAGGCTTTAAGAAGAAGAAGAGAATATTCTGTAAAGAAAACCTTGTGATCTGTGCAGTATGAAGTTGAATGGATTCATGCAGAAATCAGAAATTCTATTGAAAGATATTTATTGGCATGAGCCAAATAAAAACTATTTTTAGGCATCCTGGTGAAGACAAGGTTTTATCTTTATGTCTCATTTTCTATGTTTTGTTGTTGTTGTTGTTGTTAGAATGAAATTCATATGTTGCCAGACCATTCTATCAGATGTGTAACTAGATGCCATTTAAATTACCCACTTTTACATGGTAGACAGTTTTTAATGAACACTGCCTGTCTGCACCTTTTTTAAAAACAGGACTGGGATCAGAAGCCCAAATACCAAAGGTTAGCTGGAGCATATTTTTCATTTGGCCTATCTGTCGTATTCCCTGAGGTCATCTGTGCAATCAGCTTCGTTCCTCCTGCTCCCTCACTGGATTTCATAGAAACCATATGCTATGTATGAATCAGGGACACCAATCCCACAACATAGCATTCTTGGAATATCCAAAGTCCCACTTTTCACTTCGCCATGCCTGAGATCAGCAGTAATATTTATCAGCAAATGTGAGATTTTCAAAGATCCAATTCTATGTGCTCCTTTCTCATAGAGCCTTAGGCAGGGATATAGCATACATAAATATTAAGTAAAGTCCATAGTTTTTAAAATGTCATCCATTGAATAGTTGACACATGTCTGAGATAGTTTTTATTTTGGAGGAGGTATTATTTAATAGGGAATTCCAACAGCTACCTAATAGTGAAATGAGAAGTCTTGCATCCATTTTATTTTGTTTCTGATGATTTTTATGAGTAAGGGTAAGATACTTCCTTGTTCTGATGCAGATGTTGCCCACTTTTGTGAATGGATGCGGGGTGTCACCTACTACTTGCATATCTGCATATTGGGCTTGACACTGCTATCGTACTTGGTAGTTGGCAAAAAGTCAATACTGAAGTTAAGCTCTTGTGTTCTAGCAGCAGAGCTGAAGATCCTTGATGTGCCACCTTCTGCAATCCATGCTGCTCTCTTCATGTTCCTTATTGACTTCCTGGTGATGAGCATCATGGTCTCCTGGTCTTGAGAATGGCCAAGCATTGCTCTGTGAATGTGGAAGATGGACATGTGGAAGGCTCCAGGGAGGAGGGATCATTGAACATGTACTCGAATCCATGTGCCTGTTGAATGACCTGTTTTTTTATTTTTGGGTTTTAAGGGAGACACTGCCCTAAAACACTTCTGTGCAGCTGGGGATGCAGGCTTCTGCTTCACCTTGCAGGAAGCATTAACGAATCCTTTCCAGAAGACATGAGAAGAGAGAAGTGAGCCTCTGGTATCATGCAGGTTCCTTGCATTGCCCATGGGCTAGAAGAGAGAAGAGTTGCTTCATGAGATTTGATCCCCTTTTTCCTGAAAAGTTCCACACAGAGGTGAGTCCCCAGCATGTTTAGAAATCATTTCAGACACCTTTCTGGACGGAATTGAATCAGAGCCCCTGATGATGTGGAAGAGCTAAAGATGGGTTTGCTATGAATTTTCTATTTCATTCATCAGGGCCTGAGTCAAGTCAGTCATTGTGCTGTCAACACATGAGCTGCTGGTCAAATGTGAGGAAGTGGTCTTGCTTTATGAAAACACCACCCTGATTCAGTGAGCCAGAGGCAGCCTGCAGTCCCTGTTTTCCTGTAAAGGCAGATTGCTGTGGATGGCCTCTGGCCTCGTCATGCAGCCCTGCTCAGAGTAGGGGATTGAGGGACCAGGCAGATCCCTAGTTCCTTTTGACCTTTATTGCCATTGGGCCACCCCAGGGTCCTTGGACTCTACCTGGTCTTCTGGCCTGGGTCAGGGGATGTGAGGTTTGGAATCCCCCTCTGTGGCAGGATCCCAGCCCCCCAGCCACTTGAGGTCAGCACATCCTTCCCTAATTGTGTTAGAGTTGGAGACTTCTCCCACCCATCCTCATCCATGCTCATCCCACATTTTGTAGCTTGGCACCTGAGGACCTTTATTCATTGACTTAGTTGTTAGTGATGATGGTTACTAAGACTAAGTGACTCTTTCAAGTCACATCACTTGCATGGTAGGGCTAGAGCATGGATCTTCCTAATTGATTTCATGGGACTCTCTCATGGAAACTGTGACTGCTTCCTAAACACACACTCTACATTTGGAGTGTCAAAATTCTTGCCACTGCCTCCTTGGCAAGTGTATCTTGTCTTCTACGTGGGAATTTCACAAATATTTTCCTTTGGTTTGTGGAGGTCATGCAGAAGGGATTTCATTTGAAATAGCCCAAACAAGAAATACCAGTTGTCTTTTTCGCACATGGATGTGTGTAGTGAACACCCCTTTCTGTGTGCTTGCATGAGTTACTCCTTTGAATTTGTTGAAGAATGGTTGGCTGGGGAGCAAGTTAACGAGAGATGGATATCAATGGTTGTCAAGTATTCTGACGTGAAGAATGTATTGAGGATGTGAAGGCTTTTCTAGCCAGTTCCTATGGCTCAGTCAGGGATTAGTCAGAGGATTCTGTCTGGTAGACTCTTTGGCACAGATGTCAAAGTGGCCTGGTCTTACCCTGTCCAGGACTGAATGCTGAGCTTGAGTGGGAGCTTCTTGTCATTTCAAGCATTTCCATGAGTCTGTCCTCTGTTCTCTTGTATCCAAGTGGTTTCTAATAGGAAAGCAGAACAAAAATTGAAAGTATGGTGATTGATTATTTTTACCAATGTTATTTCAATCCACTTTGTTTAATACGAAATTACCTTTATGCTAGTAAGATTTCATATGTGAGGAAATAATGAAAATATTGGGGTTAGGGGATGAGAATATGCAAATCAAACATTTTTGAGCACCAAGACCCGTTTTTTGTTTTTGTTTTTGTTTTTTTTTAACTTAAATAATATTAAGTGCCAGAGGACCACCGCTGTCATTCAGCCTCAACAACCTCCAGGTCCAGCCTCCAGGTGGCCCATTTCACCAGGGTGTGTGGGACCACACTGTCCTGGGATGAGAGAACAGTACCCACGGATGTTGACATCTCACAGAGTAGATATTGCCAGTGACAGTAGGGAGCTATTGGCACATGAGGAAGGGAAGAGCTCTCAGGATGGGAGGAGGGGGCCGCTTCGAGACTCATTGGGTATGGCACGAGGCTGCTGGGTGTGGTGTTGGTCTGGGCCCACTGAGTGGGGCAGATCCGTGGTCTGTGTTTCTGTACCCTCCTCTGTAGCCTGTGTTGGCAGCAGATCAGGGAATTGCGATCAGAAGTGCTCCCAGTAACACAGGCACCAGCCCCCAGAGTGTGTGCCTATCCGTTTCCCCACCTGGCCTGACTTAGTGCCTGTCTTGCCTCAGGGCTGAGACCCTACAATCTCTGATGAGGGTGTCTGTGGTCCAGATCCAACCTGCATGGCCAACATGCTCAGACCTTCAGCTGGGTCCTAGGCTGCTGCAACCAAACTCTGTTAACTGGGTGGCCGACAACAGAGGAAGTGTCTTCCGTTGAGCTCCAGAGGCTCAACACAGTAGGTGTTGGGCTGTCCCAGTGCCATAACCCCTCCCAGGTTTCAAGGGGACTGTCTCCCCAACTCTCCCAGCCCTTGCCCACTCTCCTATTGCTGCCCACGATCTGTGGTTCCCATATGGGCATCCCGCCCTGGCTCCAACCTCACATATCCGGTATCCCCTAGTCTCCCTGGTATCTGGGTCCAGACTCTCCTCTTCCTACAAGAATATCAGATATTGGATTTGGTCCCAGTTGATGCTGTGTTCCATCATGTGAGCTCTTAGCTTCATCACTGTGCAAAGACTCTTTTCCCACACAAGTTCGCACGGCTTTTGGCTGGCTAAGAATTTTCAGGCGACACTTTTCTAATGAGTACACTTTCCTTCCTTCCGATCTCCCACCAGTGAGCATTCCTCGCACCCTTGTCCTAGTTCCTTTATGGCAGTTTCCCTCCTTATGGCTGAGAGGACCTAGTGACCCCTGAATTCACACGTTCTCCTTAATCACCAACACACTGCAGAATTCTCCAGGGGGCCATATATGCTCCTGGAAGTTGGTGTTGGAAATAGTTCTCCATCCATTAATCACTCCCTCACTCACTAATGTCCTTGTGTCCTTGAGAAAGGCTCTCCCTTTCCTGGTTTTCCTGAATAGAAATCCTCTTGCCTCTTGGGTGAATAGGGTTATGGGTTGTGCAGAGGGTGTTGGTCCACTGAGCATCTTAGAGACTGTCCTTTATGGAGCCTAATGATCCTCACTGGGGAATGAGGCCAGGGTCCTAACTGTGGTTAGTTAGAGAGGGAAAGAAGGACAAGGGAAACTCAGATGTCCCTTCATGGCCCCTGGAGTTAGAGGACTTACCCCTTTGCACCTGGGATCAGGAGACCTCATTTCCTCGAGGACACGCACACTCAGACGTTAATCTTGAGTGTGGGTTCCTTTCTGGGGTCCAGGGCTGTTGTTAGCCACCAGGAATGACAGTGCTCTCCATGCTGAGTGGAGCCATTTTTGCCAGGAAAGAGAGCCCATGGTCACGCCTTGTGCAAAGCATCCCACGCCAGGGGCTCCCATGCCTACATTCCTGTCCTGAAAGGAAGCCACTCAGAGGCAAGGTGGGTCCAACCACCTCCCATGTGTTCACTCATCACTGTGTTCCAGCAGTCACCCCAGTGAACAGTCCTGATGGGATTGGATGTGGCTCAGAATGTCACCCTCATGAGCTCTACCCTGCCACAGCTGCAGTTCTGCAGTGGGAGAAACTCAAAACCTCAAAACACATGCACATGAAAGAAAAGAGCAAGAGCCAGAGCCCAAACAGGCCAGGTGTGGCAAAGACAGCTGGAGTGCCTAGGTTGGGACTCAGAATTATGTCAGTGGGGTGGCATTGCTGCTGGCACCAGCATGATAACCGAGAGCCAGCCCTGCTCATTTTGGGGAGCAGTGTGTTGGGGAAGGCAGCAGAAATTGAGAGGCAGGATTGAGTTTGGCCCTAGGAGGAGGTTGGGTAAGAGGCCAGTGTGGGTTGGAGAGCCTGGGCAGATAGACAGAGGCCAGGGCACACCCCAAAGCCTGGAGACTGCACTTGATGTCCAGGGTTGTGAAACACCACTTCCCCTCTTACTCACAACTGAGAGCAAGGGGCATTGATGAGTTCAGTTTGTGTGCGGCTGCATCCAAGGTGGCTCGGCTAGGAACCTCTGTTTCCTTGACTCAGGAGGCTGGGAGTCCAGGCTCCACTGAGGCTCGGCTGGGAGGATCGGAGTCTGAGTTTATGCCTGTGTTCCCTGTAGGATCCATGTTGGCTGAGCCTCAGTGTTTTTGTAATGAGAGGATGGGTGACCGTCATGTCTTTATCACAGGACACACTTGCTAAATGGATTTGTTTGCTCTGAGGAGGAAAGAGAGAGGGGGGAGTGGTGCTGGAGACAGGGATGCAGACAGGGGTCTTGGACTTGGCATAACTCAGTCTTGGAGGTGATATCCCATCACCTGTACCCACTTCAATTCCCATGAATCCAGAGGCTGAGCCCCCTTGAGGTGAGGGGTGAACTGGTTCTGGGCAGCAGGATGCTGTGGTACCTCGGAGTCTCTGTGAGACCCCAACACTAGACACACTTGGCCCTTTTGAAATCTTAGGAGAAGCCTTGGGAAGTTGTATGGCAGAGGGGAGCAGCCTCTGCATCTCAGTCCCCTCCAACTTGCCATGGTGTAGAGAGGGAACTGCAGCCACGATGGGACGGACATTGGCTATGTCCCTGTGTGGGACACAGGCCTGATTGAGTTAGGGTGCATTCTTTGTCTCTCCCTTTCTTGTGATTATCCCATCTCTACATTTGTGCTTTAGCCACCTCTGAGTCCCATCTCTGGTTTCAGAGAGAACAGAGGGTGTTATGGGCCAATAGACACAATAAACCCTAGAGATTAGATGCTACCCTACTTTCCAGAAAAGACTGGGCACACCATGAGTTGCACAATGATGGGACCAGGGTCCAAAAGCTGCTGAGAGGGAAGGACTGGTTGTGAATGCATTTTTGAAGGCTCCAAGCTGGAACTCTAGTGGCACCAAGCAGGGCAGATGCTGGTGGGGATGTTTGGGTAGTTGTTGGTGAACACCTGCGCACCTGAGATGGGTAGGCATGGAGGAGAAATCGGCAGCCCATAGGGCTGTTGAAAGTGGTCTTATGTGAAAAGAGGCTCAGGTATGGGCACAGGAAATGACATCATTGCCTTGACAATGGATCAAACAGAACATGGAACCCTGGTATCCAGGCACCCACTTCACTGACCAAGCCATCCGAGCTCACTTGGTTGGAGCCACTGGAGGGAGAAGGATGTTCTCCTGTGGTTGCAGACAATGCCGAGCCTCAGGCTCCCAGGAATCTCAGGGGGGCCAACTAGCCCTTTTGTGGATACACTGGGTGAGGCTTCATCTTAGACGCCAGAGCCTCTGGCGATTGTCGCAGAGGAGCTCAAGAGTAACAGTGAGTAGCACAGGGCAGGTGAGCCCAGCAGGCCCTCTAGTCTGATCCCTGATGAATGGCCCAGGACTCCTATTCTGACTCTGTGTGTGTGTGTGTGTGTGTGTGTGTGTGTGTGTGTGTGTGTGTGTGTTTGTACTGATGGGAACTGTCCCATTGTGCTTTGACTCTAGTGTATTGGCACAAGTCATTTTTCTGTTTGTCACCATTTCCATTTTGAACCCACCATTCTTGGTCCCAACCCAGGGTGAAAATGATCAGAACACGGAGGAGCCCTTCAGGGTTCAGAGCCTTGAACCTTACAGGCAGGACCAGCTTAGGAATGAGCTCCTGCCTGTCATTTGTGGGAGGAACCTACATTTCAGCAGCAACATGGGGTTAATCTCCTGGGATTTCATCCCCACCCAGCAGGTGCTGGATCTCTTGTTCCCAAAACAGCCACCTTCTTCAGTCTTTACTCCTGGTGCCACTCCACATCCTCCAAGGGGACAAGAACCTCAGGTTCTGGATGGATGTTGTAGAATGCCCACAGAGCCAACTGCCAGGCTGGGTGGGGTGCAGTTGCTGGGCTTTGCTGATGTTGTCATCCCCCACAGTTCTTGGAACCTTCTGTGGCAGTGGCATCCAGGACCCCAGCAGCTGTGAGTAGCAGCTCCTCACTGCTTCACTCCAGCGAGCAGGTGGAAGACAGCCGCGTTGTTCACGTCCTCCTAGAGGGACAGAGCCTGAGGGAGACAAAGCGCATCCCGGTAAGCCCGACAGCAGGGCTGCCTCCTGGGTGTCCACACAGTGGAAGGCAGGAGACACAGCCAACCCCAGGGCTATGGTGGGAAATAAAGAAGAGAGAGGTCCGTCTTAAGGGCTTGACCTGAGGAGGGAGAGCATCAGCATGCCCAGCTTCAGTGGTGAGTGGGCCTGTGTATTGTGGGTTTTGCAGGCCAGAAGTGCAGACGGAAGTGCTGTGGACAGATGAAGGCAGAGATATGTCCAGGGTGCAGGCTGCAGTGCCTAGAACTTGGTATTCTCAATGAGTGAAGTTGGAGCAGAGGAGGTGGCAGTGACTTGTCACATGTGTAGGAGGGGATGTGTTCCTGGTGGCAGGGAAGAGAACCTCCTTAGCATGACTAGGTGTAGGAATTTGGGGTCGGGATCACCTGGGGGGTCATGCCAAAGCTTAGGAATGTTAGGCTTTGCATGTATGTAAATACGGAGCTAAAGGGGTTCTTGGCAGAATTTCTATGGATGTGCAGTAGACACGCTAATGCTGCAGGTGTCCAGCTGCAGAGGAGACATGTTCAGTGACTGCCAGTGCTGAGTCAAGTACATCATGACAACCAGACCCGCACCGAGCTTCCAGAGGCCAGGGCCTCTCAAAGCTATCATGAAGCACTCAAGTGCACACTCTTGTATCTGAGTCTGTTTTGTGTCGTGGCAGTCAGGACCCAAATTTTCAGTGCATCTGCCTCTTCCACCCACAAAGGCAGCCTGCATCCCAGATCACACTTGGTGCGCAGATCCCTGGCCCATTGCTCTCATCTCAGTGAGATGAGAGTGTGTCTGTGCATAGGCAGTTTGGTCCTTTGACATGAGTGGAATGTGGCTCCCCAGGGGGAGGGGAGATGGCAGGTACAGGCAGATATTTGTACCAGGATTGTTCTAGTAGCACATTGCAAGAACCCAGGTGGTATATGGAGGACACACTCAGGTAGCAGGATAACAAGATTGTGCCCTTGTATATGTAGCTGAGATTTCTCCTGAATGTTTGACCACAGTCTTCTGGGTAGCTCTTCTAAAAGCCATTCTCTGATGACATTTGTCCCACCCTGATCCAGGTGACCTTTCAGGAGACGGTGACAAGCCTCATCCGCGGGGCCTTGAACCAAAATTTGTTGCAGCATGAGGATGTGGGCAACTTTGAGCTGCTGTATATGATGTCTGAGGATGAGAGTAAGTAGGACAATCAGACAGTGGGGAGACATGATCCACAGTGGGCTCAGGATAACTGACAGCCAAGAGAAAGTGGGCCTTGGCCCCAAAATACCAAAGTGTGATGGGCCTGGCGGAGACTCTCAGGGGTTGTGGGTGTTTTGTGGTATAATCCTTGAGTGCCACCTAACAATTCTCTCCACTTCGCTCTGCAGAAATCAAGGTCTCTGACCACTCACTCGTGTGTCTGTCCATGAATCTGGGAATACAATCTTTCATGGTGAGGAAACGCCCCCAGGTCAAGGGAAAGGAGGTAAACACCTACCTTATTCAAGCTGTGCATGTGCTGCCATTCCACTCCGACCTGAGGAAATAAGAAGCCTCAGCACCTGGACATATTTGCTGGAAGCCCATAGAGCCAACTGACAGTCTGGGGTGGCTTTCTGTTTCTGGGTTTGCTGATGTTCCATCCCCCACAGTTCTCAGAATCAACCTGCAAGTCCTCCAGGCCGCTTTCCCACAAGCAGGTGGGAGACACCTGCTTAATTCGTGTCCACTTAGAAACACAAAGTCCAGAGATGGCCAAGAGTGTTCTGGTAAGCCTGGGAGCAGGGGTGTCCCGTGGTGCTTACACCTGGGTGGGGAGCAGACACTGGTCCAATACCATGGACTACTCATGCCCTCTTGAATTTGGAGCTTCTGGATGATCAGGAGGATAGATGGGAATCAAGAAGGGAGAGGTCAGTGTGAAGGGCTGGAGCTGAGATGAGCGAGTGCAGCAGCTTGTCCACTGCCATGTCTGAGGGAGTCTGTGTGTCAGGTGGCAGCATGCAGTCCAGAAGGGCAGGGACAGGTATGGGTGACAGATGAGAATAGGACAGGAACTAGGTTGCAGGTTCCCTTGTATGGGATGCTGACGTCTATGGAGGAGGACAGCAGTGTGAGGTTCTCCATGTTCCTTGAACAAGGAGCTGAGAGAGTCTCTCTGCAGAGTCGATATGGATGTGGAGCAAGCACACTAAATGTCCAGGTAACCCAATGACCACCCTTGCCGGATGAGGTGCCCTCCTACATCCCAGCCAGCACTGAGCCTCTGGAGGCCAGGAGCTCTCGTGGCTATCTTTCAGCTCTCCTGTGTGTGGTCATGTTCCTGGGTCTGTTTTTGGCCCTGGCAATCCAGACCAAAGCCTCTAGGTTTTGTGCCTAGGCCATTCCCAATGCCGCCTGCATCCTCGGGCAGACCTGGGATCTTGGAGGCTATTGTCCCATTCCTCCCAACTTGTGGGATGAGATTGCATCTGTATGCAGGTAGTGGGGTCCTTTCACTCCGAGAGGAGTGCAGCTCCACAAAGAGCAATGGCAGGCCCAGGAAGTCCTATGTACAAGGATTGGGCTAGTAGCCTGTGGGAAGAGCCCACACGATGAGCAGGAGGTCAGCCTCGGGTAGTAGGGTCATGGATGTTGCCCTTGTATTTAGAGTGGAGGTGCCTCCAGAATGCCCCTGCCCACTGTCCTTGAGTAGTCACTTCAAGGCCCATTTCCTGAAGGCCTGTCTCCCATGCTGCTCCAGGTGACCTGCCACGATAGGGCTCCTGTCGTCATCCGCAGCGCCCTCGACCTACACTTCCTTACTGAGGAGAATCCAGAGGATTATGAGCTGGGCCAAATCATCTCTCGCCGTCAGAGTAAGTGAGACAATCAGATAGCAGAGAGCAAGGGTCAGGATGTGGACTCAGGTCAACTCTTAGCAACAAAGAGTAGTCTCTGACCCCCAAGAACACTCCAACAGGTGTGTTGGGTTCGTGCACAAAGCCAACTGCACTTCTGCTGGTGGAAGGTCTTGAGGTCCAATGGTATACCCCGGTGGATATTGCGGCTCCCCACCAGGTGCCCTCCCCTGGACATGAACAGGCATCCAAAGCTGACATCTTTGAGGAGTGAGGAGGAAAGCCTCTCTCCAGGAGCAGTATGTTTTCATGGTCTGGGATAGGAGTGGTTTCAAAGGAACATGGGAATGCATGGGCTAAAGAGGGAACTGGCATTTTGTGGACTGAAGCAGTACTATTGAAAGCCTTCTGTGTGACCAAAAAACCACTGCCTGGGCAGAGCATTGCCAGGATTCTAGCAAGCAGTAACAGGATGAAATTGGGAAGAAAACACAGCCTGGGAGACAGCCTGAATCATCTGTTTTTGCATAAATTCCATGGTCTTACGCACCTGAGTCCACTAGGCAAGGAGTGATCACAATAGCCAGGTTGTGATCCCTAACTAAAGTCAGATGAGGGCTTCCTGAGCACGTAGCCACAGAGCTCATCTGATAATAATGCCAGCGCTTTTTCGTTGGTTGGTTGGTTGGTTTTTGTGAGCCAAACACCACAGCAGCCATTATCCCAGCCTATGTACCCTGAAGACCACCATCCCTATAAGTTCTAGCATCACTTGTCTCCTATCTTAACCTACTGTTAGGTTAGTAGAGTCTATGGAAGAGGAAGTCTGTCTGGGGCCTTGGTAGCCTAAGAAATTCATAGCAGAGATCTCCACATCCAACCCAGAAGGGATGGAGAACAGGCTCTAGGTTAGAGGAGGGCGACAGGAAACACATGTTCAGAGGAAGGAGAAGCGGCTGTTGTATTCCCCCACTCGGGGTCATGGCACCACTGGGCCATACACCATGTTGGAGGGAAGCAGTCCCTTTGCTGGTCTTTGGAACCATTGTTCTCAGTAGGGCAGTATTTGGAATGTGGCCTCCATTCTCAGAAGCCTGGTTCACATGGAGGCGGGCTCCACCAACGCAGAAGCATGGCTCTAACGTGGTATCCGTGCTGGTCAGCCTGTCCTCACTGTGGCCATACTTGAGGAAAATAACTCAGAGGAGGAATCCTAGGCCTTTTTTCTCTGGGTTTCATAGCTTTCTCTTTGGTTGTGCACTGAGGCTGTCCATAAAGCTCTAGTGTGTGGCAGTGGAGAGCTCCTCAGCCCTTGCCACAAAGGCATAGACTGGGAGAGAGAGAACGAGGCTGGCAGAGAGGGAGAGAGAGAAAGATGGAGAGGGAGGACCTCTCCTTGGAGAATGAGGATTCAGTGGAGCCAACAGGAACAAGGTACTGTTGCCCAGGGCACAACCCTGTTTAGGTCTTACTCCAACCATGCTCAACCTTTCTTCCAGTCCCTCCCACCCCCCAGTAGTGTATTCATCTTGAATGAGAATTTCATGTTGACATCAGAGCACTCACCATCCAATGCTTCCCTCCAAACCCACCTATGAAGATGGCTCATGTGGGGACTGAATCTTCGGCACAGGAGCCTTTTGTGGGAGATTTCAGATGCAAACCCTAGTGGTGTGCTTTGGCAGATGCAAGAGGACCTGAGATATTCTGGAGTCCAAAGCCTTCGGTAGGAACAGACATTAGGTCTGTTGAAGTGCTCTGCCTAGTTCTTCCTCAGGGAGGACTGTGGAGGCTGTCTTTGTTGGTATTGGTGCTGAATTGGAGAGCTCTCAGGTGTGTGGCTCTGGCCTTTTCTGGCACAGGCTCTCAGATGTTGGCGTGTCCTAGGGAGCACCTCCTGAGTGCCACCTTCTTTTTGTACACCCCTCTCTCCCCAGAGCTGAGGATTCCAGCAGAGGCCAACGTATTTTATGCCAAGAATCCTCACAAAAAATCCAACTTTGTGCTGAGGAAAAGGAGCCTCTCCCAAAAGAATGATGGGTGGATCCAGCCTCAACCTCCCTCTCGTCCTGCAAAGAAGGCTCCTGCCCTCCTGAGGATGCTTGCAAAACCATTCTGTTGTGGGTGCCTGGGCGGGGCTGAGGCAGCCCAGGAATATTTACATTGATTACTATTTTCTTCAAAGTTTGAATCTATAGTTTGCCATTGTCCTTGACCTTGTTTAGTAACACAGTTGTTACTCTATCCTGTATTTGTTGTTTCCATTAATATATTATTATTATTTTAAAATATATATGTTTTTGTTACCTGATCTACTGTGATGATTTGAGTATACTAAATGTAGCAGTGATTCCTAAAGGACACATCCAAACCAACAGGAAGGAATGTTTCATTCTATCAGCAAGAACTTTGGTTTTTAGGAGTTTGGCAGATGGCATTATCTGAGTCAGTTTTCCAATGGGGGCAATGAAGTATCAGCTGTGATGGTACAAACACAAACAAAGACACACAAACACACACAAGAGCACACACACTCACTGAGAGATAGATAGACAGATGGAGTTGGTCTCTGCTGAAATACTTTGGAGACATGGTTCTGATTTCTCCCCTTTTGGAGTATTTTCAATTGCACAAGGTGTCTTGCAAATGAACCCATGTCTGAGGAAGACATGCATGTGTACTTCACATGCCACTTTTCACATAGCAGGAAGGTCATGTAATATTTTTCATGCAGCTGTCTTTTGACTGTGAACCATCCCATGAGGTCAGCTGTGGAATTTTCAACTTGTAGCATCACAATGGGGATCCACTCTTTGGATTTGGGGATATTTCCGATTTTCTTGATTCAGATTGGAATGATATATATATTAGTTTTTGATGAAAATTCTGCATTTTATGGTAATGAATGTCGTGCATCTAGGAATCTGTAGAGTGCAGACAATGAATGGATGCCTACTGTTGTCTGGACTGGTCTGAAAAGTCCTGTAGCATCTGAGAATGTGTGAGGGCTGTACAGGTCTTGCCAAAAGTCCAGGTCAGATGATCCTGCACAAAGCTGAACTCCTAGTGGTCTCCACAACAGTGTAAGGGCCAAGGAGAAACACACTTCCACACAGAAGTTGGGAAGCTACCTTATGAAGGTGATCATAGATACGGGATTATTAATATATCCAGGTTGGCATCTATTATTTTTTTAGCTTTTGACTTTCGCAGCTGTGGGCATCTTGACAACCATCAACTCCCTGTAAGCACAGACAACTCTATAAGAACCTGAGGATAAATTTCCCTGTGCATGTCCCCTTGTGAAACTGCTTAAGCACCGCCTGGTTTACACACAGGTGGAATTTCTAGGTCAAAGTGTGCATGTTTACTTCTTTGACTAAGCACTGCCAGGTGGCTCTTCTGCATAGCTCTACCTGTGGCCAGGATTGTATTATCTAGCTTTCTAACTTTTGCATGTTGAGTAGATACATAGTGGGAGCACACTGTTTTTGTTGGTATTTTTCTTGGTATCTATTCTGATGCTTTTCACTGGGGGATTTTTTCCTGTGAAAATGGGCTTCCTCTACTTGACCTTATTTTCTTCTTTTTAAAATTTTTTCAATGTGACTTTTTAATTTTAGTTTTATTAAAGACATTGCCCCTTGCTTGCATAGTCTATATCTAAAGCACTAGTCCTTGCTCCAAGGCCCAGCTTGCTCTCAGCTGCCCCAGGAGGGGAACAGTCTTTGGCGGTAGACAAGAGACGCCCCTGCAGGGGGCACAAGTGCTTTGGCCCTCTGGTGTCTTGCCAGCAGTGCTTCCCATGCTCACAGAGGGTTTCAGACACTGAGTCAATGGTCCAGGTGGTCTTTTGTTCAGTCTGATCTCAAATTGAGCTCCTCTGAGAGGTCATATTGAAGTCCTTGTGTGTACCTGACCCATCATTTTAAACAATATTCCAAGTTCACTTTTTGTGTGTACGTGGGTTCTGGGGATTGAACCCAGGGCCTTGAGCCTGTGAGGCAAGTGACCTACCTGAGCTACACCCTCAGAGACCCCTGTAAAAGTATTTCCCCTTTGCCTCGGGGTCTAAGTTGCCAAGGCTGACCTCAAACGTTCCTCTTGCCTCAGCCTCCCTGGTGGCTGGCATGACAGGCATGCACCTGGGACTGTCACACTCGAGCCTGTGATGGGAACTCATGTGCATCTGTCCAGGGCTGAGCATGGTTAGGCAGAGCTGTGCTCCAGGCTCCCTGCAGGGCTTTGGAGGCTTCTGCTGCCCAGCTGCCCTGGTGCCATGGCCAGGGCTCCTCCCAGCCGAGGGCAGGCAGCTGCCCATTGCTGTAGGCTGACCTTATTTTCTTCTTATGGCACTCGTCCGTTCTCTGGAGTATGTTGTATGGTTTGTCCATTAGGAGTCTAACAGGTCCTCTAGAACCTTCAAACAATTAGTAAAATTCCTGAACAGTAAGTGAGCGCACGCAGAAATTGGGCTAATATTTTGGGAAGAACAATGTTGGATGATATATTCATGGCTTGAATATATCATCCAACATGAAGTTATATTTTATTACTTACAATATAATAAAATAATGAAGCAATACCATGGGCTGAGCTAAAATAGATCCTTAGGATCTTAGGCATTCTGTAATAAATCTGTGTCACTTGAAGTATAGAGTTGATCGACTCTGAGTAATGAAACAGAAGTAAAGGTATCAAAGCCAATGATCATCTGTTTCCAATTTTCTGTGATTTGGTTCAAGTGGTAAAGTGGTGATATTTATTAATAATGGATCGAATAGGTTCATAATTGTTTTAGAGTACAATTAGATGCCTTCAAACTTTAGGCTACATGGGCACATTTGAGAACGGTTCCAGCCATTGTCTCATCCTTTGGGTCATTCCCCTCCTATGTCCTGTGAGACATTTTCTATGTGAGGCTTTAAGAAGAAGAAGAGAATATTCTGTAAAGAAAACCTTGTGATCTGTGCAGTATGAAGTTGAATGGATTCATTCAGAAATCAGAAATTCTATTGAAAGATATTTATTGGCATGAGCCAAATAAAAACTATTTTTAGGCATCCTGGTGAAGACAAGGTTTTATCTTTATGTCTCATTTTCTATGTTTTGTTGTTGTTGTTGTTGTTAGAATGAAATTCATATGTTGCCAGACCATTCTATCAGATGTGTAACTAGATGCCATTTAAATTACCCACTTTTACATGGTAGACAGTTTTTAATGAACACTGCCTGTCTGCACCTTTTTTAAAAACAGGACTGGGATCAGAAGCCCAAATACCAATGGTTAGCTGGAGCATATTTTTCATTTGGCCTATCTGTCAGTATTCCCTGAGGTCATCTGTGCAATCAGCTTCGTTACTCCTGCTCCCTCACTGGATTTCATAGAAACCATATGCTATGTATGAATCAGGGACACCAATCCCACAACATAGCATTCTTGGAATATCCAAAGTCCCACTTTTCACTTCGCCATGCCTGAGATCAGCAGTAATATTTATCAGCAAATGTGAGATTTTCAAAGATCCAATTCTATGTGCTCCTTTCTCATAGAGCCTTAGGCAGGGATATAGCATACATAAATATTAAGTAACGTCCATAGTTTTTAAAATGTCATCCATTGAATAGTTGACACATGTCTGAGATACTTTTTATTTTGGAGGAGGTATTATTTAATAGGGAATTCCAACAGCTACCTAATAGTGAAATGAGAAGTCTTGCATCCATTTTATTTTGTTTCTGATGATTTTTATGAGTAAGGGTAAGATACTTCCTTGTTCTGATGCAGATGTTGCCCACTTTTGTGAATGGATGCGGGGTGTCACCTACTACTTGCATATCTGCATATTGGGCTTGACACTGCTATCGTACTTGGTAGTTGGCAAAAAGTCAATACTGAAGTTAAGCTCTTGTGTTCTAGCAGCAGAGCTGAAGATCCTTGATGTGCCACCTTCTGCAATCCATGCTGCTCTCTTCATGTTCCTTATTGACATCCTGGTGAGGAGCATCATGGTCTCTTGGTCTTGAGAATGGCCAAGCATTGCTCTGTGAATGTGGAAGATGGGCATGTGGAAGGCTCCAGGGAGGAGGGATCATTGAACATGTACTCGAATCCATGTGCCTGTTGAATGACCTGTTTTTTTATTTTTGGGTTTTAAGGGAGACACTGCCCTAAAACACTTCTGTGCAGCTGGGGATGCAGGCTTCTGCTTCACCTTGCAGGAAGCATTAACGAATCCTTTCCAGAAGACATGAGAAGAGAGAAGTGAGCCTCTGGTATCATGCAGGTTCCTTGCATTGCCCATGGGCTAGAAGAGAGAAGAGTTGCTTCATGAGATTTGATCCCCTTTTTCCTGAAAAGTTCCACACAGAGGTGAGTCCCCAGCATGTTTAGAAATCATTTCAGACACCTTTCTGGACGGAATTGAATCAGAGCCCCTGATGATGTGGAAGAGCTAAAGATGGGTTTGCTATGAATTTTCTATTTCATTCATCAGGGCCTGAGTCAAGTCAGTCATTGTGCTGTCAACACATGAGCTGCTGGTCAAATGTGAGGAAGTGGTCTTGCTTTATGAAAACACCACCCTGATTCAGTGAGCCAGAGGCAGCCTGCAGTCCCTGTTTTCCTGTAAAGGCAGATTGCTGTGGATGGCCTCTGGCCTCGTCATGCAGCCCTGCTCAGAGTAGGGGATTGAGGGACCAGGCAGATCCCTAGTTCCTTTTGACCTTTATTGCCATTGGGCCACCCCAGGGTCCTTGGACTCTACCTGGTCTTCTGGCCTGGGTCAGGGGATGTGAGGTTTGGAATCCCCCTCTGTGGCAGGATCCCAGCCCCCCAGCCACTTGAGGTCAGCACATCCTTCCCTAATTGTGTTAGAGTTGGAGACTTCTCCCACCCATCCTCATCCATGCTCATCCCACATTTTGTAGCTTGGCAACTGAGGACCTTTATTCATTGACTTAGTTGTTAGTGATGATGGTTACTAAGACTAAGTGACTCTTTCAAGTCACATCACTTGCATGGTAGGGCTAGAGCATGGATCTTCCTAATTGATTTCATGGGACTCTCTCATGGAAACTGTGACTGCTTCCTAAACACACACTCTACATTTGGAGTGTCAAAATTCTTGCCACTGCCTCCTTGGCAAGTGTATCTTGTCTTCTATGTGGGAATTTCACAAATATTTTCCTTTGGTTTGTGGAGGTCATGCAGAAGGGATTTCATTTGAAATAGCCCAAACAAGAAATACCAGTTGTCTTTTTCGCACATGGATGTCTGTAGTGAACACCCCTTTCTGTGTGCTTGCATGAGTTACTCCTTTGAATTTGTTGAAGAATGGTTGGCTGGGGAGCAAGTTAACGAGAGATGGATATCAATGGTTGTCAAGTATTCTGACGTGAAGAATGTATTGAGGATGTGAAGGCTTTTCTAGCCAGTTCCTATGGCTCAGTCAGGGATCAGTCAGAGGATTCTGTCTGGTAGACTCTTTGGCACAGATGTCAAAGTGGCCTGGTCTTACCCTGTCCAGGACTGAATGCTGAGCTTGAGTGGGAGCTTCTTGTCATTTCAAGCATTTCCATGAGTCTGTCCTCTGTTCTCTTGTATCCAAGTGGTTTCTAATAGGAAAGCAGAACAAAAATTGAAAGTATGGTGATTGATTATTTTTACCAATGTTATTTCAATCCACTTTGTTTAATACGAAATTACCTTTATGCTAGTAAGATTTCATATGTGAGGAAATAATGAAAATATTGGGGTTAGGGGATGAGAATATGCAAATCAAACATTTTTGAGCACCAAGACCCGTTTTTTGTTTTTGTTTTTTTTTTTTTTTTTTTAACTTAAATAATATTAAGTGCCAGAGGACCACCGCTGCCATTCAGCCTCAACAACCTCCAGGTCCAGCCTCCAGGTGGCCCATTTCACCAGGGTGTGTGGGACCACACTGTCCTGGGATGAGAGAACAGTACCCACGGATGTTGACATCTCACAGAGTAGATATTGCCAGTGACAGTAGGGAGCTATTGGCACATGAGGAAGGGAAGAGCTCTCAGGATGGGAAGAGGGGGCCGCTTCGAGACTCATTGGGTATGGCACGAGGCTGCTGGGTGTGGTGTTGGCCTGGGCCCACTGAGTGGGGCAGATCCGTGGTCTGTGTTTCTGTACCCTCCTCTGTAGCCTGTGTTGGCAGCAGATCAGGGAATTGCGATCAGAAGTGCTCCCAGTAACACAGGCACCAGCCCCCAGAGTGTGTGCCTATCCGTTTCCCCACCTGGCCTGACTTAGTGCCTGTCTTGCCTCAGGGCTGAGACCCTACAATCTCTGATGAGGGTGTCTGTGGTCCAGATCCAACCTGCATGGCCAACATGCTCAGACCTTCAGCTGGGTCCTAGGCTGCTGCAACCAAACTCTGTTAACTGGGTGGCCGACAACAGAGGAAGTGTCTTCCGTTGAGCTCCAGAGGCTCAACACAGTAGGTGTTGGGCTGTCCCAGTGCCATAACCCCTCCCAGGTTTCAAGGGGACTGTCTCCCCAACTCTCCCAGCCCTTGCCCACTCTCCTATTGCTGCCCACGATCTGTGGTTCCCATATGGGCATCCCGCCCTGGCTCCAACCTCACATATCCGGTATCCCCTAGTCTCCCTGGTATCTGGGTCCAGACTCTCCTCTTCCTACAAGAATATCAGATATTGGATTTGGTCCCAGTTGATGCTGTGTTCCATCATGTGAGCTCTTAGCTTCATCACTGTGCAAAGACTCTTTTCCCACACAAGTTCGCACGGCTTTTGGCTGGCTAAGAATTTTCAGGCGACACTTTTCTTATGAGTACACTTTCCTTCCTTCCGATCTCCCACCAGTGAGCATTCCTCGCACCCTTGTCCTAGTTCCTTTATGGCAGTTTCCCTCCTTATGGCTGAGAGGACCTAGTGACCCCTGAATTCACACGTTCTCCTTAATCACCAACACACTGCAGAATTCTCCAGGGGGCCATATATGCTCCTGGAAGTTGGTGTTGGAAATAGTTCTCCATCCATTAATCACTCCCTCACTCACTAATGTCCTTGTGTCCTTGAGAAAGGCTCTCCCTTTCCTGGTTTTCCTGAATAGAAATCCTCTTGCCTCTTGGGTGAATAGGGTTATGGGTTGTGCAGAGGGTGTTGGTCCACTGAGCATCTTAGAGACTGTCCTTTATGGAGCCTAATGATCCTCACTGGGGAATGAGGCCAGGGTCCTAACTGTGGTTAGTTAGAGAGGGAAAGAAGGACAAGGGAAACTCAGATGTCCCTTCATGGCCCCTGGAGTTAGAGGACTTACCCCTTTGCACCTGGGATCAGGAGACCTCATTTCCTCGAGGACACGCACACTCAGACGTTAATCTTGAGTGTGGGTTCCTTTCTGGGGTCCAGGGCTGTTGTTAGCCACCAGGAATGACAGTGCTCTCCATGCTGAGTGGAGCCATTTTTGCCAGGAAAGAGAGCCCATGGTCACGCCTTGTGCAAAGCATCCCACGCCAGGGGCTCCCATGCCTACATTCCTGTCCTGAAAGGAAGCCACTCAGAGGCAAGGTGGGTCCAACCACCTCCCATGTGTTCACTCATCACTGTGTTCCAGCAGTCACCCCAGTGAACAGTCCTGATGGGATTGGATGTGGCTCAGAATGTCACCCTCATGAGCTCTACCCTGCCACAGCTGCAGTTCTGCAGTGGGAGAAACTCAAAACCTCAAAACACATGCACATGAAAGAAAAGAGCAAGAGCCAGAGCCCAAACAGGCCAGGTGTGGCAAAGACAGCTGGAGTGCCTAGGTTGGGACTCAGAATTATGTCAGTGGGGTGGCATTGCTGCTGGCACCAGCATGATAACCGAGAGCCAGCCCTGCTCATTTTGGGGAGCAGTGTGTTGGGGAAGGCAGCAGAAATTGAGAGGCAGGATTGAGTTTGGCCCTAGGAGGATGTTGGGTAAGAGGCCAGTGTGGGTTGGAGAGCCTGGGCAGATAGACAGAGGCCAGGGCACACCCCAACGCCTGGAGACTGCACTTGATGTCCAGGGTTGTGAAACACCACTTCCCCTCTTACTCACAACTGAGAGCAAGGGGCATTGATGAGTTCAGTTTGTGTGCGGCTGCATCCAAGGTGGCTCGGCTAGGAACCTCTGTTTCCTTGACTCAGGAGGCTGGGAGTCCAGGCTCCACTGAGGCTCGGCTGGGAGGATCGGAGTCTGAGTTTATGCCTGTGTTCCCTGTAGGATCCATGTTGGCTGAGCCTCAGTGTTTTTGTAATGAGAGGATGGGTGACCGTCATGTCTTTATCACAGGACACACTTGCTAAATGGATTTGTTTGCTCTGAGGAGGAAAGAGAGAGGGGGGAGTGGTGCTGGAGACAGGGATGCAGACAGGGGTCATGGACTTGGCATAACTCAGTCTTGGAGGTGATATCCCATCACCTGTACCCACTCAATTCCCATGAATCCAGAGGCTGAGCCCCCTTGAGGTGAGGGGTGAACCGGTTCTGGGCAGCAGGATGCTGTGGTACCTCGGAGTCTCTGTGAGACCCCAACACTAGACACACTTGGCCCTTTTGAAATCTTAGGAGAAGCCTTGGGAAGTTGTATGGCAGAGGGGAGCAGCCTCTGCATCTCAGTCCCCTCCAACTTGCCATGGTGTAGAGAGGGAACTGCAGCCACGATGGGATGGACATTGGCCATGTCCCTGTGTGGGACACAGGCCTGATTGAGTTAGGGTGCATTCTTTGTCTCTCCCTTTCTTGTGATTATCCCATCTCTACATTTGTGCTTTAGCCACCTGTGAGTCCCATCTCTGGTTTCAGAGAGAACAGAGGGTGTTATGGGCCAATAGACACAATAAACCCTAGAGATTAGATGCTACCCTACTTTCCAGAAAAGACTGGGCACACCATGAGTTGCACAATGATGAGACCAGGGTCCAAAAGCTGCTGAGAGGGAAGGACTGGTTGTGAATGCATTTTTGAAGGCTCCAAGCTGGAACTCTAGTGGCACCAAGCAGGGCAGATGCTGGTTGGGATGTTTGGGTAGTTGTTGGTGAACACCTGCGCACCTGAGATGGGTAGGCATGGAGGAGAAATCGGCAGCCCATAGGGCTGTCGAAAGTGGTCTTATGTGAAAAGAGGCTCAGGTATGGGCACAGGAAATGACATCATTGCCTTGACAATGGATCAAACAGAACATGGAACCCTGGTATCCAGGCACCCACTTCACTGACCAAGCCATCCGAGCTCACTTGGTTGGAGCCACTGGAGGGAGAAGGATGTTCTCCTGTGGTTGCAGACAATGCCGAGCCTCAGGCTCCCAGGAATCTCAGGGGGGCCAACTAGCCCTTTTGTGGATACACTGGGTGAGGCTTCATCTTAGACGCCACAGCCTCTGGCGATTGTCGCAGAGGAGCTCAAGAGTAACAGTGAGTAGCACAGGGCAGGTGAGCCCAGCAGGCCCTCTAGTCTGATCCCTGATGAATGGCCCAGGACTCCTATTCTGACTCTGTGTGTGTGTGTGTGTGTGTGTGTGTGTGTGTGTGTGTGTGTGTTTGTACTGATGGGAACTGTCCCATTGTGCTTTGACTCTAGTGTATTGGCACAAGTCATTTTTCTGTTTGTCACCATTTCCATTTTGAACCCACCATTCTTGGTCCCAACCCAGGGTGAAAATGATCAGAACACGGAGGAGCCCTTCAGGGTTCAGAGCCTTGAACCTTACAGGCAGGACCAGCTTAGGAATGAGCTCCTGCCTGTCATTTGTGGGAGGAACCTACATTTCAGCAGCAACATGGGGTTAATCTCCTGGGATTTCATCCCCACCCAGCAGGTGCTGGATCTCTTGTTCCCAAAACAGCCACCTTCTTCAGTCTTTACTCCTGGTGCCACTCCACATCCTCCAAGGGGACAAGAACCTCAGGTTCTGGATGGATGTTGTAGAATGCCCACAGAGCCAACTGCCAGGCTGGGTGGGGTGCAGTTGCTGGGCTTTGCTGATGTTGTCATCCCCCACAGTTCTTGGAACCTTCTGTGGCAGTGGCATCCAGGACCCCAGCAGCTGTGAGTAGCAGCTCCTCACTGCTTCACTCCAGCGAGCAGGTGGAAGACAGCCGCATTGTTCACGTCCTCCTTGAGGGACAGAGCCTGAGGGAGACAAAGCGCATCCCGGTAAGCCCGACAGCAGGGCTGCCTCCTGGGTGTCCACACAGTGGAAGGCAGGAGACACAGCCAACCCCAGGGCTATGGTGGGAAATAAAGAAGAGAGAGGTCCGTCTTAAGGGCTTGACCTGAGGAGGGAGAGCATCAGCATGCCCAGCTTCAGTGGTGAGTGGGCCTGTGTATTGTGGGTTTTGCAGGCCAGAAGTGCAGACGGAAGTGCTGTGGACAGATGAAGGCAGAGATATGTCCAGGGTGCAGGCTGCAGTGCCTAGAACTTGGTATTCTCAATGAGTGAAGTTGGAGCAGAGGAGGTGGCAGTGACTTGTCACATGTGTAGGAGGGGATGTGTTCCTGGTGGCAGGGAAGAGATCCTCCTTAGCATGACTAGGTGTAGGAATTTGGGGTTGGGATCACCTGGGGGGTCATGCCAAAGCTTAGGAATGTTAGGCTTTGCATGTATGTAAATACGGAGCTAAAGGGGTTCTTGGCAGAATTTCTATGGATGTGCAGTAGACACGCTCATGCTGCAGGTGTCCAGCTGCAGAGGAGACATGTTCAGTGACTGCCAGTGCTGAGTCAAGTACATCATGACAACCAGACCCGCACCGAGCTTCCAGAGGCCAGGGCCTCTCAAAGCTATCATGAAGCACTCAAGTGCACACTCTTGTATCTGAGTCTGTTTTGTGTCGTGGCAGTCAGGACCCAAATTTTCAGTGCATCTGCCTCTTCCACCCACAAAGGCAGCCTGCATCCCAGATCACACTTGGTGCGCAGATCCCTGGCCCATTGCTCTCATCTCAGTGAGATGAGAGTGTGTCTGTGCATAGGCAGTTTGGTCCTTTGACATGAGTGGAATGTGGCTCCCCAGGGGGAGGGGAGATGGCAGGTACAGGCAGATATTTGTACCAGGATTGTTCTAGTAGCACATTGCAAGAACCCAGGTGGTATATGGAGGACACACTCAGGTAGCAGGATAACAAGATTGTGCCCTTATATATGTAGCTGAGATTTCTCCTGAATGTTTGACCACAGTCTTCTGGGTAGCTCTTCTAAAAGCCATTCTCTGATGACATTTGTCCCACCCTGATCCAGGTGACCTTTCAGGAGACGGTGACAAGCCTCATCCGCGGGGCCTTGAACCAAAATTTGTTGCAGCATGAGGATGTGGACAACTTTGAGCTGCTGTATATGATGTCTGAGGATGAGAGTAAGTAGGACAATCAGACAGTGGGGAGACATGATCCACAGTGGGCTCAGGATAACTGACAGCCAAGAGAAAGTGGGCCTTGGCCCCAAAATACCAAAGTGTGATGGGCCTGGCGGAGACTCTCAGGGGTTGTGGGTGTTTTGTGGTATAATCCTTGAGTGCCACCTAACAATTCTCTCCACTTCGCTCTGCAGAAATCAAGGTCTCTGACCACTCACTCGTGTGTCTGTCCATGAATCTGGGAATACAATCTTTCATGGTGAGGAAACGCCCCCAGGTCAAGGGAAAGGAGGTAAACACCTACCTTATTCAAGCTGTGCATGTGCTGCCATTCCACTCCGACCTGAGGAAATAAGAAGCCTCAGCACCTGGACATATTTGCTGGAAGCCCATAGAGCCAACTGACAGTCTGGGGTGGCTTTCTGTTTCTGGGTTTGCTGATGTTCCATCCCCCACAGTTCTCAGAATCAACCTGCAAGTCCTCCAGGCCGCTTTCCCACAAGCAGGTGGGAGACACCTGCTTAATTCGTGTCCACTTAGAAACACAAAGTCCAGAGATGGCCAAGAGTGTTCTGGTAAGCCTGGGAGCAGGGGTGTCCCGTGGTGCTTACACCTGGGTGGGGAGCAGACACTGGTCCAATACCATGGACTACTCATGCCCTCTTGAATTTGGAGCTTCTGGATGATCAGGAGGATAGATGGGAATCAAGAAGGGAGAGGTCAGTGTGAAGGGCTGGAGCTGAGATGAGCGAGTGCAGCAGCTTGTCCACTGCCATGTCTGAGGGAGTCTGTGTGTCAGGTGGCAGCATGCAGTCCAGAAGGGCAGGGACAGGTATGGGTGACAGATGAGAATAGGACAGGAACTAGGTTGCAGGTTCCCTTGTATGGGATGCTGACGTCTATGGAGGAGGACAGCAGTGTGAGGTTCTCCATGTTCCTTGAACAAGGAGCTGAGAGAGTCTCTCTGCAGAGTCGATATGGATGTGGAGCAAGCACACTAAATGTCCAGGTAACCCAATGACCACCCTTGCCGGATGAGGTGCCCTCCTACATCCCAGCCAGCACTGAGCCTCTGGAGGCCAGGAGCTCTCGTGGCTATCTTTCAGCTCTCCTGTGTGTGGTCATGTTCCTGGGTCTGTTTTTGGCCCTGGCAATCCAGACCAAAGCCTCTAGGTTTTGTGCCTAGGCCATTCCCAATGCCGCCTGCATCCTCGGGCAGACCTGGGATCTTGGAGGCTATTGTCCCATTCCTCCCAACTTGTGGGATGAGATTGCATCTGTATGCAGGTAGTGGGGTCCTTTCACTCCGAGAGGAGTGCAGCTCCACAAAGAGCAATGGCAGGCCCAGGAAGTCCTATGTACAAGGATTGGGCTAGTAGCCTGTGGGAAGAGCCCACACGATGAGCAGGAGGTCAGCCTCGGGTAGTAGGGTCATGGATGTTGCCCTTGTATTTAGAGTGGAGGTGCCTCCAGAATGCCCCTGCCCACTGTCCTTGAGTAGTCACTTCAAGGCCCATTTCCTGAAGGCCTGTCTCCCATGCTGCTCCAGGTGACCTGCCACGATAGGGCTCCTGTCGTCATCCGCAGCGCCCTCGACCTACACTTCCTTACTGAGGAGAATCCAGAGGATTATGAGCTGGGCCAAATCATCTCTCGCCGTCAGAGTAAGTGAGACAATCAGATAGCAGAGAGCAAGGGTCAGGATGTGGACTCAGGTCAACTCTTAGCAACAAAGAGTAGTCTCTGACCCCCAAGAACACTCCAACAGGTGTGTTGGGTTCGTGCACAAAGCCAACTGCACTTCTGCTGGTGGAAGGTCTTGAGGTCCAATGATATACCCCGGTGGATATTGCAGCTCCCCACCAGGTGCCCTCCCCTGGACATGAACAGGCATCCAAAGCTGACATCTTTGAGGAGTGAGGAGGAAAGCCTCTCTCCAGGAGCAGTATGTTTTCATGGTCTGGGATAGGAGTGGTTTCAAAGGAACATGGGAATGCATGGGCTAAAGAGGGAACTGGCATTTTGTGGACTGAAGCAGTACTATTGAAAGCCTTCTGTGTGACCAAAAAACCACTGCCTGGGCAGAGCATTGCCAGGATTCTAGCAAGCAGTAACAGGATGAAATTGGGAAGAAAACACAGCCTGGGAGACAGCCTGAATCATCTGTTTTTGCATAAATTCCATGGTCTTACGCACCTGAGTCCACTAGGCAAGGAGTGATCACAATAGCCAGGTTGTGATCCCTAACTAAAGTCAGATGAGGGCTTCCTGAGCACGTAGCCACAGAGCTCATCTGATAATAATGCCAGCGCTTTTTTGTTGGTTGGTTGGTTGGTTTTTGTGAGCCAAACACCACAGCAGACATTATCCCAGCCTATGTACCCTGAAGACCACCATCCCTATGAGTTCTAGGATCACTTGTCTCCTATCTTAACCTACTGTTAGGTTAGTAGAGTCTATGGAAGAGGAAGTCTGTCTGGGGCCTTGGTAGCCTAAGAAATTCATAGCAGAGATCTCCACATCCAACCCAGAAGGGATGGAGAACAGGCTCTAGGTTAGAGGAGGGCGACAGGAAACACATGTTCAGAGGAAGGAGAAGCGGCTGTTGTATTCCCCCACTCGGGGTCATGGCACCACTGGGCCATACACCATGTTGGAGGGAAGCAGTCCCTTTGCTGGTCTTTGGAACCATTGTTCTCAGTAGGGCAGTATTTGGAATGTGGCCTCCATTCTCAGAAGCCTGGTTCACTTGGAGGCGGGCTCCACCAACGCAGAAGCATGGCTCTAACGTGGTATCCGCGCTGGTCAGCCTGTCCTCACTGTGGCCATACTTGAGGAAAATAACTCAGAGGAGGAATCCTAGGCCTTTTTTCTCTGGGTTTCATAGCTTTCTCTTTGGTTGTGCACTGAGGCTGTCCATAAAGCTCTAGTGTGTGGCAGTGGAGAGCTCCTCAGCCCTTGCCACAAAGGCATAGACTGGGAGAGAGAGAACGAGGCTGGCAGAGAGGGAGAGAGAGAAAGATGGAGAGGGAGGACCTCTCCTTGGAGAATGAGGATTCAGTGGAGCCAACAGGAACAAGGTACTGTTGCCCAGGGCACAACCCTGTTTAGGTCTTACTCCAACCATGCTCAACCTTTCTTCCAGTCCCTCCCACCCCCCAGTAGTGTATTCATCTTGAATGAGAATTTCATGTTGACATCAGAGCACTCACCATCCAATGCTTCCCTCCAAACCCACCTATGAAGATGGCTCATGTGGGGACTGAATCTTCGGCACAGGAGCCTTTTGTGGGAGATTTCAGATGCAAACCCTAGTGGTGTGCTTTGGCAGATGCAAGAGGACCTGAGATATTCTGGAGTCCAAAGCCTTCGGTAGGAACAGACATTAGGTCTGTTGAAGTGCTCTGCCTAGTTCTTCCTCAGGGAGGACTGTGGAGGCTGTCTTTGTTGGTATTGGTGCTGAATTGGAGAGCTCTCAGGTGTGTGGCTCTGGCCTTTTCTGGCACAGGCTCTCAGATGTTGGCGTGTCCTAGGGAGCACCTCCTGAGTGCCACCTTCTTTTTGTACACCCCTCTCTCCCCAGAGCTGAGGATTCCAGCAGAGGCCAACGTATTTTATGCCAAGAATCCTCACAAAAAATCCAACATTGTGCTGGGGAAAAGGAGCCTCTCCCAAAAGAATGATGGGTGGATCCAGCCTCAACCTTCCTCTCGTCCTGGAAAGAAGGCTCCAGCCCTCCTGAGGATGCTTGCAAAACCATTCTGGGGCTGCGTGCCTGGGCGGGGCTGAGGCAGCCCAGGAATATTTACATTGATTACTATTTTCTTCAAAGTTTGAATCTATAGTTTGCCATTGTCCTTGACCTTGTTTAGTAACACAGTTGTTACTCTATCCTGTATTTGTTGTTTCCATTAATATATTATTATTTTAAAATATATATGTTTTTGTTACCTGATCTACTGTGATGATTTGAGTATACTAAATGTAGCAGTGATTCCTAAAGGACACATCCAAACCAACAGGAAGGAATGTTTCATTCTATCAGCAAGAACTTTGGTTTTTAGGAGTTTGGCAGATGGCATTATCTGAGTCAGTTTTCCAATGGGGGCAATGAAGTATCAGCTATGATGGTACAAACACAAACAAAGACACACAAACACACACAAGAGCACACACACTCACTGAGAGATAGATAGACAGATGGAGTTGGTCTCTGCTGAAATACTTTGGAGACATGGTTCTGATTTCTCCCCTTTTGGAGTATTTTCAATTGCACAAGGTGTCTTGCAAATGAACCCATGTCTGAGGAAGACATGCATGTGTACTTCACATGCCACTTTTCACATAGCAGGAAGGTCATGTAATATTTTTCATGCAGCTGTCTTTTGACTGTGAACCATCCCATGAGGTCAGCTGTGGAATTTTCAACTTGTAGCATCACAATGGGGATCCACTCTTTGGATTTGGGGATATTTCCGATTTTCTTGATTCAGATTGGAATGATATATATATATTAGTTTTTGATGAAAATTCTGCATTTGATGGTAATGAATGTCGTGCATCTAGGAATCTGTAGAGTGCAGACAATGAATGGATGCCTACTGTTGTCTGGACTGGTCTGAAAAGTCCTGTAGCATCTGAGCATGTGTGAGGGCTGTACAGGTCTTGCCAAAAGCCCAGGTCAGATGATCCTGCACAAAGCTGAACTCCTAGTGGTCTCCACAACAGTGTAAGGGCCAAGGAGAAACACACTTCCACACAGAAGTTGGGAAGCTACCTTATGAAGGTGATCATAGATACGGGATTATTAATATATCCAGGTTGGCATCTATTATTTTTTTAGCTTTTGACTTTCGCAGCTGTGGGCATCTTGACAACCATCAACTCCCTGTAAGCACAGACAACTCTATAAGAACCTGAGGATAAATTTCCCTGTGCATGTCCCCTTGTGAAACTGCTTAAGCACCGCCTGGTTTACACACAGGTGGAATTTCTAGGTCAAAGTGTGCATGTTTACTTCTTTGACTAAGCACTGCCAGGTGGCTCTTCTGCATAGCTCTACCTGTGGTCAGGATTGTATTATCTAGCTTTCTAACTTTTGCAGGTTGAGTAGATACATAGTGGGAGCGCACTGTTTTTGTTGGTATTTTTCTTGGTATCTATTCTGATGCTTTTCACTGGGGGATTTTTTCCTGTGAAAATGGGCTTCCTCTACTTGACCTTATTTTCTTCTTTTTAAAATTTTTTCAATGTGACTTTTTAATTTTAGTTTTATTAAAGACATTGCCCCTTGCTTGCATAGTCTATATCTAAAGCACTAGTCCTTGCTCCAAGGCCCAGCTTGCTCTCAGCTGCCCCAGGAGGGGAACAGTCTTTGGCGGTAGACAAGAGACGCCCCTGCAGGGGGCACAAGTGCTTTGGCCCTCTGGTGTCTTGCCAGCAGTGCTTCCCATGCTCACAGAGGGTTTCAGACACTGAGTCAATGGTCCAGGTGGTCTTTTGTTCAGTCTGATCTCAAATTGAGCTCCTCTGAGAGGTCATATTGAAGTCCTTGTGTGTACCTGACCCATCATTTTAAACAATATTCCAAGTTCACTTTTTGTGTGTACGTGGGTTCTGGGGATTGAACCCAGGGCCTTGAGCCTGTGAGGCAAGTGACCTACCTGAGCTACACCCTCAGAGACCCCTGTAAAAGTATTTCCCCTTTGCCTCGGGGTCTAAGTTGCCAAGGCTGACCTCAAACGTTCCTCTTGCCTCAGCCTCCCTGGTGGCTGGCATGACAGGCATGCACCTGGGACTGTCACACTCGAGCCTGTGATGGGAACTCATGTGCATCTGTCCAGGGCTGAGCATGGTTAGGCAGAGCTGTGCTCCAGGCTCCCTGCAGGGCTGTGGAGGCTTCTGCTGCCCAGCAGCCCTGGTGCCATGGCCAGGGCTCCTCCCAGCCGAGGGCAGGCAGCTGCCCATTGCTGTAGGCTGACCTTATTTTCTTCTTATGGCACTCGTCCGTTCTCTGGAGTATGTTGTATGGTTTGTCCATTAGGAGTCTAACAGGTCCTCTAGAACCTTCAAACAATTAGTAAAATTCCTGAACAGTAAGTGAGCGCGCGCAGAAATTGGGCTAATATTTTGGGAAGAACAATGTTGGATGATATATTCATGGCTTGAATATATCATCCAACATGAAGTTATATTTTATTACTTACAAAATAATAAAATAATGAAGCAATACCATGGGCTGAGCTAAAATAGATCCTTAGGATCTTAGGCATTCTGTAATAAATCTGTGTCACTTGAAGTATAGAGTTGATCGACTCTGAGTAATGAAACAGAAGTAAAGGTATCAAAGCCAATGATCATCTGTTTCCAATTTTCTGTGATTTGGTTCAAGTGGTAAAGTGGTGATATTTATTAATAATGGATCGAATAGGTTCATAATTGTTTTAGAGTACAATTAGATGCCTTCAAACTTTAGCCCTCCTATGTCCTGTGAGACATTTTCTATGTGAGGCTTTAAGAAGAAGAAGAGAATATTCTGTAAAGAAAACCTTGTGATCTGTGCAGTATGAAGTTGAATGGATTCATTCAGAAATCAGAAATTCTATTGAAAGATATTTATTTGCATGAGCCAAATAAAACCTATTTTTAGGCATCCTGGTGAAGACAAGGTTTTATCTTTATGTCTCATTTTCTATGTTTTGTTGTTGTTGTTGTTGTTAGAATGAAATTCATATGTTGCCAGACCATTCTATCAGATGTGTAACTAGATGCCATTTAAATTACCCACTTTTACATGGTAGACAGTTTTTAATGAACACTGCCTGTCTGCACCTTTTTTAAAAACAGGACTGGGATCAGAAGCCCAAATACCAATGGTTAGCTGGAGCATATTTTTCATTTGGCCTATCTGTCAGTATTCCCTGAGGTCATCTGTGCAATCAGCTTCGTTCCTCCTGCTCCCTCACTGGATTTCATAGAAACCATATGCTATGTATGAATCAGGGACACCAATCCCACAACATAGCATTCTTGGAATATCCAAAGTCCCACTTTTCACTTCGCCATGCCTGAGATCAGCAGTAATATTTATCAGCAAATGTGAGATTTTCAAAGATCCAATTCTATGTGCTCCTTTCTCATAGAGCCTTAGGCAGGGATATAGCATACATAAATATTAAGTAAAGTCCATAGTTTTTAAAATGTCATCCATTGAATAGTTGACACATGTCTGAGATACTTTTTATTTTGGAGGAGGTATTATTTAATAGGGAATTCCAACAGCTACCTAATAGTGAAATGAGAAGTCTTGCATCCATTTTATTTTGTTTCTGATGATTTTTATGAGTAAGGGTAAGATACTTCCTTGTTCTGATGCAGATGTTGCCCACTTTTGTGAATGGATGCGGGGTGTCACCTACTACTTGCATATCTGCATATTGGGCTTGACACTGCTATCGTACTTGGTAGTTGGCAAAAAGTCAATACTGAAGTTAAGCTCTTGTGTTCTAGCAGCAGAGCTGAAGATCCTTGATGTGCCACCTTCTGCAATCCATGCTGCTCTCTTCATGTTCCTTATTGACTTCCTGGTGATGAGCATCATGGTCTCCTGGTCTTGAGAATGGCCAAGCATTGCTCTGTGAATGTGGAAGATGGGCATGTGGAAGGCTCCAGGGAGGAGGGATCATTGAACATGTACTCGAATCCATGTGCCTGTTGAATGACCTGTTTTTTTATTTTTGGGTTTTAAGGGAGACACTGCCCTAAAACACTTCTGTGCAGCTGGGGATGCAGGCTTCTGCTTCACCTTGCAGGAAGCATTAACGAATCCTTTCCAGAAGACATGAGAAGAGAGAAGTGAGCCTCTGGTATCATGCAGGTTCCTTTCATTGCCCATGGGCTAGAAGAGAGAAGAGTTGCTTCATGAGATTTGATCCCCTTTTTCCTGAAAAGTTCCACACAGAGGTGAGTCCCCAGCATGTTTAGAAATCATTTCAGACACCTTTCTGGATGGAATTGAATCAGAGCCCCTGATGATGTGGAAGAGCTAAAGATGGGTTTGCTATGAATTTTCTATTTCATTCATCAGGGCCTGAGTCAAGTCAGTCATTGTGCTGTGAACACATGAGCTGCTGGTCAAGTGTGAGGAAGTGGTCTTGCTTTATGAAAACACCACCCTGATTCAGTGAGCCAGAGGCAGCCTGCAGTCCCTGTTTTCCTGTAAAGGCAGATTGCTGTGGATGGCCTCTGGCCTCGTCATGCAGCCCTGCTCAGAGTAGGGTATTGAGGGACCAGGCAGATCCCTAGTTCCTTTTGACCTTTATTGCCATTGGGCCACCCCAGGGTCCTTGGACTCTACCTGGTCTTCTGGCCTGGGTCAGGGGATGTGAGGTTTGGAATCCCCCTCTGTGGCAGGATCCCAGCCCCCCAGCCACTTGAGGTCAGCACATCCTTCCCTAATTGTGTTAGAGTTGGAGACTTCTCCCACCCATCCTCATCCATGCTCATCCCACATTTTGTAGCTTGGCACCTGAGGACCTTTATTCATTGACTTAGTTGTTAGTGATGATGGTTACTAAGACTAAGTGACTCTTTCGAGTCACATCACTTGCATGGTAGGGCTATAGCATGGATCTTCCTAATTGATTTCATGGGACTCTCTCATGGAAACTGTGACTGCTTCCTAAACACACACTCTACATTTGGAGTGTCAAAATTCTTGCCACTGCCTCCTTGGCAAGTGTATCTTGTCTTCTACGTGGGAATTTCACAAATATTTTCCTTTGGTTTGTGGAGGTCATGCAGAAGGGATTTCATTTGAAATAGCCCAAACAAGAAATACCAGTTGTCTTTTTCGCACATGGATGTGTGTAGTGAACACCCCTTTCTCTGTGCTTGCATGAGTTACTCCTTTGAATTTGTTGAAGAATTGTTGGCTGGGGAGCAAGTTAACGAGAGATGGATATCAATGGTTGTCAAGTATTCTGACGTGAAGAATGTATTGAGGATGTGAAGGCTTTTCTAGCCAGTTCCTATGGCTCAGTCAGGGATCAGTCAGAGGATTCTGTCTGGTAGACTCTTTGGCACAGATGTCAAAGTGGCCTGGTCTTACCCTGTCCAGGACTGAATGCTGAGCTTGAGTGGGAGCTTCTTGTCATTTCAAGCATTTCCATGAGTCTGTCCTCTGTTCTCTTGTATCCAAGTGGTTTCTAATAGGAAAGCAGAACAAAAATTGAAAGTATGGTGATTGATTATTTTTACCAATGTTATTTCAATCCACTTTGTTTAATACGAAATTACCTTTATGCTAGTAAGATTTCATATGTGAGGAAATAATGAAAATATTGGGGTTAGGGGATGAGAATATGCAAATCAAACATTTTTGAGCACCAAGACCGGTTTTTTGTTTTTGTTTTTGTTTTTTTTTTAACTTAAATAATATTAAGTGCCAGAGGACCACCGCTGCCATTCAGCCTCAACAACCTCCAGGTCCAGCCTCCAGGTGGCCCATTTCACCAGGGTGTGTGGGACCACACTGTCCTGGGATGAGAGAACACTACCCACGGATGTTGACATCTCACAGAGTAGATATTGCCAGTGACAGTAGGGAGCTATTGGCACATGAGGAAGGGAAGAGCTCTCAGGATGGGAAGAGGGGGCCGCTTCGAGACTCATTGGGTATGGCACGAGGCTGCTGGGTGTGGTGTTGGCCTGGGCCCACTGAGTGGGGCAGATCCGTGGTCTGTGTTTCTGTACCCTCCTCTGTAGCCTGTGTTGGCAGCAGATCAGGGAATTGCGATCAGAAGTGCTCCCAGTAACACAGGCACCAGCCCCCAGAGTGTGTGCCTATCCGTTTCCCCACCTGGCCTGACTTAGTGCCTGTCTTGCCTCAGGGCTGAGACCCTACAATCTCTGATGAGGGTGTCTGTGGTCCAGATCCAACCTGCATGGCCAACATGCTCAGACCTTCAGCTGGGTCCTAGGCTGCTGCAACCAAACTCTGTTAACTGGGTGGCCGACAACAGAGGAAGTGTCTTCCGTTGAGCTCCAGAGGCTCAACACAGTAGGTGTTGGGCTGTCCCAGTGCCATAACCCCTCCCAGGTTTCAAGGGGACTGTCTCCCCAACTCTCCCAGCCCTTGCCCACTCTCCTATTGCTGCCCACGATCTGTGGTTCCCATATGGGCATCCCGCCCTGGCTCCAACCTCACATATCCGGTATCCCCCAGTCTCCCTGGTATCTGGGTCCAGACTCTCCTCTTCCTACAAGAATATCAGATATTGGATTTGGTCCCAGTTGATGCTGTGTTCCATCATGTGAGCTCTTAGCTTCATCACTGTGCAAAGACTCTTTTCCCACACAAGTTCGCACGGCTTTTGGCTGGCTAAGAATTTTCAGGCGACACTTTTCTAATGAGTACACTTTCCTTCCTTCCGATCTCCCACCAGTGAGCATTCCTCGCACCCTTGTCCTAGTTCCTTTATGGCAGTTTCCCTCCTTATGGCTGAGAGGACCTAGTGACCCCTGAATTCACACGTTCTCCTTAATCACCAACACACTGCAGAATTCTCCAGGGGGCCATATATGCTCCTGGAAGTTGGTGTTGGAAATAGTTCTCCATCCATTAATCACTCCCTCACTCACTAATGTCCTTGTGTCCTTGAGAAAGGCTCTCCCTTTCCTGGTTTTCCTGAATAGAAATCCTCTTGCCTCTTGGGTGAATAGGGTTATGGGTTGTGCAGAGGGTGTTGGTCCACTGAGCATCTTAGAGTCTGTCCTTTATGGAGCCTAATGATCCTCACTGGGGAATGAGGCCAGGGTCCTAACTGTGGTTAGTTAGAGAGGGAAAGAAGGACAAGGGAAACTCAGATGTCCCTTCATGGCCCCTGGAGTTAGAGGACTTACCCCTTTGCACCTGGGATCAGGAGACCTCATTTCCTCGAGGACACGCACACTCAGACGTTAATCTTGAGTGTGGGTTCCTTTCTGGGGTCCAGGGCTGTTAGCCACCAGGAATGACAGTGCTCTCCATGCTGAGTGGAGCCATTTTTGCCAGGAAAGAGAGCCCATGGTCACGCCTTGTGCAAAGCATCCCACGCCAGGGGCTCCCATGCCTACATTCCTGTCCTGAAAGGAAGCCACTCAGAGGCAAGGTGGGTCCAACCACCTCCCATGTGTTCACTCATCACTGTGTTCCAGCAGTCACCCCAGTGAACAGTCCTGATGGGATTGGATGTGGCTCAGAATGTCACCCTCATGAGCTCTACCCTGCCACAGCTGCAGTTCTGCAGTGGGAGAAACTCAAAACCTCAAAACACATGCACATGAAAGAAAAGAGCAAGAGCCAGAGCCCAAACAGGCCAGGTGTGGCAAAGACAGCTGGAGTGCCTAGGTTGGGACTCAGAATTATGTCAGTGGGGTGGCATTGCTGCTGGCACCAGCATGATAACCGAGAGCCAGCCCTGCTCATTTTGGGGAGCAGTGTGTTGGGGAAGGCAGCAGAAATTGAGAGGCAGGATTGAGTTTGGCCCTAGGAGGAGGTTGGGTAAGAGGCCAGTGTGGGTTGGAGAGCCTGGGCAGATAGACAGAGGCCAGGGCACACCCCAAAGCCTGGAGACTGCACTTGATGTCCAGGGTTGTGAAACACCACTTCCCCTCTTACTCACAACTGAGAGCAAGGGGCATTGATGAGTTCAGTTTGTGTGCGGCTGCATCCAAGGTGGCTCGGCTAGGAACCTCTGTTTCCTTGACTCAGGAGGCTGGGAGTCCAGGCTCCACTGAGGCTCGGCTGGGAGGATCGGAGTCTGAGTTTATGCCTGTGTTCCCTGTAGGATCCATGTTGGCTGAGCCTCAGTGTTTTTGTAATGAGAGGATGGGTGACCGTCATGTCTTTATCACAGGACACACTTGCTAAATGGATTTGTTTGCTCTGAGGAGGAAAGAGAGAGGGGGGAGTGGTGCTGGAGACAGGGATGCAGACAGGGGTCATGGACTTGGCATAACTCAGTCTTGGAGGTGATATCCCATCACCTGTACCCACTTCAATTCCCATGAATCCAGAGGCTGAGCCCCCTTGAGGTGAGGGGTGAACCGGTTCTGGGCAGCAGGATGCTGTGGTACCTCGGAGTCTCTGTGAGACCCCAACACTAGACACACTTGGCCCTTTTG
This sequence comes from Urocitellus parryii, assembly GCF_045843805.1. Lineage (NCBI taxonomy): Eukaryota > Metazoa > Chordata > Mammalia > Rodentia > Sciuridae > Urocitellus > Urocitellus parryii. Next base: position 37,752,309 of record NC_135548.1, read on the forward strand.
AAATCTTAGGAGAAGCCTTGGGAAGTTGTATGGCAGAGGGGAGCAGCCTCTGCATCTCAGTCCCCTCCAACTTGCCATGGTGTAGAGAGGGAACTGCAGCCACGATGGGACGGACATTGGCCATGTCCCTGTGTGGGACACAGGCCTGATTGAGTTAGGGTGCATTCTTTGTCTCTCCCTTTCTTGTGATTATCCCATCTCTACATTTGTGCTTTAGCCACCTGTGAGTCCCATCTCTGGTTTCAGAGAGAACAGAGGGTGTTATGGGCCAATAGACACAATAAACCCTAGAGATTAGATGCTACCCTACTTTCCAGAAAAGACTGGGCACACCATGAGTTGCACAATGATGGGACCAGGGTCCAAAAGCTGCTGAGAGGGAAGGACTGGTTGTGAATGCATTTTTGAAGGCTCCAAGCTGGAACTCTAGTGGCACCAAGCAGGGCAGATGCTGGTGGGGATGTTTGGGGAGTTGTTGGTGAACACCTGCGCACCTGAGATGGGTAGGCATGGAGGAGAAATCGGCAGCCCATAGGGCTGTTGAAAGTGGTCTTATGTGAAAAGAGGCTCAGGTATGGGCACAGGAAATGACATCATTGCCTTGACAATGGATCAAACAGAACATGGAACCCTGGTATCCAGGCACCCACTTCACTGACCAAGCCATCCGAGCTCACTTGGTTGGAGCCACTGGAGGGAGAAGGATGTTCTCCTGTGGTTGCAGACAATGCCGAGCCTCAGGCTCCCAGGAATCTCAGGGGGGCCAACTAGCCCTTTTGTGGATACACTGGGTGAGGCTTCATCTTAGACGCCACAGCCTCTGGCGATTGTCGCAGAGGAGCTCAAGAGTAACAGTGAGTAGCACAGGGCAGGTGAGCCCAGCAGGCCCTCTAGTCTGATCCCTGATGAATGGCCCAGGACTCCTATTCTGACTCTGTGTGTGTGTGTGTGTGTGTGTGTGTGTGTGTGTGTGTGTGTGTTTGTACTGATGGGAACTGTCCCATTGTGCTTTGACTCTAGTGTATTGGCACAAGTCATTTTTCTGTTTGTCACCATTTCCATTTTGAACCCACCATTCTTGGTCCCAACCCAGGGTGAAAATGATCAGAACACGGAGGAGCCCTTCAGGGTTCAGAGCCTTGAACCTTACAGGCAGGACCAGCTTAGGAATGAGCTCCTGCCTGTCATTTGTGGGAGGAACCTACATTTCAGCAGCAACATGGGGTTAATCTCCTGGGATTTCATCCCCACCCAGCAGGTGCTGGATCTCTTGTTCCCAAAACAGCCACCTTCTTCAGTCTTTACTCCTGGTGCCACTCCACATCCTCCAAGGGGACAAGAACCTCAGGTTCTGGATGGATGTTGTAGAATGCCCACAGAGCCAACTGCCAGGCTGGGTGGGGTGCAGTTGCTGGGCTTTGCTGATGTTGTCATCCCCCACAGTTCTTGGAACCTTCTGTGGCAGTGGCATCCAGGACCCCAGCAGCTGTGAGTAGCAGCTCCTCACTGCTTCACTCCAGCGAGCAGGTGGAAGACAGCCGCGTTGTTCACGTCCTCCTAGAGGGACAGAGCCTGAGGGAGACAAAGCGCATCCCGGTAAGCCCGACAGCAGGGCTGCCTCCTGGGTGTCCACACAGTGGAAGGCAGGAGACACAGCCAACCCCAGGGCTATGGTGGGAAATAAAGAAGAGAGAGGTCCGTCTTAAGGGCTTGACCTGAGGAGGGAGAGCATCAGCATGCCCAGCTTCAGTGGTGAGTGGGCCTGTGTATTGTGGGTTTTGCAGGCCAGAAGTGCAGACGGAAGTGCTGTGGACAGATGAAGGCAGAGATATGTCCAGGGTGCAGGCTGCAGTGCCTAGAACTTGGTATTCTCAATGAGTGAAGTTGGAGCAGAGGAGGTGGCAGTGACTTGTCACATGTGTAGGAGGGGATGTGTTCCTGGTGGCAGGGAAGAGAACCTCCTTAGCATGACTAGGTGTAGGAATTTGGGGTCGGGATCACCTGGGGGGTCATGCCAAAGCTTCGGAATGTTAGGCTTTGCATGTATGTAAATACGGAGCTAAAGGGGTTCTTGGCAGAATTTCTATGGATGTGCAGTAGACACGCTAATGCTGCAGGTGTCCAGCTGCAGAGGAGACATGTTCAGTGACTGCCAGTGCTGAGTCAAGTACATCATTACAACCAGACCCGCACCGAGCTTCCAGAGGCCAGGGCCTCTCAAAGCTATCATGAAGCACTCAAGTGCACACTCTTGTATCTGAGTCTGTTTTGTGTCGTGGCAGTCAGGACCCAAATTTTCAGTGCATCTGCCTCTTCCACCCACAAAGGCAGCCTGCATCCCAGATCACACTTGGTGCGCAGATCCCTGGCCCATTGCTCTCATCTCAGTGAGATGAGAGTGTGTCTGTGCATAGGCAGTTTGGTCCTTTGACATGAGTGGAATGTGGCTCCCCAGGGGGAGGGGAGATGGCAGGTACAGGCAGATATTTGTACCAGGATTGTTCTAGTAGCACATTGCAAGAACCCAGGTGGTATATGGAGGACACACTCAGGTAGCAGGATAACAAGATTGTGCCCTTGTATATGTAGCTGAGATTTCTCCTGAATGTTTGACCACAGTCTTCTGGGTAGCTCTTCTAAAAGCCATTCTCTGATGACATTTGTCCCACCCTGATCCAGGTGACCTTTCAGGAGACGGTGACAAGCCTCATCCGCAGGGCCTTGGACCAAAATTTGTTGCAGCATGAGGATGTGGACAACTTTGAGCTGCTGTATATGATGTCTGAGGATGAGAGTAAGTAGGACAATCAGACAGTGGGGAGACATGATCCACAGTGGGCTCAGGATAACTGACAGCCAAGAGAAAGTGGGCCTTGGCCCCAAAATACCAAAGTGTGATGGGCCTGGCGGAGACTCTCAGGGGTTGTGGGTGTTTTGTGGTATAATCCTTGAGTGCCACCTAACAATTCTCTCCACTTCGCTCTGCAGAAATCAAGGTCTCTGACCACTCACTCGTGTGTCTGTCCATGAATCTGGGAATACAATATTTCATGGTGAGGAAACGCCCCCAGGTCAAGGGAAAGGAGGTAAACACCTACCTTATTCAAGCTGTGCATGTGCTGCCATTCCACTCCGACCTGAGGAAATAAGAAGCCTCAGCACATGGACATATTTGCTGGAAGCCCATAGAGCCAACTGACAGTCTGGGGTGGCTTTCTGTTTCTGGGTTTGCTGATGTTCCATCCCCCACAGTTCTCAGAATCAACCTGCAAGTCCTCCAGGCCGCTTTCCCACAAGTAGGTGGGAGACACCTGCTTAATTCGTGTCCACTTAGAAACACAAAGTCCAGAGATGGCCAAGAGTGTTCTGGTAAGCCTGGGAGCAGGGGTGTCCCGTGGTGCTTACACCTGGGTGGGGAGCAGACACTGGTCCAATACCATGGACTACTCATGCCCTCTTGAATTTGGAGCTTCTGGATGATCAGGAGGATAGATGGGAATCAAGAAGGGAGAGGTCAGTGTGAAGGGCTGGAGCTGAGATGAGCGAGTGCAGCAGCTTGTCCACTGCCATGTCTGAGGGAGTCTGTGTGTCAGGTGGCAGCATGCAGTCCAGAAGGGCAGGGACAGGTATGGGTGACAGATGAGAATAGGACAGGAAGTAGGTTGCAGGTTCCCTTGTATGGGATGCTGACGTCTATGGAGGAGGACAGCAGTGTGAGGTTCTCCATGTTCCTTGAACAAGGAGCTGAGAGAGTCTCTCTGCAGAGTCGATATGGATGTGGAGCAAGCACACTAAATGTCCAGGTAACCCAATGACCACCCTTGCCGGATGAGGTGGCCTCCTACATCCCAGCCAGCACTGAGCCTCTGGAGGCCAGGAGCTCTCGTGGCTATCTTTCAGCTCTCCTGTGTGTGGTCATGTTCCTGGGTCTGTTTTTGGCCCTGGCAATCCAGACCAAAGCCTCTAGGTTTTGTGCCTAGGCCATTCCCAATGCCGCCTGCATCCTCGGGCAGACCTGGGATCTTGGAGGCTATTGTCCCATTCCTCCCAACTTGTGGGATGAGATTGCATCTGTATGCAGGTAGTGGGGTCCTTTCACTCCGAGAGGAGTGCAGCTCCACAAAGAGCAATGGCAGGCCCAGGAAGTCCTATGTACAAGGATTGGGCTAGTAGCCTGTGGGAAGAGCCCACACGATGAGCAGGAGGTCAGCCTCGGGTAGTAGGGTCATGGATGTTGCCCTTGTATTTAGAGTGGAGGTGCCTCCAGAATGCCCCTGCCCACTGTCCTTGAGTAGTCACTTCAAGGCCCATTTCCTGAAGGCCTGTCTCCCATGCTGCTCCAGGTGACCTGCCACGATAGGGCTCCTGTCGTCATCCGCAGCGCCCTCGACCTACACTTCCTTACTGAGGAGAATCCAGAGGATTATGAGCTGGGCCAAATCATCTCTCGCCGTCAGAGTAAGTGAGACAATCAGATAGCAGAGAGCAAGGGTCAGGATGTGGACTCAGGTCAACTCTTAGCAACAAAGAGTAGTCTCTGACCCCCAAGAACACTCCAACAGGTGTGTTGGGTTCGTGCACAAAGCCAACTGCACTTCTGCTGGTGGAAGGTCTTGAGGTCCAATGGTATACCCCGGTGGATATTGCGGCTCCCCACCAGGTGCCCTCCCCTGGACATGAACAGGCATCCAAAGCTGACATCTTTGAGGAGTGAGGAGGAAAGCCTCTCTCCAGGAGCAGTATGTTTTCATGGTCTGGGATAGGAGTGGTTTCAAAGGAACATGGGAATGCATGGGCTAAAGAGGGAACTGGCATTTTGTGGACTGAAGCAGTACTATTGAAAGCCTTCTGTGTGACCAAAAAACCACTGCCTGGGCAGAGCATTGCCAGGATTCTAGCAAGCAGTAACAGGATGAAATTGGGAAGAAAACACAGCCTGGGAGACAGCCTGAATCATCTGTTTTTGCATAAATTCCATGGTCTTACGCACCTGAGTCCACTAGGCAAGGAGTGATCACAATAGCCAGGTTGTGATCCCTAACTAAAGTCAGATGAGGGCTTCCTGAGCACGTAGCCACAGAGCTCATCTGATAATAATGCCAGCGCTTTTTCGTTGGTTGGTTGGTTGGTTTTTGTGAGCCAAACACCACAGCAGCCATTATCCCAGCCTATGTACCCTGAAGACCACCATCCCTATGAGTTCTAGGATCACTTGTCTCCTATCTTAACCTACTGTTAGGTTAGTAGAGTCTATGGAAGAGGAAGTCTGTCTGGGGCCTTGGTAGCCTAAGAAATTCATAGCAGAGATCTCCACATCCAACACAGAAGGGATGGAGAACAGGCTCTAGGTTAGAGGAGGGCGACAGGAAACACATGTTCAGAGGAAGGAGAAGCGGCTGTTGTATTCCCCCACTCGGGGTCATGGCACAACTGGGCCATACACCATGTTGGAGGGAAGCAGTCCCTTTGCTGGTCTTTGGAACCATTGTTCTCAGTAGGGCAGTATTTGGAATGTGGCCTCCATTCTCAGAAGCCTGGTTCACATGGAGGCGGGCTCCACCAATGCAGAAGCATGGCTCTAACGTGGTATCCGTGCTGGTCATCCTGTCCTCACTGTGGCCATACTTGAGGAAAATAACTCAGAGGAGGAATCCTAGGCCTTTTTTCTCTGGGTTTCATAGCTTTCTCTTTGGTTGTGCACTGAGGCTGTCCATAAAGCTCTAGTGTGTGGCAGTGGAGAGCTCCTCAGCCCTTGCCACAAAGGCATAGACTGGGAGAGAGAGAACGAGGCTGGCAGAGAGGGAGAGAGAGAAAGATGGAGAGGGAGGACCTCTCTTTGGAGAATGAGGATTCAGTGGAGCCAACAGGAACAAGGTACTGTTGCCCAGGGCACAACCCTGTTTAGGTCTTACTCCAACCATGCTCAACCTTTCTTCCAGTCCCTCCCAGCCCCCAGTAGTGTATTCATCTTGAATGAGAATTTCATGTTGACATCAGAGCACTCACCATCCAATGCTTCCCTCCAAACCCACCTATGAAGATGGCTCATGTGGGGACTGAATCTTCGGCACAGGAGCCTTTTGTGGGAGATTTCAGATGCAAACCCTAGTGGTGTGCTTTGGCAGATGCAAGAGGACCTGAGATATTCTGGAGTCCAAAGCCTTCGGTAGGAACAGACATTAGGTCTGTTGAAGTGCTCTGCCTAGTTCTTCCTCAGGGAGGACTGTGGAGGCTGTCTTTGTTGGTATTGGTGCTGAATTGGAGAGCTCTCAGGTGTGTGGCTCTGGCCTTTTCTGGCACAGGCTCTCAGATGTTGGCGTGTCCTAGGGAGCACCTCCTGAGTGCCACCTTCTTTTTGTACACCCCTCTCTCCCCAGAGCTGAGGATTCCAGCAGAGGCCAACGTATTTTATGCCAAGAATCCTCACAAAAAATCCAACTTTGTGCTGAGGAAAAGGAGCCTCTCCCAAAAGAATGATGGGTGGATCCAGCCTCAACCTCCCTCTCGTCCTGCAAAGAAGGCTCCAGCCCTCCTGAGGATGCTTGCAAAACCATTCTGTTGCTGTGTGCCTGGGCGGGGCTGGGGCAGCCCAGGAATATTTACATTGATTACTATTTTCTTCAAAGTTTGAATCTATAGTTTGCCATTGTCCTTGACCTTGTTTAGTAACACAGTTGTTACTCTATCCTGTATTTGTTGTTTCCATTAATATATTATTATTATTTTAAAATATATATGTTTTTGTTACCTGATCTACTGTGATGATTTGAGTATACTAAATGTAGCAGTGATTCCTAAAGGACACATCCAAACCAACAGGAAGGAATGTTTCATTCTATCAGCAAGAACTTTGGTTTTTAGGAGTTTGGCAGATGGCATTATCTGAGTCAGTTTTCCAATGGGGGCAATGAAGTATCAGCTGTGATGGTACAAACACAAACAAAGACACACAAACACACACAAGAGCACACACACTCACTGAGAGATAGATAGACAGATGGAGTTGGTCTCTGCTGAAATACTTTGGAGACATGGTTCTGATTTCTCCCCTTTTGGAGTATTTTCAATTGCACAAGGTGTCTTGCAAATGAACCCATGTCTGAGGAAGACATGCATGTGTACTTCACATGCCACTTTTCACATAGCAGGAAGGTCATGTAATATTTTTCATGCAGCTGTCTTTTGACTGTGAACCATCCCATGAGGTCAGCTGTGGAATTTTCAACTTGTAGCATCACAATGGGGATCCACTCTTTGGATTTGGGGATATTTCCGATTTTCTTGATTCAGATTGGAATGATATATATATTAGTTTTTGATGAAAATTCTGCATTTGATGGTAATGAATGTCGTGCATCTAGGAATCTGTAGAGTGCAGACAATGAATGGATGCCTACTGTTGTCTGGACTGGTCTGAAAAGTCCTGTAGCATCTGAGCATGTGTGAGGGCTGTACAGGTCTTGCCAAAAGTCCAGGTCAGATGATCCTGCACAAAGCTGAACTCCTAGTGGTCTCCACAACAGTGTAAGGGCCAAGGAGGAACTCACTTCCACACAGAAGTTGGGAAGCTACCTTATGAAGGTGATCATAGATACGGGATTATTAATATATCCAGGTTGGCATCTATTATTTTTTTAGCTTTTGACTTTCGCAGCTGTGGGCATCTTGACAACCATCAACTCCCTGTAAGCACAGACAACTCTATAAGAACCTGAGGATAAATTTCCCTGTGCATGTCCCCTTGTGAAACTGCTTAAGCACCACCTGGTTTACACACAGGTGGAATTTCTAGGTCAAAGTGTGCATGTTTACTTCTTTGACTAAGCAGTGCCAGGTGGCTCTTCTGCATAGCTCTACCTGTGGTCAGGATTGTATTATCTAGCTTTCTAACTTTTGCAGGTTGAGTAGATACATAGTGGGAGCACACTGTTTTTGTTGGTATTTTTCTTGGTATCTATTCTGATGCTTTTCACTGGGGGATTTTTTCCTGTGAAAATGGGCTTCCTCTACTTGACCTTATTTTCTTCTTTTTAAAATTTTTTCAATGTGACTTTTTAATTTTAGTTTTATTAAAGACATTGCCCCTTGCTTGCATAGTCTATATCTAAAGCACTAGTCCTTGCTCCAAGGCCCAGCTTGCTCTCAGCTGCCCCAGGAGGGGAACAGTCTTTGGCGGTAGACAAGAGACGCCCCTGCAGGGGGCACAAGTGCTTTGGCCCTCTGGTGTCTTGCCAGCAGTGCTTCTCATGCTCACAGAGGGTTTCAGACACTGAGTCAATGGTCCAGGTGGTCTTTTGTTCAGTCTGATCTCAAATTGAGCTCCTCTGAGAGGTCATATTGAAGTCCTTGTGTGTACCTGACCCATCATTTTAAACAATATTCCAAGTTCACTTTTTGTGTGTACGTGGGTTCTGGGGATTGAACCCAGGGCCTTGAGCCTGTGAGGCAAGTGACCTACCTGAGCTACACCCTCAGAGACCCCTGTAAAAGTATTTCCCCTTTGCCTCGGGGTCTAAGTTGCCAAGGCTGACCTCAAACGTTCCTCTTGCCTCAGCCTCCCTGGTGGCTGGCATGACAGGCATGCACCTGGGACTGTCACACTCGAGCCTGTGATGGGAACTCATGTGCATCTGTCCAGGGCTGAGCATGGTTAGGCAGAGCTGTGCTCCAGGCTCCCTGCAGGGCTGTGGAGGCTTCTGCTGCCCAGCAGCCCTGGTGCCATGGCCAGGGCTCCTCCCAGCCGAGGGCAGGCAGCTGCCCATTGCTGTAGGCTGACCTTATTTTCTTCTTATGGCACTCGTCCGTTCTCTGGAGTATGTTGTATGGTTTGTCCATTAGGAGTCTAACAGGTCCTCTAGAACCTTCAAACAATTAGTAAAATTCCTGAACAGTAAGTGAGCACGCGCAGAAATTGGGCTAATATTTTGGGAAGAACAATGTTGGATGATATATTCATGGCTTGAATATATCATCCAACATGAAGTTATATTTTATTACTTACAAAATAATAAAATAATGAAGCAATACCATGGGCTGAGCTAAAATAGATCCTTAGGATCTTAGGCATTCTGTAATAAATCTGTGTCACTTGAAGTATAGAGTTGATTGACTCTGAGTAATGAAACAGAAGTAAAGGTATCAAAGCCAATGATCATCTGTTTCCAATTTTCTGTGATTTGGTTCAAGTGGTAAAGTGGTGATATTTATTAATAATGGATCGAATAGGTTCATAATTGTTTTAGAGTACAATTAGATGCCTTCAAACTTTAGGCTACATGGGCACATTTGAGAACGGTTCCAGCCATTCTCTCATCCTTTGGGTCATTCCCCTCCTATGTCCTGTGAGACATTTTCTATGTGAGGCTTTAAGAAGAAGAAGAGAATATTCTGTAAAGAAAACCTTGTGATCTGTGCAGTATGAAGTTGAATGGATTCATTCAGAAATCAGAAATTATATTGAAAGATATTTATTGGCATGAGCCAAATAAAAACTATTTTTAGGCATCCTGGTGAAGACAAGGTTTTATCTTTATGTCTCATTTTCTATGTTTTGTTGTTGTTGTTGTTGTTAGAATGAAATTCATATGTTGCCAGACCATTCTATCAGATGTGTAACTAGATGCCATTTAAATTACCCACTTTTACATGGTAGACAGTTTTTAATGAACACTGCCTGTCTGCACCTTTTTTAAAAACAGGACTGGGATCAGAAGCCCAAATACCAATGGTTAGCTGGAGCATATTTTTCATTTGGCCTATCTGTCAGTATTCCCTGAGGTCATCTGTGCAATCAGCTTCGTTACTCCTGCTCCCTCACTGGATTTCATGGAAACCATATGCTATGTATGAATCAGGGACACCAATCCCACAACATAGCATTCTTGGAATATCCAAAGTCCCACTTTTCACTTCGCCATGCCTGAGATCAGCAGTAATATTTATCAGCAAATGTGAGATTTTCAAAGATCCAATTCTATGTGCTCCTTTCTCATAGAGCCTTAGGCAGGGATATAGCATACATAAATATTAAGTAAAGTCCATAGTTTTTAAAATGTCATCCATTGAATAGTTGACACATGTCTGAGATACTTTTTATTTTGGAGGAGGTATTATTTAATAGGGAATTCCAACAGCTACCTAATAGTGAAATGAGAAGTCTTGCATCCATTTTATTTTGTTTCTGATGATTTTTATGAGTAAGGGTAAGATACTTCCTTGTTCTGATGCAGATGTCGCCCACTTTTGTGAATGGATGTGGGGTGTCACCTACTACTTGCATATCTGCATATTGGGCTTGACACTGCTATCGTACTTGGTAGTTGGCAAAAAGTCAATACTGAAGTTAAGCTCTTGTGTTCTAGCAGCAGAGCTGAAGATCCTTGATGTGCCACCTTCTGCAATCCATGCTGCTCTCTTCATGTTCCTTATTGACTTCCTGGTGATGAGCATCATGGTCTCCTGGTCTTGAGAATGGCCAAGCATTGCTCTGTGAATGTGGAAGATGGGCATGTGGAAGGCTCCAGGGAGGAGGGATCATTGAACATGTACTCGAATCCATGTGCCTGTTGAATGACCTGTTTTTTTTATTTTTGGGTTTTAAGGGAGACACTGCCCTAAAACACTTCTGTGCAGCTGGGGATGCAGGCTTCTGCTTCACCTTGCAGGAAGCATTAACGAATCCTTTCCAGAAGACATGAGAAGAGAGAAGTGAGCCTCTGGTATCATGCAGGTTCCTTGCATTGCCCATGGGCTAGAAGAGAGAAGAGTTGCTTCATGAGATTTGATCCCCTTTTTCCTGAAAAGTTCCACACAGAGGTGAGTCCCCAGCATGTTTAGAAATCATTTCAGACACCTTTCTGGACGGAATTGAATCAGAGCCCCTGATGATGTGGAAGAGCTAAAGATGGGTTTGCTATGAATTTTCTATTTCATTCATCAGGGCCTGAGTCAAGTCAGTCATTGTGCTGTGAACACATGAGCTGCTGGTCAAGTGTGAGGAAGTGGTCTTGCTTTATGAAAACACCACCCTGATTCAGTGAGCCAGAGGCAGCCTGCAGTCCCTGTTTTCCTGTAAAGGCAGATTGCTGTGGATGGCCTCTGGCCTCGTCATGCAGCCCTGCTCAGAGTAGGGGATTGAGGGACCAGGCAGATCCCTAGTTCCTTTTGACCTTTATTGCCATTGGGCCACCCCAGGGTCCTTGGACTCTACCTGGTCTTCTGGCCTGGGTCAGGGGATGTGAGGTTTGGAATCCCCCTCTGTGGCAGGATCCCAGCCCCCCAGCCACTTGAGGTCAGCACATCCTTCCCTAATTGTGTTAGAGTTGGAGACTTCTCCCACCCATCCTCATCCATGCTCATCCCACATTTTGTAGCTTGGCACCTGAGGACCTTTATTCATTGACTTAGTTGTTAGTGATGATGGTTACTAAGACTAAGTGACTCTTTCAAGTCACATCACTTGCATGGTAGGGCTAGAGCATGGATCTTCCTAATTGATTTCATGGGACTCTCTCATGGAAACTGTGACTGCTTCCTAAACACACACTCTACATTTGGAGTGTCAAAATTCTTGCCACTGCCTCCTTGGCAAGTGTATCTTGTCTTCTACGTGGGAATTTCACAAATATTTTCCTTTGGTTTGTGGAGGTCATGCAGAAGGGATTTCATTTGAAATAGCCCAAACAAGAAATACCAGTTGTCTTTTTCGCACATGGATGTGTGTAGTGAACACCCCTTTCTGTGTGCTTGCATGAGTTACTCCTTTGAATTTGTTGAAGAATGGTTGGCTGGGGAGCAAGTTAACGAGAGATGGATATCAATGGTTGTCAAGTATTCTGACGTGAAGAATGTATTGAGGATGTGAAGGCTTTTCTAGCCAGTTCCTATGGCTCAGTCAGGGATCAGTCAGAGGATTCTGTCTGGTAGACTCTTTGGCACAGATGTCAAAGTGGCCTGGTCTTACCCTGTCCAGGACTGAATGCTGAGCTTGAGTGGGAGCTTCTTGTCATTTCAAGCATTTCCATGAGTCTGTCTTCTGTTCTCTTGTATCCAAGTGGTTTCTAATAGGAAAGCAGAACAAAAATTGAAAGTATGGTGATTGATTATTTTTACCAATGTTATTTCAATCCACTTTGTTTAATACGAAATTACCTTTATGCTAGTAAGATTTCATATGTGAGGAAATAATGAAAATATTGGGGTTAGGGGATGAGAATATGCAAATCAAACATTTTTGAGCACCAAGACCCGTTTTTTGTTTTTGTTTTTGTTTTTGTTTTTTTAACTTAAATAATATTAAGTGCCAGAGGACCACCGCTGCCATTCAGCCTCAACAACCTCCAGGTCCAGCCTCCAGGTGGCCCATTTCACCAGGGTGTGTGGGACCACACTGTCCTGGGATGAGAGAACAGTACCCACGGATGTTGACATCTCACAGAGTAGATATTGCCAGTGACAGTAGGGAGCTATTGGCACATGAGGAAGGGAAGAGCTCTCAGGATGGGAAGAGGGGGCCGCTTCGAGACTCATTGGGTATGGCACGAGGCTGCTGGGTGTGGTGTTGGCCTGGGCCCACTGAGTGGGGCAGATCCGTGGTCTGTGTTTCTGTACCCTCCTCTGTAGCCTGTGTTGGCAGCAGATCAGGGAATTGCGATCAGAAGTGCTCCCAGTAACACAGGCACCAGCCCCCAGAGTGTGTGCCTATCCGTTTCCCCACCTGGCCTGACTTAGTGCCTGTCTTGCCTCAGGGCTGAGACCCTACAATCTCTGATGAGGGTGTCTGTGGTCCAGATCCAACCTGCATGGCCAACATGCTCAGACCTTCAGCTGGGTCCTAGGCTGCTGCAACCAAACTCTGTTAACTGGGTGGCCGACAACAGAGGAAGTGTCTTCCGTTGAGCTCCAGAGGCTCAACACAGTAGGTGTTGGGCTGTCCCAGTGCCATAACCCCTCCCAGGTTTCAAGGGGACTGTCTCCCCAACTCTCCCAGCCCTTGCCCACTCTCCTATTGCTGCCCACGATCTGTGGTTCCCATATGGGCATCCCGCCCTGGCTCCAACCTCACATATCCGGTATCCCCCAGTCTCCCTGGTATCTGGGTCCAGACTCTCCTCTTCCTACAAGAATATCAGATATTGGATTTGGTCCCAGTTGATGCTGTGTTCCATCATGTGAGCTCTTAGCTTCATCACTGTGCAAAGACTCTTTTCCCACACAAGTTCGCACGACTTTTGGCTGGCTAAGAATTTTCAGGCGACACTTTTCTAATGAGTACACTTTCCTTCCTTCCGATCTCCCACCAGTGAGCATTCCTCGCACCCTTGTCCTAGTTCCTTTATGGCAGTTTCCCTCCTTATGGCTGAGAGGACCTAGTGACCCCTGAATTCACACGTTCTCCTTAATCACCAACACACTGCAGAATTCTCCAGGGGGCCATATATGCTCCTGGAAGTTGGTGTTGGAAATAGTTCTCCATCCATTAATCACTCCCTCACTCACTAATGTCCTTGTGTCCTTGAGAAAGGCTCTCCCTTTCCTGGTTTTCCTGAATAGAAATCCTCTTGCCTCTTGGGTGAATAGGGTTATGGGTTGTGCAGAGGGTGTTGGTCCTCTGAGCATCTTAGAGACTGTCCTTTATGGAGCCTAATGATCCTCACTGGGGAATGAGGCCAGGGTCCTAACTGTGGTTAGTTAGAGAGGGAAAGAAGGACAAGGGAAACTCAGATGTCCCTTCATGGCCCCTGGAGTTAGAGGACTTACCCCTTTGCACCTGGGATCAGGAGACCTCATTTCCTCGAGGACACGCACACTCAGACGTTAATCTTGAGTGTGGGTTCCTTTCTGGGGTCCAGGGCTGTTGTTAGCCACCAGGAATGACAGTGCTCTCCATGCTGAGTGGAGCCATTTTTGCCAGGAAAGAGAGCCCATGGTCACGCCTTGTGCAAAGCATCCCACGCCAGGGGCTCCCATGCCTACATTCCTGTCCTGAAAGGAAGCCACTCAGAGGCAAGGTGGGTCCAACCACCTCCCATGTGTTCACTCATCACTGTGTTCCAGCAGTCACCCCAGTGAACAGTCCTGATGGGATTGGATGTGGCTCAGAATGTCACCCTCATGAGCTCTACCCTGCCACAGCTGCAGTTCTGCAGTGGGAGAAACTCAAAACCTCAAAACACATGCACATGAAAGAAAAGAGCAAGAGCCAGAGCCCAAACAGGCCAGGTGTGGCAAAGACAGCTGGAGTGCCTAGGTTGGGACTCAGAATTATGTCAGTGGGGTGGCATTGCTGCTGGCACCAGCATGATAACCGAGAGCCAGCCCTGCTCATTTTGGGGAGCAGTGTGTTGGGGAAGGCAGCAGAAATTGAGAGGCAGGATTGAGTTTGGCCCTAGGAGGAGGTTGGGTAAGAGGCCAGTGTGGGTTGGAGAGCCTGGGCAGATAGACAGAGGCCAGGGCACACCCCAAAGCCTGGAGACTGCCCTTGATGTCCAGGGTTGTGAAACACCACTTCCCCTCTTACTCACAACTGAGAGCAAGGGGCATTGATGAGTTCAGTTTGTGTGCGGCTGCATCCAAGGTGGCTCGGCTAGGAACCTCTGTTTCCTTGACTCAGGAGGCTGGGAGTCCAGGCTCCACTGAGGCTCGGCTGGGAGGATCGGAGTCTGAGTTTATGCCTGTGTTCCCTGTAGGATCCATGTTGGCTGAGCCTCAGTGTTTTTGTAATGAGAGGATGGGTGACCGTCATGTCTTTATCACAGGACACACTTGCTAAATGGATTTGTTTGCTCTGAGGAGGAAAGAGAGAGGGGGGAGTGGTGCTGGAGACAGGGATGCAGACAGGGGTCATGGACTTGGCATAACTCAGTCTTGGAGGTGATATCCCATCACCTGTACCCACTTCAATTCCCATGAATCCAGAGGCTGAGCCCCCTTGAGGTGAGGGGTGAACCGGTTCTGGGCAGCAGGATGCTGTGGTACCTCGGAGTCTCTGTGAGACCCCAACACTAGACACACTTGGCCCTTTTGAAATCTTAGGAGAAGCCTTGGGAAGTTGTATGGCAGAGGGGAGCAGCCTCTGCATCTCAGTCCCCTCCAACTTGCCATGGTGTAGAGAGGGAACTGCAGCCACGATGGGACGGACATTGGCCATGTCCCTGTGTGGGACACAGGCCTGATTGAGTTAGGGTGCATTCTTTGTCTCTCCCTTTCTTGTGATTATCCCATCTCTACATTTGTGCTTTAGCCACCTGTGAGTCCCATCTCTGGTTTCAGAGAGAACAGAGGGTGTTATGGGCCAATAGACACAATAAACCCTAGAGATTAGATGCTACCCTACTTTCCAGAAAAGACTGGGCACACCATGAGTTGCACAATGATGGGACCAGGGTCCAAAAGCTGCTGAGAGGGAAGGACTGGTTGTGAATGCATTTTTGAAGGCTCCAAGCTGGAACTCTAGTGGCACCAAGCAGGGCAGATGCTGGTGGGGATGTTTGGGTAGTTGTTGGTGAACACCTGCGCACCTGAGATGGGTAGGCATGGAGGAGAAATCGGCAGCCCATAGGGCTGTTGAAAGTGGTCTTATGTGAAAAGAGGCTCAGGTATGGGCACAGGAAATGACATCATTGCCTTGACAATGGATCAAACAGAACATGGAACCCTGGTATCCAGGCACCCACTTCACTGACCAAGCCATCCGAGCTCACTTGGTTGGAGCCACTGGAGGGAGAAGGATGTTCTCCTGTGGTTGCAGACAATGCCGAGCCTCAGGCTCCCAGGAATCTCAGGGGGGCCAACTAGCCCTTTTGTGGATACACTGGGTGAGGCTTCATCTTAGACGCCAGAGCCTCTGGCGATTGTCGCAGAGGAGCTCAAGAGTAACAGTGAGTAGCACAGGGCAGGTGAGCCCAGCAGGCCCTCGAGTCTGATCCCTGATGAATGGCCCAGGACTCCTATTCTGACTCTGTGTGTGTGTGTGTGTGTGTGTGTGTGTGTGTGTGTGTTTGTACTGATGGGAACTGTCCCATTGTGCTTTGACTCTAGTGTATTGGCACAAGTCATTTTTCTGTTTGTCACCATTTCCATTTTGAACCCACCATTCTTGGTCCCAACCCAGGGTGAAAATGATCAGAACACGGAGGAGCCCTTCAGGGTTCAGAGCCTTGAACCTTACAGGCAGGACCAGCTTAGGAATGAGCTCCTGCCTGTCATTTGTGGGAGGAACCTACATTTCAGCAGCAACATGGGGTTAATCTCCTGGGATTTCATCCCCACCCAGCAGGTGCTGGATCTCTTGTTCCCAAAACAGCCACCTTCTTCAGTCTTTACTCCTGGTGCCACTCCACATCCTTCAAGGGGACAAGAACCTCAGGTTCTGGATGGATGTTGTAGAATGCCCACAGAGCCAACTGCCAGGCTGGGTGGGGTGCAGTTGCTGGGCTTTGCTGATATTGTCATCCCCCACAGTTCTTGGAACCTTCTGTGGCAGTGGCATCCAGGACCCCAGCAGCTGTGAGTAGCAGCTCCTCACTGCTTCACTCCAGCGAGCAGGTGGAAGACAGCCGCGTTGTTCACGTCCTCCTAGAGGGACAGAGCCTGAGGGAGACAAAGCGCATCCCGGTAAGCCCGACAGCAGGGCTGCCTCCTGGGTGTCCACACAGTGGAAGGCAGGAGACACAGCCAACCCCAGGGCTATGGTGGGAAATAAAGAAGAGAGAGGTCCGTCTTAAGGGCTTGACCTGAGGAGGGAGAGCATCAGCATGCCCAGCTTCAGTGGTGAGTGGGCCTGTGTATTGTGGGTTTTGCAGGCCAGAAGTGCAGACGGAAGTGCTGTGGACAGATGAAGGCAGAGATATGTCCAGGGTGCAGGCTGCAGTGCCTAGAACTTGGTATTCTCAATGAGTGAAGTTGGAGCAGAGGAGGTGGCAGTGACTTGTCACATGTGTAGGAGGGGATGTGTTCCTGGTGGCAGGGAAGAGAACCTCCTTAGCATGACTAGGTGTAGGAATTTGGGGTCGGGATCACCAGGGGGGTCATGCCAAAGCTTCGGAATGTTAGGCTTTGCATGTAGGTAAATACGGAGCTAAAGGGGTTCTTGGCAGAATTTCTATGGATGTGCAGTAGACACGCTAATGCTGCAGGTGTCCAGCTGCAGAGGAGACATGTTCAGTGACTGCCAGTGCTGAGTCAAGTACATCATGACAACCAGACCCGCACCGAGCTTCCAGAGGCCAGGGCCTCTCAAAGCTATCATGAAGCACTCAAGTGCACACTCTTGTATCTGAGTCTGTTTTGTGTCGTGGCAGTCAGGACCCAAATTTTCAGTGCATCTGCCTCTTCCACCCACAAAGGCAGCCTGCATCCCAGATCACACTTGGTGCGCAGATCCCTGGCCCATTGCTCTCATCTCAGTGAGATGAGAGTGTGTCTGTGCATAGGCAGTTTGGTCCTTTGACATGAGTGGAATGTGGCTCCCCAGGGGGAGGGGAGATGGCAGGTACAGGCAGATATTTGTACCAGGATTGTTCTAGTAGCACATTGCAAGAACCCAGGTGGTATATGGAGGACACACTCAGGTAGCAGGATAACAAGATTGTGCCCTTGTATATGTAGCTGAGATTTCTCCTGAATGTTTGACCACAGTCTTCTGGGTAGCTCTTCTAAAAGCCATTCTCTGATGACATTTGTCCCACCCTGATCCAGGTGACCTTTCAGGAGACGGTGACAAGCCTCATCCGCAGGGCCTTGGACCAAAATTTGTTGCAGCATGAGGATGTGGACAACTTTGAGCTGCTGTATATGATGTCTGAGGATGAGAGTAAGTAGGACAATCAGACAGTGGGGAGACATGATCCACAGTGGGCTCAGGATAACTGACAGCCAAGAGGAAGTGGGCCTTGGCCCCAAAATACCAAAGTGTGATGGGCCTGGCGGAGACTCTCAGGGGTTGTGGGTGTTTTGTGGTATAATCCTTGAGTGCCACCTAACAATTCTCTCCACTTCGCTCTGCAGAAATCAAGGTCTCTGACCACTCACTCGTGTGTCTGTCCATGAATCTGGGAATACAATCTTTCATGGTGAGGAAACGCCCCCAGGTCAAGGGAAAGGAGGTAAACACCTACCTTATTCAAGCTGTGCATGTGCTGCCATTCCACTCCGACCTGAGGAAATAAGAAGCCTCAGCACCTGGACATATTTGCTGGAAGCCCATAGAGCCAACTGACAGTCTGGGGTGGCTTTCTGTTTCTGGGTTTGCTGATGTTCCATCCCCCACAGTTCTCAGAATCAACCTGCAAGTCCTCCAGGCCGCTTTCCCACAAGCAGGTGGGAGACACCTGCTTAATTCGTGTCCACTTAGAAACACAAAGTCCAGAGATGGCCAAGAGTGTTCTGGTAAGCCTGGGAGCAGGGGTGTCCCGTGGTGCTTATACCTGGGTGGGGAGCAGACACTGGTCCAATACCATGGACTACTCATGCCCTCTTGAATTTGGAGCTTCTGGATGATCAGGAGGATAGATGGGAATCAAGAAGGGAGAGGTCAGTGTGAAGGGCTGGAGCTGAGATGAGCGAGTGCAGCAGCTTGTCCACTGCCATGTCTGAGGGAGTCTGTGTGTCAGGTGGCAGCATGCAGTCCAGAAGGGCAGGGACAGGTATGGGTGACAGATGAGAATAGGACAGGAACTAGGTTGCAGGTTCCCTTGTATGGGATGCTGACGTCTATGGAGGAGGACAGCAGTGTGAGGTTCTCCATGTTCCTTGAACAAGGAGCTGAGAGAGTCTCTCTGCAGAGTCGATATGGATGTGGAGCAAGCACACTAAATGTCCAGGTAACCCAATGACCACCCTTGCCGGATGAGGTGGCCTCCTACATCCCAGCCAGCACTGAGCCTCTGGAGGCCAGGAGCTCTCGTGGCTATCTTTCAGCTCTCCTGTGTGTGGTCATGTTCCTGGGTCTGTTTTTGGCCCTGGCAATCCAGACCAAAGCCTCTAGGTTTTGTGCCTAGGCCATTCCCAATGCCGCCTGCATCCTCGGGCAGACCTGGGATCTTGGAGGCTATTGTCCCATTCCTCCCAACTTGTGGGATGAGATTGCATCTGTATGCAGGTAGTGGGGTCCTTTCACTCCGAGAGGAGTGCAGCTCCACAAAGAGCAATGGCAGGCCCAGGAAGTCCTATGTACAAGGATTGGGCTAGTAGCCTGTGGGAAGAGCCCACACGATGAGCAGGAGGTCAGCCTCGGGTAGTAGGGTCATGGATGTTGCCCTTGTATTTAGAGTGGAGGTGCCTCCAGAATGCCCCTGCCCACTGTCCTTGAGTAGTCACTTCAAGGCCCATTTCCTGAAGGCCTGTCTCCCATGCTGCTCCAGGTGACCTGCCACGATAGGGCTCCTGTCGTCATCCGCAGCGCCCTCGACCTACACTTCCTTACTGAGGAGAATCCAGAGGATTATGAGCTGGGCCAAATCATCTCTCGCCGTCAGAGTAAGTGAGACAATCAGATAGCAGAGAGCAAGGGTCAGGATGTGGACTCAGGTCAACTCTTAGCAACAAAGAGTAGTCTCTGACCCCCAAGAACACTCCAACAGGTGTGTTGGGTTCGTGCACAAAGCCAACTGCACTTCTGCTGGTGGAAGGTCTTGAGGTCCAATGGTATACCCCGGTGGATATTGCGGCTCCCCACCAGGTGCCCTCCCCTGGACATGAACAGGCATCCAAAGCTGACATCTTTGAGGAGTGAGGAGGAAAGCCTCTCTCCAGGAGCAGTATGTTTTCATGGTCGGACTGAAGCAGTACTATTGAAAGCCTTCTGTGTGACCAAAAAACCACTGCCTGGGCAGAGCATTGCCAGGATTCTAGCAAGCAGTAACAGGATGAAATTGGGAAGAAAACACAGCCTGGGAGACAGCCTGAATCATCTGTTTTTGCATAAATTCCATGGTCTTACGCACCTGAGTCCACTAGGCAAGGAGTGATCACAATAGCCAGGTTGTGATCCCTAACTAAAGTCAGATGAGGGCTTCCTGAGCACGTAGCCACCGAGCTCATCTGATAATAATGCCAGCGCTTTTTCGTTGGTTGGTTGGTTGGTTTTTGTGAGCCAAACACCACAGCAGCCATTATCCCAGCCTATGTACCCTGAAGACCACCATCCCTATGAGTTCTAGGATCACTTGTCTCCTATCTTAACCTACTGTTAGGTTAGTAGAGTCTATGGAAGAGGAAGTCTGTCTGGGGCCTTGGTAGCCTAAGAAATTCATAGCAGAGATCTCCACATCCAACCCAGAAGGGATGGAGAACAGGCTCTAGGTTAGAGGAGGGCGACAGGAAACACATGTTCAGAGGAAGGAGAAGCGGCTGTTGTATTCCCCCACTCGGGGTCATGGCACCACTGGGCCATACACCATGTTGGAGGGAAGCAGTCCCTTTGCTGGTCTTTGGAACCATTGTTCTCAGTAGGGCAGTATTTGGAATGTGGCCTCCATTCTCAGAAGCCTGGTTCACATGGAGGCGGGCTCCACCAATGCAGAAGCATGGCTCTAACGTGGTATCCGTGCTGGTCAGCCTGTCCTCACTGTGGCCATACTTGTGGAAAATAACTCAGAGGAGGAATCCTAGGCCTTTTTTCTCTGGGTTTCATAGCTTTCTCTTTGGTTGTGCACTGAGGCTGTCCATAAAGCTCTAGTGTGTGGCAGTGGAGAGCTCCTCAGCCCTTGCCACAAAGGCATAGACTGGGAGAGAGAGAACGAGGCTGGCAGAGAGGGAGAGAGAGAAAGATGGAGAGGGAGGACCTCTCCTTGGAGAATGAGGATTCAGTGGAGCCAACAGGAACAAGGTACTGTTGCCCAGGGCACAACCCTGTTTAGGTCTTACTCCAACCATGCTCAACCTTTCTTCCAGTCCCTCCCACCCCCCAGTAGTGTATTCATCTTGAATGAGAATTTCATGTTGACATCAGAGCACTCACCATCCAATGCTTCCCTCCAAATCCACCTATGAAGATGGCTCATGTGGGGACTGAATCTTCGGCACAGGAGCCTTTTGTGGGAGATTTCAGATGCAAACCCTAGTGGTGTGCTTTGGCAGATGCAAGAGGACCTGAGATATTCTGGAGTCCAAAGCCTTCGGTAGGAACAGACATTAGGTCTGTTGAAGTGCTCTGCCTAGTTCTTCCTCAGGGAGGACTGTGGAGGCTGTCTTTGTTGGTATTGGTGCTGAATTGGAGAGCTCTCAGGTGTGTGGCTCTGGCCTTTTCTGGCACAGGCTCTCAGATGTTGGCGTGTCCTAGGGAGCACCTCCTGAGTGCCACCTTCTTTTTGTACACCCCTCTCTCCCCAGAGCTGAGGATTCCAGCAGAGGCCAACGTATTTTATGCCAAGAATCCTCACAAAAAATCCAACTTTGTGCTGAGGAAAAGGAGCCTCTCCCAAAAGAATGATGGGTGGATCGAGCCTCAACCTCCCTCTCGTCCTGCAAAGAAGGCTCCTGCCCTCCTGAGGATGCTTGCAAAACCATTCTGTTGCTGTGTGCCTGGGCGGGGCTGAGGCAGCCCAGGAATATTTACATTGATTACTATTTTCTTCAAAGTTTGAATCTATAGTTTGCCATTGTCCTTGACCTTGTTTAGTAACACAGTTGTTACTCTATCCTGTATTTGTTGTTTCCATTAATATATTATTATTATTTTAAAATATATATGTTTTTGTTACCTGATCTACTGTGATGATTTGAGTATACTAAATGTAGCAGTGATTCCTAAAGGACACATCCAAACCAACAGGAAGGAATGTTTCATTCTATCAGCAAGAACTTTGGTTTTTAGGAGTTTGGCAGATGGCATTATCTGAGTCAGTTTTCCAATGGGGGGAATGAAGTATCAGCTATGATGGTACAAACACAAACAAAGACACACAAACACACACAAGAGCACACACACTCACTGAGAGATAGATAGACAGATGGAGTTGGTCTCTGCTGAAATACTTTGGAGACATGGTTCTGATTTCTCCCCTTTTGGAGTATTTTCAATTGCACAAGGTGTCTTGCAAATGAACCCATGTCTGAGGAAGACATGCATGTGTACTTCACATGCCACTTTTCACATAGCAGGAAGGTCATGTAATATTTTTCATGCAGCTGTCTTTTGACTGTGAACCATCCCATGAGGTCAGCTGTGGAATATTCAACTTGTAGCATCACAATGGGGATCCACTCTTTGGATTTGGGGATATTTCCGATTTTCTTGATTCAGATTGGAATGATATATATATATTAGTTTTTGATGAAAATTCTGCATTTGATGGTAATGAATGTCGTGCATCTAGGAATCTGTAGAGTGCAGACAATGAATGGATGCCTACTGTTGTCTGGACTGGTCTGAAAAGTCCTGTAGCATCTGAGCATGTGTGAGGGCTGTACAGGTCTTGCCAAAAGTCCAGGTCAGATGATCCTGCACAAAGCTGAACTCCTAGTGGTCTCCACAACAGTGTAAGGGCCAAGGAGAAACTCACTTCCACACAGAAGTTGGGAAGCTACCTTATGAAGGTGATCATAGATACGGGATTATTAATATATCCAGGTTGGCATCTATTATTTTTTTAGCTTTTGACTTTCGCAGCTGTGGGCATCTTGACAACCATCAACTCCCTGTAAGCACAGACAACTCTATAAGAACCTGAGGATAAATTTCCCTGTGCATGTCCCCTTGTGAAACTGCTTAAGCACCACCTGGTTTACACACAGGTGGAATTTCTAGATCAAAGTGTGCATGTTTACTTCTTTGACTAAGCACTGCCAGGTGGCTCTTCTGCATAGCTCTACCTGTGGCCAGGATTGTATTATCTAGCTTTCTAACTTTTGCAGGTTGAGTAGATACATAGTGGGAGCACACTGTTTTTGTTGGTATTTTTCTTGGTATCTATTCTGATGCTTTTCACTGGGGGATTTTTTCCTGTGAAAATGGGCTTCCTCTACTTGACCTTATTTTCTTCTTTTTAAAATTTTTTCAATGTGACTTTTTAATTTTAGTTTTATTAAAGACATTGCCCCTTGCTTGCATAGTCTATATCTAAAGCACTAGTCCTTGCTCCAAGGCCCAGCTTGCTCTCAGCTGCCCCAGGAGGGGAACAGTCTTTGGCGGTAGACAAGAGACGCCCCTGCAGGGGGCACAAGTGCTTTGGCCCTCTGGTGTCTTGCCAGCAGTGCTTCTCATGCTCACAGAGGGTTTCAGACACTGAGTCAATGGTCCAGGTGGTCTTTTGTTCAGTCTGATCTCAAATTGAGCTCCTCTGAGAGGTCATATTGAAGTCCTTGTGTGTACCTGACCCATCATTTTAAACAATATTCCAAGTTCACTTTTTGTGTGTACGTGGGTTCTGGGGATTGAACCCAGGGCCTTGAGCCTGTGAGGCAAGTGACCTACCTGAGCTACACCCTCAGAGACCCCTGTAAAAGTATTTCCCCTTTGCCTCGGGGTCTAAGTTGCCAAGGCTGACCTCAAACGTTCCTCTTGCCTCAGCCTCCCTGGTGGCTGGCATGACAGGCATGCACCTGGGACTGTCACACTCGAGCCTGTGATGGGAACTCATGTGCATCTGTCCAGGGCTGAGCATGGTTAGGCAGAGCTGTGCTCCAGGCTCCCTGCAGGGCTGTGGAGGCTTCTGCTGCCCAGCAGCCCTGGTGCCATGGCCAGGGCTCCTCCCAGCCGAGGGCAGGCAGCTGCCCATTGCTGTAGGCTGACCTTATTTTCTTCTTATGGCACTCGTCCGTTCTCTGGAGTATGTTGTATGGTTTGTCCATTAGGAGTCTAACAGGTCCTCTAGAACCTTCAAACAATTAGTAAAATTCCTGAACAGTAAGTGAGCGCGCGCAGAAATTGGGCTAATATTTTGGGAAGAACAATGTTGGATGATATATTCATGGCTTGAATATATCATCCAACATGAAGTTATATTTTATTACTTACAAAATAATAAAATAATGAAGCAATACCATGGGCTGAGCTAAAATAGATCCTTAGGATCTTAGGCATTCTGTAATAAATCTGTGTCACTTGAAGTATAGAGTTGATCGACTCTGAGTAATGAAACAGAAGTAAAGGTATCAAAGCCAATGATCATCTGTTTCCAATTTTCTGTGATTTGGTTCAAGTGGTAAAGTGGTGATATTTATTAATAATGGATCGAATAGGTTCATAATTGTTTTAGAGTACAATTAGATGCCTTCAAACTTTAGGCTACATGGGCACATTTGAGAACGGTTCCAGCCATTCTCTCATCCTTTGAGTCATTCCCCTCCTATGTCCTGTGAGACATTTTCTATGTGAGGCTTTAAGAAGAAGAAGAGAATATTCTGTAAAGAAAACCTTGTGATCTGTGCAGTATGAAGTTGAATGGATTCATTCAGAAATCAGAAATTCTATTGAAAGATATTTATTGGCATGAGCCAAATAAAACCTATTTTTAGGCATCCTGGTGAAGACAAGGTTTTATCTTTATGTCTCATTTTCTATGTTTTGTTGTTGTTGTTGTTGTTAGAATGAAATTCATATGTTGCCAGACCATTCTATCAGATGTGTAACTAGATGCCATTTAAATTACCCACTTTTACATGGTAGACAGTTTTTAATGAACACTGCCTGTCTGCACCTTTTTTAAAAACAGGACTGGGATCAGAAGCCCAAATACCAATGGTTAGCTGGAGCATATTTTTCATTTGGCCTATCTGTCAGTATTCCCTGAGGTCATCTGTGCAATCAGCTTCGTTACTCCTGCTCCCTCACTGGATTTCATAGAAACCATATGCTATGTATGAATCAGGGACACCAATCCCACAACATAGCATTCTTGGAATATCCAAAGTCCCACTTTTCACTTCGCCATGCCTGAGATCAGCAGTAATATTTATCAGCAAATGTGAGATTTTCAAAGATCCAATTCTATGTGCTCCTTTCTCATAGAGCCTTAGGCAGGGATATAGCATACATAAATATTAAGTAAAGTCCATAGTTTTTAAAATGTCATCCATTGAATAGTTGACACATGTCTGAGATAGTTTTTATTTTGGAGGAGGTATTATTTAATAGGGAATTCCAACAGCTACCTAATAGTGAAATGAGAAGTCTTGCATCCATTTTATTTTGTTTCTGATGATTTTTATGAGTAAGGGTAAGATACTTCCTTGTTCTGATGCAGATGTTGCCCACTTTTGTGAATGGATGCGGGGTGTCACCTACTACTTGCATATCTGCATATTGGGCTTGACACTGCTATCGTACTTGGTAGTTGGCAAAAAGTCAATACTGAAGTTAAGCTCTTGTGTTCTAGCAGCAGAGCTGAAGATCCTTGATGTGCCACCTTCTGCAATCCATGCTGCTCTCTTCATGTTCCTTATTGACTTCCTGGTGAGGAGCATCATGGTCTCCTGGTCTTGAGAATGGCCAAGCATTGCTCTGTGAATGTGGAAGATGGGCATGTGGAAGGCTCCAGGGAGGAGGGATCATTGAACATGTACTCGAATCCATGTGCCTGTTGAATGACCTGTTTTTTTATTTTTGGGTTTTAAGGGAGACACTGCCCTAAAACACTTCTGTGCAGCTGGGGATGCAGGCTTCTGCTTCACCTTGCAGGAAGCATTAACGAATCCTTTCCAGAAGACACGAGAAGAGAGAAGTGAGCCTCTGGTATCATGCAGGTTCCTTGCATTGCCCATGGGCTAGAAGAGAGAAGAGTTGCTTCATGAGATTTGATCCCCTTTTTCCTGAAAAGTTCCACACAGAGGTGAGTCCCCAGCATGTTTAGAAATCATTTCAGACACCTTTCTGGACGGAATTGAATCAGAGCCCCTGATGATGTGGAAGAGCTAAAGATGGGTTTGCTGTGAATTTTCTATTTCATTCATCAGGGCCTGAGTCAAGTCAGTCATTGTGCTGTCAACACATGAGCTGCTGGTCAAATGTGAGGAAGTGGTCTTGCTTTATGAAAACACCACCCTGATTCAGTGAGCCAGAGGCAGCCTGCAGTCCCTGTTTTCCTGTAAAGGCAGATTGCTGTGGATGGCCTCTGGCCTCGTCATGCAGCCCTGCTCAGAGTAGGGGATTGAGGGACCAGGCAGATCCCTAGTTCCTTTTGACCTTTATTGCCATTGGGCCACCCCAGGGTCCTTGGACTCTACCTGGTCTTCTGGCCTGGGTCAGGGGATGTGAGGTTTGGAATCCCCCTCTGTGGCAGGATCCCAGCCCCCCAGCCACTTGAGGTCAGCACATCCTTCCCTAATTGTGTTAGAGTTGGAGACTTCTCCCACCCATCCTCATCCATGCTCATCCCACATTTTGTAGCTTGGCACCTGAGGACCTTTATTCATTGACTTAGATGTTAGTGATGATGGTTACTAAGACTAAGTGACTCTTTCAAGTCACATCACTTGCATGGTAGGGCTAGAGCATGGATCTTCCTAATTGATTTCATGGGACTCTCTCATGGAAACTGTGACTGCTTCCTAAACACACACTCTACATTTGGAGTGTCAAAATTCTTGCCACTGCCTCCTTGGCAAGTGTATCTTGTCTTCTACGTGGGAATTTCACAAATATTTTCCTTTGGTTTGTGGAGGTCATGCAGAAGGGATTTCATTTGAAATAGCCCAAACAAGAAATACCAGTTGTCTTTTTCGCACATGGATGTGTGTAGTGAACACCCCTTTCTGTGTGCTTGCATGAGTTACTCCTTTGAATTTGTTGAAGAATGGTTGGCTGGGGAGCAAGTTAACGAGAGATGGATATCAATGGTTGTCAAGTATTCTGACGTGAAGAATGTATTGAGGATGTGAAGGCTTTTCTAGCCAGTTCCTATGGCTCAGTCAGGGATCAGTCAGAGGATTCTGTCTGGTAGACTCTTTGGCACAGATGTCAAAGTGGCCTGGTCTTACCCTGTCCAGGACTGAATGCTGAGCTTGAGTGGGAGCTTCTTGTCATTTCAAGCATTTCCATGAGTCTGTCCTCTGTTCTCTTGTATCCAAGTGGTTTCTAATAGGAAAGCAGAACAAAAATTGAAAGTATGGTGATTGATTATTTTTACCAATGTTATTTCAATCCACTTTGTTTAATACGAAATTACCTTTATGCTAGTAAGATTTCATATGTGAGGAAATAATGAAAATATTGGGGTTAGGGGATGAGAATATGCAAATCAAACATTTTTGAGCACCAAGACCCGTTTTTTGTTTTTGTTTTTGTATTTTTTTTAACTTAAATAATATTAAGTGCCAGAGGACCACCGCTGCCATTCAGCCTCAACAACCTCCAGGTCCAGCCTCCAGGTGGCCCATTTCACCAGGGTGTGTGGGACCACACTGTCCTGGGATGAGAGAACAGTACCCACGGATGTTGACATCTCACAGAGTAGATATTGCCAGTGACAGTAGGGAGCTATTGGCACATGAGGAAGGGAAGAGCTCTCAGGATGGGAAGAGGGGGCCGCTTCGAGACTCATTGGGTATGGCACGAGGCTGCTGGGTGTGGTGTTGGCCTGGGCCCACTGAGTGGGGCAGATCCGTGGTCTGTGTTTCTGTACCCTCCTCTGTAGCCTGTGTTGGCAGCAGATCAGGGAATTGCGATCAGAAGTGCTCCCAGTAACACAGGCACCAGCCCCCAGAGTGTGTGCCTATCCGTTTCCCCACCTGGCCTGACTTAGTGCCTGTCTTGCCTCAGGGCTGAGACCCTACAATCTCTGATGAGGGTGTCTGTGGTCCAGATCCAACCTGCATGGCCAACATGCTCAGACCTTCAGCTGGGTCCTAGGCTGCTGCAACCAAACTCTGTTAACTGGGTGGCCGACAACAGAGGAAGTGTCTTCCGTTGAGCTCCAGAGGCTCAACACAGTAGGTGTTGGGCTGTCCCAGTGCCATAACCCCTCCCAGGTTTCAAGGGGACTGTCTCCCCAACTCTCCCAGCCCTTGCCCACTCTCCTATTGCTGCCCACGATCTGTGGTTCCCATATGGGCATCCCGCCCTGGCTCCAACCTCACATATCCGGTATACCCCAGTCTCCCTGGTATCTGGGTCCAGACTCTCCTCTTCCTACAAGAATATCAGATATTGGATTTGGTCCCAGTTGATGCTGTGTTCCATCATGTGAGCTCTTAGCTTCATCACTGTGCAAAGACTCTTTTCCCACACAAGTTCGCACGACTTTTGGCTGGCTAAGAATTTTCAGGCGACACTTTTCTAATGAGTACACTTTCCTTCCTTCCGATCTCCCACCAGTGAGCATTCCTCGCACCCTTGTCCTAGTTCCTTTATGGCAGTTTCCCTCCTTATGGCTGAGAGGACCTAGTGACCCCTGAATTCACACGTTCTCCTTAATCACCAACACACTGCAGAATTCTCCAGGGGGCCATATATGCTCCTGGAAGTTGGTGTTGGAAATAGTTCTCCATCCATTAATCACTCCCTCACTCACTAATGTCCTTGTGTCCTTGAGAAAGGCTCTCCCTTTCCTGGTTTTCCTGAATAGAAATCCTCTTGCCTCTTGGGTGAATAGGGTTATGGGTTGTGCAGAGGGTGTTGGTCCACTGAGCATCTTAGAGACTGTCCTTTATGGAGCCTAATGATCCTCACTGGGGAATGAGGCCAGGGTCCTAACTGTGGTTAGTTAGAGAGGGAAAGAAGGACAAGGGAAACTCAGATGTCCCTTCATGGCCCCTGGAGTTAGAGGACTTACCCCTTTGCACCTGGGATCAGGAGACCTCATTTCCTCGAGGACACGCACACTCAGACGTTAATCTTGAGTGTGGGTTCCTTTCTGGGGTCCAGGGCTGTTGTTAGCCACCAGGAATGACAGTGCTCTCCATGCTGAGTGGAGCCATTTTTGCCAGGAAAGAGAGCCCATGGTCACGCCTTGTGCAAAGCATCCCACGCCAGGGGCTCCCATGCCTACATTCCTGTCCTGAAAGGAAGCCACTCAGAGGCAAGGTGGGTCCAACCACCTCCCATGTGTTCACTCATCACTGTGTTCCAGCAGTCCCCCCAGTGAACAGTCCTGATGGGATTGGATGTGGCTCAGAATGTGACCCTCATGAGCTCTACCCTGCCACAGCTGCAGTTCTGCAGTGGGAGAAACTCAAAACCTCAAAACACATGCACATGAAAGAAAAGAGCAAGAGCCAGAGCCCAAACAGGCCAGGTGTGGCAAAGACAGCTGGAGTGCCTAGGTTGGGACTCAGAATTATGTCAGTGGGGTGGCATTGCTGCTGGCACCAGCATGATAACCGAGAGCCAGCCCTGCTCATTTTGGGGAGCAGTGTGTTGGGGAAGGCAGCAGAAATTGAGAGGCAGGATTGAGTTTGGCCCTAGGAGGAGGTTGGGTAAGAGGCCAGTGTGGGTTGGAGAGCCTGGGCAGATAGACAGAGGCCAGGGCACACCCCAAAGCCTGGAGACTGCACTTGATGTCCAGGGTTGTGAAACACCACTTCCCCTCTTACTCACAACTGAGAGCAAGGGGCATTGATGAGTTCAGTTTGTGTGCGGCTGCATCCAAGGTGGCTCGGCTAGGAACCTCTGTTTCCTTGACTCAGGAGGCTGGGAGTCCAGGCTCCACTGAGGCTCGGCTGGGAGGATCGGAGTCTGAGTTTATGCCTGTGTTCCCTGTAGGATCCATGTTGGCTGAGCCGCAGTGTTTTTGTAATGAGAGGATGGGTGACCGTCATGTCTTTATCACAGGACACACTTGCTAAATGGATTTGTTTGCTCTGAGGAGGAAAGAGAGAGGGGGGAGTGGTGCTGGAGACAGGGATGCAGACAGGGGTCATGGACTTGGCATAACTCAGTCTTGGAGGTGATATCCCATCACCTGTACCCACTTCAATTCCCATGAATCCAGAGGCTGAGCCCCCTTGAGGTGAGGGGTGAACCGGTTCTGGGCAGCAGGATGCTGTGGTACCTCGGAGTCTCTGTGAGACCCCAACACTAGACACACTTGGCCCTTTTGAAATCTTAGGAGAAGCCTTGGGAAGTTGTATGGCAGAGGGGAGCAGCCTCTGCATCTCAGTCCCCTCCAACTTGCCATGGTGTAGAGAGGGAACTGCAGCCACGATGGGACGAACATTGGCCATGTCCCTGTGTGGGACACAGGCCTGATTGAGTTAGGGTGCATTCTTTGTCTCTCCCTTTCTTGTGATTATCCCATCTCTACATTTGTGCTTTAGCCACCTGTGAGTCCCATCTCTGGTTTCAGAGAGAACAGAGGGTGTTATGGGCCAATAGACACAATAAACCCTAGAGATTAGATGCTACCCTACTTTCCAGAAAAGACTGGGCACACCATGAGTTGCACAATGATGGGACCAGGGTCCAAAAGCTGCTGAGAGGGAAGGACTGGTTGTGAATGCATTTTTGAAGGCTCCAAGCTGGAACTCTAGTGGCACCAAGCAGGGCAGATGCTGGTGGGGATGTTTGGGTAGTTGTTGGTGAACACCTGCGCACCTGAGATGGGTAGGCATGGAGGAGAAATCGGCAGCCCATAGGGCTGTTGAAAGTGGTCTTATGTGAAAAGAGGCTCAGGTATGGGCACAGGAAATGACATCATTGCCTTGACAATGGATCAAACAGAACATGGAACCCTGGTATCCAGGCACCCACTTCACTGACCAAGCCATCTGAGCTCACTTGGTTGGAGCCACTGGAGGGAGAAGGATGTTCTCCTGTGGTTGCAGACAATGCCGAGCCTCAGGCTCCCAGGAATCTCAGGGGGGCCAACTAGCCCTTTTGTGGATACACTGGGTGAGGCTTCATCTTAGACGCCAGAGCCTCTGGCGATTGTCGCAGAGGAGCTCAAGAGTAACAGTGAGTAGCACAGGGCAGGTGAGCCCAGCAGGCCCTCTAGTCTGATCCCTGATGAATGGCCCAGGACTCCTATTCTGACTCTGTGTGTGTGTGTGTGTGTGTGTGTGTGTGTGTGTGTGTGTGTGTTTGTACTGATGGGAACTGTCCCATTGTGCTTTGACTCTAGTGTATTGGCACAAGTCATTTTTCTGTTTGTCACCATTTCCATTTTGAACCCACCATTCTTGGTCCCAACCCAGGGTGAAAATGATCAGAACACGGAGGAGCCCTTCAGGGTTCAGAGCCTTGAACCTTACAGGCAGGACCAGCTTAGGAATGAGCTCCTGCCTGTCATTTGTGGGAGGAACCTACATTTCAGCAGCAACATGGGGTTAATCTCCTGGGATTTCATCCCCACCCAGCAGGTGCTGGATCTCTTGTTCCCAAAACAGCCACCTTCTTCAGTCTTTACTCCTGGTGCCACTCCACATCCTCCAAGGGGACAAGAACCTCAGGTTCTGGATGGATGTTGTAGAATGCCCACAGAGCCAACTGCCAGGCTGGGTGGGGTGCAGTTGCTGGGCTTTGCTGATGTTGTCATCCCCCACAGTTCTTGGAACCTTCTGTGGCAGTGGCATCCAGGACCCCAGCAGCTGTGAGTAGCAGCTCCTCACTGCTTCACTCCAGCGAGCAGGTGGAAGACAGCCGCGTTGTTCACGTCCTCCTAGAGGGACAGAGCCTGAGGGAGACAAAGCGCATCCCGGTAAGCCCGACAGCAGGGCTGCCTCCTGGGTGTCCACACAGTGGAAGGCAGGAGACACAGCCAACCCCAGGGCTATGGTGGGAAATAAAGAAGAGAGAGGTCCGTCTTAAGGGCTTGACCTGAGGAGGGAGAGCATCAGCATGCCCAGCTTCAGTGGTGAGTGGGCCTGTGTATTGTGGGTTTTGCAGGCCAGAAGTGCAGACGGAAGTGCTGTGGACAGATGAAGGCAGAGATATGTCCAGGGTGCAGGCTGCAGTGCCTAGAACTTGGTATTCTCAATGAGTGAAGTTGGAGCAGAGGAGGTGGCAGTGACTTGTCACATGTGTAGGAGGGGATGTGTTCCTGGTGGCAGGGAAGAGAACCTCCTTAGCATGACTAGGTGTAGGAATTTGGGGTCGGGATCACCTGGGGGGTCATGCCAAAGCTTCGGAATGTTAGGCTTTGCATGTATGTAAATACGGAGCTAAAGGGGTTCTTGGCAGAATTTCTATGGATGTGCAGTAGACACGCTAATGCTGCAGGTGTCCAGCTGCAGAGGAGACATGTTCAGTGACTGCCAGTGCTGAGTCAAGTACATCATGACAACCAGACCCGCACCGAGCTTCCAGAGGCCAGGGCCTCTCAAAGCTATCATGAAGCACTCAAGTGCACACTCTTGTATCTGAGTCTGTTTTGTGTCGTGGCAGTCAGGACCCAAATTTTCAGTGCATCTGCCTCTTCCACCCACAAAGGCAGCCTGCATCCCAGATCACACTTGGTGCGCAGATCCCTGGCCCATTGCTCTCATCTCAGTGAGATGAGAGTGTGTCTGTGCATAGGCAGTTTGGTCCTTTGACATGAGTGGAATGTGGCTCCCCAGGGGGAGGGGAGATGGCAGGTACAGGCAGATATTTGTACCAGGATTGTTCTAGTAGCACATTGCAAGAACCCAGGTGGTATATGGAGGACACACTCAGGTAGCAGGATAACAAGATTGTGCCCTTGTATATGTAGCTGAGATTTCTCCTGAATGTTTGACCACAGTCTTCTGGGTAGCTCTTCTAAAAGCCATTCTCTGATGACATTTGTCCCACCCTGATCCAGGTGACCTTTCAGGAGACGGTGACAAGCCTCATCCGCAGGGCCTTGGACCAAAATTTGTTGCAGCATGAGGATGTGGACAACTTTGAGCTGCTGTATATGATGTCTGAGGATGAGAGTAAGTAGGACAATCAGACAGTGGGGAGACATGATCCACAGTGGGCTCAGGATAACTGACAGCCAAGAGAAAGTGGGCCTTGGCCCCAAAATACCAAAGTGTGATGGGCCTGGCGGAGACTCTCAGGGGTTGTGGGTGTTTTGTGGTATAATCCTTGAGTGCCACCTAACAATTCTCTCCACTTCGCTCTGCAGAAATCAAGGTCTCTGACCACTCACTCGTGTGTCTGTCCATGAATCTGGGAATACAATATTTCATGGTGAGGAAACGCCCCCAGGTCAAGGGAAAGGAGGTAAACACCTACCTTATTCAAGCTGTGCATGTGCTGCCATTCCACTCCGACCTGAGGAAATAAGAAGCCTCAGCACCTGGACATATTTGCTGGAAGCCCATAGAGCCAACTGACAGTCTGGGGTGGCTTTCTGTTTCTGGGTTTGCTGATGTTCCATCCCCCACAGTTCTCAGAATCAACCTGCAAGTCCTCCAGGCCGCTTTCCCACAAGCAGGTGGGGGACACCTGCTTAATTCGTGTCCACTTAGAAACACAAAGTCCAGAGATGGCCAAGAGTGTTCTGGTAAGCCTGGGAGCAGGGGTGTCCCGTGGTGCTTACACCTGGGTGGGGAGCAGACACTGGTCCAATACCATGGACTACTCATGCCCTCTTGAATTTGGAGCTTCTGGATGATCAGGAGGATAGATGGGAATCAAGAAGGGAGAGGTCAGTGTGAAGGGCTGGAGCTGAGATGAGCGAGTGCAGCAGCTTGTCCACTGCCATGTCTGAGGGAGTCTGTGTGTCAGGTGGCAGCATGCAGTCCAGAAGGGCAGGGACAGGTATGGGTGACAGATGAGAATAGGACAGGAACTAGGTTGCAGGTTCCCTTGTATGGGATGCTGACGTCTATGGAGGAGGACAGCAGTGTGAGGTTCTCCATGTTCCTTGAACAAGGAGCTGAGAGAGTCTCTCTGCAGAGTCGATATGGATGTGGAGCAAGCACACTAAATGTCCAGGTAACCCAATGACCACCCTTGCCGGATGAGGTGCCCTCCTACATCCCAGCCAGCACTGAGCCTCTGGAGGCCAGGAGCTCTCGTGGCTATCTTTCAGCTCTCCTGTGTGTGGTCATGTTCCTGGGTCTGTTTTTGGCCCTGGCAATCCAGACCAAAGCCTCTAGGTTTTGTGCCTAGGCCATTCCCAATGCCGCCTGCATCCTCGGGCAGACCTGGGATCTTGGAGGCTATTGTCCCATTCCTCCCAACTTGTGGGATGAGATTGCATCTGTATGCAGGTAGTGGGGTCCTTTCACTCCGAGAGGAGTGCAGCTCCACAAAGAGCAATGGCAGGCCCAGGAAGTCCTATGTACAAGGATTGGGCTAGTAGCCTGTGGGAAGAGCCCACACGATGAGCAGGAGGTCAGCCTCGGGTAGTAGGGTCATGGATGTTGCCCTTGTATTTAGAGTGGAGGTGCCTCCAGAATGCCCCTGCCCACTGTCCTTGAGTAGTCACTTCAAGGCCCATTTCCTGAAGGCCTGTCTCCCATGCTGCTCCAGGTGACCTGCCACGATAGGGCTCCTGTCGTCATCCGCAGTGCCCTCGACCTACACTTCCTTACTGAGGAGAATCCAGAGGATTATGAGCTGGGCCAAATCATCTCTCGCCGTCAGAGTAAGTGAGACAATCAGATAGCAGAGAGCAAGGGTCAGGATGTGGACTCAGGTCAACTCTTAGCAACAAAGAGTAGTCTCTGACCCCCAAGAACACTCCAACAGGTGTGTTGGGTTCGTGCACAAAGCCAACTGCACTTCTGCTGGTGGAAGGTCTTGAGGTCCAATGGTATACCCCGGTGGATATTGCGGCTCCCCACCAGGTGCCCTCCCCTGGACATGAACAGGCATCCAAAGCTGACATCTTTGAGGAGTGAGGAGGAAAGCCTCTCTCCAGGAGCAGTATGTTTTCATGGTCTGGGATAGGAGTGGTTTCAAAGGAACATGGGAATGCATGGGCTAAAGAGGGAACTGGCATTTTGTGGACTGAAGCAGTACTATTGAAAGCCTTCTGTGTGACCAAAAAACCACTGCCTGGGCAGAGCATTGCCAGGATTCTAGCAAGCAGTAACAGGATGAAATTGGGAAGAAAACACAGCCTGGGAGACAGCCTGAATCATCTGTTTTTGCATAAATTCCATGGTCTTACGCACCTGAGTCCACTAGGCAAGGAGTGATCACAATAGCCAGGTTGTGATCCCTAACTAAAGTCAGATGAGGGCTTCCTGAGCACGTAGCCACAGAGCTCATCTGATAATAATGCCAGCGCTTTTTCGTTGGTTGGTTGGTTGGTTTTTGTGAGCCAAACACCACAGCAGCCATTATCCCAGCCTATGTACCCTGAAGACCACCATCCCTATGAGTTCTAGGATCACTTGTCTCCTATCTTAACCTACTGTTAGGTTAGTAGAGTCTATGGAAGAGGAAGTCTGTCTGGGGCCTTGGTAGCCTAAGAAATTCATAGCAGAGATCTCCACATCCAACCCAGAAGGGATGGAGAACAGGCTCTAGGTTAGAGGAGGGCGACAGGAAACACATGTTCAGAGGAAGGAGAAGCGGCTGTTGTATTCCCCCACTCGGGGTCATGGCACCACTGGGCCATACGCCATGTTGGAGGGAAGCAGTCCCTTTGCTGGTCTTTGGAACCATTGTTCTCAGTAGGGCAGTATTTGGAATGTGGCCTCCATTCTCAGAAGCCTGGTTCACATGGAGGCGGGCTCCACCAACGCAGAAGCATGGCTCTAACGTGGTATCCGCGCTGGTCAGCCTGTCCTCACTGTGGCCATACTTGAGGAAAATAACTCAGAGGAGGAATCCTAGGCCTTTTTTCTCTGGGTTTCATAGCTTTCTCTTTGGTTGTGCACTGAGGCTGTCCATAAAGCTCTAGTGTGTGGCAGTGGAGAGCTCCTCAGCCCTTGCCACAAAGGCATAGACTGGGAGAGAGAGAACGAGGCTGGCAGAGAGGGAGAGAGAGAAAGATGGAGAGGGAGGACCTCTCCTTGGAGAATGAGGATTCAGTGGAGCCAACAGGAACAAGGTACTGTTGCCCAGGGCACAACCCTGTTTAGGTCTTACTCCAACCATGCTCAACCTTTCTTCCAGTCCCTCCCACCCCCCAGTAGTGTATTCATCTTGAATGAGAATTTCATGTTGACATCAGAGCACTCACCATCCAATGCTTCCCTCCAAACCCACCTATGAAGATGGCTCATGTGGGGACTGAATCTTCGGCACAGGAGCCTTTTGTGGGAGATTTCAGATGCAAACCCTAGTGGTGTGCTTTGGCAGATGCAAGAGGACCTGAGATATTCTGGAGTCCAAAGCCTTCGGTAGGAACAGACATTAGGTCTGTTGAAGTGCTCTGCCTAGTTCTTCCTCAGGGAGGACTGTGGAGGCTGTCTTTGTTGGTATTGGTGCTGAATTGGAGAGCTCTCAGGTGTGTGGCTCTGGCCTTTTCTGGCACAGGCTCTCAGATGTTGGCGTGTCCTAGGGAGCACCTCCTGAGTGCCACCTTCTTTTTGTACACCCCTCTCTCCCCAGAGCTGAGGATTCCAGCAGAGGTCAACGTATTTGATGCCAAGAATCCTCACAAAAAATCCAACTTTGTGCTGAGGAAAAGGAGCCTCTCCCAAAAGAATGATGGGTGGATCCAGCCTCAACCTCCCTCTCGTCCTGCAAAGAAGGCTCCTGCCCTCCTGAGGATGCTTGCAAAACCATTCTGTTGCTGTGTGCCTGGGCGGGGCTGAGGCAGCCCAGGAATATTTACATTGATTACTATTTTCTTCAAAGTTTGAATCTATAGTTTGCCATTGTCCTTGACCTTGTTTAGTAACACAGTTGTTACTCTATCCTGTATTTGTTGTTTCCATTAATATATTATTATTATTTTAAAATATATATGTTTTTGTTACCTGATCTACTGTGATGATTTGAGTATACTAAATGTAGCAGTGATTCCTAAAGGACACATCCAAACCAACAGGAAGGAATGTTTCATTCTATCAGCAAGAACTTTGGTTTTTAGGAGTTTGGCAGATGGCATTATCTGAGTCAGTTTTCCAATGGGGGCAATGAAGTATCAGCTATGATGGTACAAACACAAACAAAGACACACAAACACACACAAGAGCACACACACTCACTGAGAGATAGATAGACAGATGGAGTTGGTCTCTGCTGAAATACTTTGGAGACATGGTTCTGATTTCTCCCCTTTTGGAGTATTTTCAATTGCACAAGGTGTCTTGCAAATGAACCCATGTCTGAGGAAGACATGCATGTGTACTTCACATGCCACTTTTCACATAGCAGGAAGGTCATGTAATATTTTTCATGCAGCTGTCTTTTGACTGTGAACCATCCCATGAGGTCAGCTGTGGAATTTTCAACTTGTAGCATCACAATGGGGATCCACTCTTTGGATTTGGGGATATTTCCGATTTTCTTGATTCAGATTGGAATGATATATATATTAGTTTTTGATGAAAATTCTGCATTTGATGGTAATGAATGTCGTGCATCTAGGAATCTGTAGAGTGCAGACAATGAATGGATGCCTACTGTTGTCTGGACTGGTCTGAAAAGTCCTGTAGCATCTGAGCATGTGTGAGGGCTGTACAGGTCTTGCCAAAAGCCCAGGTCAGATGATCCTGCACAAAGCTGAACTCCTAGTGGTCTCCACAACAGTGTAAGGGCCAAGGAGAAACACACTTCCACACAGAAGTTGGGAAGCTACCTTATGAAGGTGATCATAGATACGGGATTATTAATATATCCAGGTTGGCATCTATTATTTTTTTAGCTTTTGACTTTCGCAGCTGTGGGCATCTTGACAACCATCAACTCCCTGTAAGCACAGACAACTCTATAAGAACCTGAGGATAAATTTCCCTGTGCATGTCCCCTTGTGAAACTGCTTAAGCACCGCCTGGTTTACACACAGGTGGAATTTCTAGGTCAAAGTGTGCATGTTTACTTCTTTGACTAAGCACTGCCAGGTGGCTCTTCTGCATAGCTCTACCTGTGGCCAGGATTGTATTATCTAGCTTTCTAACTTTTGCAGGTTGAGTAGATACATAGTGGGAGCACACTGTTTTTGTTGGTATTTTTCTTGGTATCTATTCTGATGCTTTTCACTGGGGGATTTTTTCCTGTGAAAATGGGCTTCCTCTACTTGACCTTATTTTCTTCTTTTTAAAATTTTTTCAATGTGACTTTTTAATTTTAGTTTTATTAAAGACATTGCCCCTTGCTTGCATAGTCTATATCTAAAGCACTAGTCCTTGCTCCAAGGCCCAGCTTGCTCTCAGCTGCCCCAGGAGGGGAACAGTCTTTGGCGGTAGACAAGAGACGCCCCTGCAGGGGGCACAAGTGCTTTGGCCCTCTGGTGTCTTGCCAGCAGTGCTTCCCATGCTCACAGAGGGTTTCAGACACTGAGTCAATGGTCCAGGTGGTCTTTTGTTCAGTCTGATCTCAAATTGAGCTCCTCTGAGAGGTCATATTGAAGTCCTTGTGTGTACCTGATCCATCATTTTAAACAATATTCCAAGTTCACTTTTTGTGTGTACGTGGGTTCTGGGGATTGAACCCAGGGCCTTGAGCCTGTGAGGCAAGTGACCTACCTGAGCTACACCCTCAGAGACCCCTGTAAAAGTATTTCCCCTTTGCCTCGGGGTCTAAGTTGCCAAGGCTGACCTCAAACGTTCCTCTTGCCTCAGCCTCCCTGGTGGCTGGCATGACAGGCATGCACCTGGGACTGTCACACTCGAGCCTGTGATGGGAACTCATGTGCATCTGTCCAGGGCTGAGCATGGTTAGGCAGAGCTGTGCTCCAGGCTCCCTGCAGGGCTGTGGAGGCTTCTGCTGCCCAGCAGCCCTGGTGCCATGGCCAGGGCTCCTCCCAGCCGAGGGCAGGCAGCTGCCCATTGCTGTAGGCTGACCTTATTTTCTTCTTATGGCACTCGTCCGTTCTCTGGAGTATGTTGTATGGTTTGTCCATTAGGAGTCTAACAGGTCCTCTAGAACCTTCAAACAATTAGTAAAATTCCTGAACAGTAAGTGAGCGCGCGCAGAAATTGGGCTAATATTTTGGGAAGAACAATGTTGGATGATGTATTCATGGCTTGAATATATCATCCAACATGAAGTTATATTTTATTACTTACAAAATAATAAAATAATGAAGCAATACCATGGGCTGAGCTAAAATAGATCCTTAGGATCTTAGGCATTCTGTAATAAATCTGTGTCACTTGAAGTATAGAGTTGATCCACTCTGAGTAATGAAACAGAAGTAAAGGTATCAAAGCCAATGATCATCTGTTTCCAATTTTCTGTGATTTGGTTCAAGTGGTAAAGTGGTGATATTTATTAATAATGGATCGAATAGGTTCATAATTGTTTTAGAGTACAATTAGATGCCTTCAAACTTTAGCCCTCCTATGTCCTGTGAGACATTTTCTATGTGAGGCTTTAAGAAGAAGAAGAGAATATTCTGTAAAGAAAACCTTGTGATCTGTGCAGTATGAAGTTGAATGGATTCATTCAGAAATCAGAAATTCTATTGAAAGATATTTATTGGCATGAGCCAAATAAAACCTATTTTTAGGCATCCTGGTGAAGACAAGGTTTTATCTTTATGTCTCATTTTCTATGTTTTGTTGTTGTTGTTGTTGTTAGAATGAAATTCATATGTTGCCAGACCATTCTATCAGATGTGTAACTAGATGCCATTTAAATTACCCACTTTTACATGGTAGACAGTTTTTAATGAACACTGCCTGTCTGCACCTTTTTTAAAAACAGGACTGGGATCAGAAGCCCAAATACCAATGGTTAGCTGGAGCATATTTTTCATTTGGCCTATCTGTCAGTATTCCCTGAGGTCATCTGTGCAATCAGCTTCGTTACTCCTGCTCCCTCACTGGATTTCATAGAAACCATATGCTATGTATGAATCAGGGACACCAATCCCACAACATAGCATTCTTGGAATATCCAAAGTCCCACTTTTCACTTCGCCATGCCTGAGATCAGCAGTAATATTTATCAGCAAATGTGAGATTTTCAAAGATCCAATTCTATGTGCTCCTTTCTCATAGAGCCTTAGGCAGGGATATAGCATACATAAATATTAAGTAAAGTCCATAGTTTTTAAAATGTCATCCATTGAATAGTTGACACATGTCTGAGATAGTTTTTATTTTGGAGGAGGTATTATTTAATAGGGAATTCCAACAGCTACCTAATAGTGAAATGAGAAGTCTTGCATCCATTTTATTTTGTTTCTGATGATTTTTATGAGTAAGGGTAAGATACTTCCTTGTTCTGATGCAGATGTTGCCCACTTTTGTGAATGGATGCGGGGTGTCACCTACTACTTGCATATCTGCATATTGGGCTTGACACTGCTATCGTACTTGGTAGTTGGCAAAAAGTCAATACTGAAGTTAAGCTCTTGTGTTCTAGCAGCAGAGCTGAAGATCCTTGATGTGCCACCTTCTGCAATCCATGCTGCTCTCTTCATGTTCCTTATTGACTTCCTGGTGAGGAGCATCATGGTCTCCTGGTCTTGAGAATGGCCAAGCATTGCTCTGTGAATGTGGAAGATGGGCATGTGGAAGGCTCCAGGGAGGAGGGATCATTGAACATGTACTCGAATCCATGTGCCTGTTGAATGACCTGTTTTTTTATTTTTGGGTTTTAAGGGAGACACTGCCCTAAAACACTTCTGTGCAGCTGGGGATGCAGGCTTCTGCTTCACCTTGCAGGAAGCATTAACGAATCCTTTCCAGAAGACATGAGAAGAGAGAAGTGAGCCTCTGGTATCATGCAGGTTCCTTGCATTGCCCATGGGCTAGAAGAGAGAAGAGTTGCTTCATGAGATTTGATCCCCTTTTTCCTGAAAAGTTCCACACAGAGGTGAGTCCCCAGCATGTTTAGAAATCATTTCAGACACCTTTCTGGACGGAATTGAATCAGAGCCCCTGATGATGTGGAAGAGCTAAAGATGGGTTTGCTATGAATTTTCTATTTCATTCATCAGGGCCTGAGTCAAGTCAGTCATTGTGCTGTCAACACATGAGCTGCTGGTCAAATGTGAGGAAGTGGTCTTGCTTTATGAAAACACCACCCTGATTCAGTGAGCCAGAGGCAGCCTGCAGTCCCTGTTTTCCTGTAAAGGCAGATTGCTGTGGATGGCCTCTGGCCTCGTCATGCAGCCCTGCTCAGAGTAGGGGATTGAGGGACCAGGCAGATCCCTAGTTCCTTTTGACCTTTATTGCCATTGGGCCACCCCAGGGTCCTTGGACTCTACCTGGTCTTCTGGCCTGGGTCAGGGGATGTGAGGTTTGGAATCCCCCTCTGTGGCAGGATCCCAGCCCCCCAGCCACTTGAGGTCAGCACATCCTTCCCTAATTGTGTTAGAGTTGGAGACTTCTCCCACCCATCCTCATCCATGCTCATCCCACATTTTGTAGCTTGGCACCTGAGGACCTTTATTCATTGACTTAGATGTTAGTGATGATGGTTACTAAGACTAAGTGACTCTTTCAAGTCACATCACTTGCATGGTAGGGCTAGAGCATGGATCTTCCTAATTGATTTCATGGGACTCTCTCATGGAAACTGTGACTGCTTCCTAAACACACACTCTACATTTGGAGTGTCAAAATTCTTGCCACTGCCTCCTTGGCAAGTGTATCTTGTCTTCTACGTGGGAATTTCACAAATATTTTCCTTTGGTTTGTGGAGGTCATGCAGAAGGGATTTCATTTGAAATAGCCCAAACAAGAAATACCAGTTGTCTTTTTCGCACATGGATGTGTGTAGTGAACACCCCTTTCTGTGTGCTTGCATGAGTTACTCCTTTGAATTTGTTGAAGAATGGTTGGCTGGGGAGCAAGTTAACGAGAGATGGATATCAATGGTTGTCAAGTATTCTGACGTGAAGAATGTATTGAGGATGTGAAGGCTTTTCTAGCCAGTTCCTATGGCTCAGTCAGGGATCAGTCAGAGGATTCTGTCTGGTAGACTCTTTGGCACAGATGTCAAAGTGGCCTGGTCTTACCCTGTCCAGGACTGAATGCTGAGCTTGAGTGGGAGCTTCTTGTCATTTCAAGCATTTCCATGAGTCTGTCCTCTGTTCTCTTGTATCCAAGTGGTTTCTAATAGGAAAGCAGAACAAAAATTGAAAGTATGGTGATTGATTATTTTTACCAATGTTATTTCAATCCACTTTGTTTAATACGAAATTACCTTTATGCTAGTAAGATTTCATATGTGAGGAAATAATGAAAATATTGGGGTTAGGGGATGAGAATATGCAAATCAAACATTTTTGAGCACCAAGACCCGTTTTTTGTTTTTGTTTTTGTTTTTGTTTTTTTAACTTAAATAATATTAAGTGCCAGAGGACCACCGCTGCCATTCAGCCTCAACAACCTCCAGGTCCAGCCTCCAGGTGGCCCATTTCACCAGGGTGTGTGGGACCACACTGTCCTGGGATGAGAGAACAGTACCCACGGATGTTGACATCTCACAGAGTAGATATTGCCAGTGACAGTAGGGAGCTATTGGCACATGAGGAAGGGAAGAGCTCTCAGGATGGGAAGAGGGGGCCGCTTCGAGACTCATTGGGTATGGCACGAGGCTGCTGGGTGTGGTGTTGGCCTGGGCCCACTGAGTGGGGCAGATCCGTGGTCTGTGTTTCTGTACCCTCCTCTGTAGCCTGTGTTGGCAGCAGATCAGGGAATTGCGATCAGAAGTGCTCCCAGTAACACAGGCACCAGCCCCCAGAGTGTGTGCCTATCCGTTTCCCCACCTGGCCTGACTTAGTGCCTGTCTTGCCTCAGGGCTGAGACCCTACAATCTCTGATGAGGGTGTCTGTGGTCCAGATCCAACCTGCATGGCCAACATGCTCAGACCTTCAGCTGGGTCCTAGGCTGCTGCAACCAAACTCTGTTAACTGGGTGGCCGACAACAGAGGAAGTGTCTTCCGTTGAGCTCCAGAGGCTCAACACAGTAGGTGTTGGGCTGTCCCAGTGCCATAACCCCTCCCAGGTTTCAAGGGGACTGTCTCCCCAACTCTCCCAGCCCTTGCCCACTCTCCTATTGCTGCCCACGATCTGTGGTTCCCATATGGGCATCCCGCCCTGGCTCCAACCTCACATATCCGGTATCCCCCAGTCTGGGTCCAGACTCTCCTCTTCCTACAAGAATATCAGATATTGGATTTGGTCCCAGTTGATGCTGTGTTCCATCATGTGAGCTCTTAGCTTCATCACTGTGCAAAGACTCTTTTCCCACATAAGTTCGCACGGCTTTTGGCTGGCTAAGAATTTTCAGGCGACACTTTTCTAATGAGTACACTTTCCTTCCTTCCGATCTCCCACCAGTGAGCATTCCTCGCACCCTTGTCCTAGTTCCTTTATGGCAGTTTCCCTCCTTATGGCTGAGAGGACCTAGTGACCCCTGAATTCACACGTTCTCCTTAATCACC
This sequence comes from Urocitellus parryii, assembly GCF_045843805.1. Classification (NCBI taxonomy): domain Eukaryota; kingdom Metazoa; phylum Chordata; class Mammalia; order Rodentia; family Sciuridae; genus Urocitellus; species Urocitellus parryii. The sequence continues at coordinate 37,795,620 of NC_135548.1, forward strand.
AACACACTGCAGAATTCTCCAGGGGGCCATATATGCTCCTGGAAGTTGGTGTTGGAAATAGTTCTCCATCCATTAATCACTCCCTCACTCACTAATGTCCTTGTGTCCTTGAGAAAGGCTCTCCCTTTCCTGGTTTTCCTGAATAGAAATCCTCTTGCCTCTTGGGTGAATAGGGTTATGGGTTGTGCAGAGGGTGTTGGTCCACTGAGCATCTTAGAGACTGTCCTTTATGGAGCCTAATGATCCTCACTGGGGAATGAGGCCAGGGTCCTAACTGTGGTTAGTTAGAGAGGGAAAGAAGGACAAGGGAAACTCAGATGTCCCTTCATGGCCCCTGGAGTTAGAGGACTTACCCCTTTGCACCTGGGATCAGGAGACCTCATTTCCTCGAGGACACGCACACTCAGACGTTAATCTTGAGTGTGGGTTCCTTTCTGGGGTCCAGGGCTGTTGTTAGCCACCAGGAATGACAGTGCTCTCCATGCTGAGTGGAGCCATTTTTGCCAGGAAAGAGAGCCCATGGTCACGCCTTGTGCAAAGCATCCCACGCCAGGGGCTCCCATGCCTACATTCCTGTCCTGAAAGGAAGCCACTCAGAGGCAAGGTGGGTCCAACCACCTCCCATGTGTTCACTCATCACTGTGTTCCAGCAGTCACCCCAGTGAACAGTCCTGATGGGATTGGATGTGGCTCAGAATGTCACCCTCATGAGCTCTACCCTGCCACAGCTGCAGTTCTGCAGTGGGAGAAACTCAAAACCTCAAAACACATGCACATGAAAGAAAAGAGCAAGAGCCAGAGCCCAAACAGGCCAGGTGTGGCAAAGACAGCTGGAGTGCCTAGGTTGGGACTCAGAATTATGTCAGTGGGGTGGCATTGCTGCTGGCACCAGCATGATAACCGAGAGCCAGCCCTGCTCATTTTGGGGAGCAGTGTGTTGGGGAAGGCAGCAGAAATTGAGAGGCAGGATTGAGTTTGGCCCTAGGAGGAGGTTGGGTAAGAGGCCAGTGTGGGTTGGAGAGCCTGGGCAGATAGACAGAGGCCAGGGCACACCCCAAAGCCTGGAGACTGCACTTGATGTCCAGGGTTGTGAAACACCACTTCCCCTCTTACTCACAACTGAGAGCAAGGGGCATTGATGAGTTCAGTTTGTGTGCGGCTGCATCCAAGGTGGCTCGGCTAGGAACCTCTGTTTCCTTGACTCAGGAGGCTGGGAGTCCAGGCTCCACTGAGGCTCGGCTGGGAGGATCGGAGTCTGAGTTTATGCCTGTGTTCCCTGTAGGATCCATGTTGGCTGAGCCTCAGTGTTTTTGTAATGCGAGGATGGGTGACCGTCATGTCTTTATCACAGGACACACTTGCTAAATGGATTTGTTTGCTCTGAGGAGGAAAGAGAGAGGGGGGAGTGGTGCTGGAGACAGGGATGCAGACAGGGGTCATGGACTTGGCATAACTCAGTCTTGGAGGTGATATCCCATCACCTGTACCCACTTCAATTCCCATGAATCCAGAGGCTGAGCCCCCTTGAGGTGAGGGGTGAACCGGTTCTGGGCAGCAGGATGCTGTGGTACCTCGGAGTCTCTGTGAGACCCCAACACTAGACACACTTGGCCCTTTTGAAATCTTAGGAGAAGCCTTGGGAAGTTGTATGGCAGAGGGGAGCAGCCTCTGCATCTCAGTCCCCTCCAACTTGCCATGGTGTAGAGAGGGAACTGCAGCCACGATGGGACGGACATTGGCCATGTCCCTGTGTGGGACACAGGCCTGATTGAGTTAGGGTGCATTCTTTGTCTCTCCCTTTCTTGTGATTATCCCATCTCTACATTTGTGCTTTAGCCACCTGTGAGTCCCATCTCTGGTTTCAGAGAGAACAGAGGGTGTTATGGGCCAATAGACACAATAAACCCTAGAGATTAGATGCTACCCTACTTTCCAGAAAAGACTGGGCACACCATGAGTTGCACAATGATGGGACCAGGGTCCAAAAGCTGCTGAGAGGGAAGGACTGGTTGTGAATGCATTTTTGAAGGCTCCAAGCTGGAACTCTAGTGGCACCAAGCAGGGCAGATGCTGGTGGGGATGTTTGGGTAGTTGTTGGTGAACACCTGCGCACCTGAGATGGGTAGGCATGGAGGAGAAATCGGCAGCCCATAGGGCTGTTGAAAGTGGTCTTATGTGAAAAGAGGCTCAGGTATGGGCACAGGAAATGACATCATTGCCTTGACAATGGATCAAACAGAACATGGAACCCTGGTATCCAGGCACCCACTTCACTGACCAAGCCATCTGAGCTCACTTGGTTGGAGCCACTGGAGGGAGAAGGATGTTCTCCTGTGGTTGCAGACAATGCCGAGCCTCAGGCTCCCAGGAATCTCAGGGGGGCCAACTAGCCCTTTTGTGGATACACTGGGTGAGGCTTCATCTTAGACGCCACAGCCTCTGGCGATTGTCGCAGAGGAGCTCAAGAGTAACAGTGAGTAGCACAGGGCAGGTGAGCCCAGCAGGCCCTCTAGTCTGATCCCTGATGAATGGCCCAGGACTCCTATTCTGACTCTGTGTGTGTGTGTGTGTGTGTCTGTGTGTGTGTGTGTGTGTGTTTGTACTGATGGGAACTGTCCCATTGTGCTTTGACTCTAGTGTATTGGCACAAGTCATTTTTCTGTTTGTCACCATTTCCATTTTGAACCCACCATTCTTGGTCCCAACCCAGGGTGAACATGATCAGAACACGGAGGAGCCCTTCAGGGTTCAGAGCCTTGAACCTTACAGGCAGGACCAGCTTAGGAATGAGCTCCTGCCTGTCATTTGTGGGAGGAACCTACATTTCAGCAGCAACATGGGGTTAATCTCCTGGGATTTCATCCCCACCCAGCAGGTGCTGGATCTCTTGTTCCCAAAACAGCCACCTTCTTCAGTCTTTACTCCTGGTGCCACTCCACATCCTCCAAGGGGACAAGAACCTCAGGTTCTGGATGGATGTTGTAGAATGCCCACAGAGCCAACTGCCAGGCTGGGTGGGGTGCAGTTGCTGGGCTTTGCTGATGTTGTCATCCCCCACAGTTCTTGGAACCTTCTGTGGCAGTGGCATCCAGGACCCCAGCAGCTGTGAGTAGCAGCTCCTCACTGCTTCACTCCAGCGAGCAGGTGGAAGACAGCCGCGTTGTTCACGTCCTCCTAGAGGGACAGAGCCTGAGGGAGACAAAGCGCATCCCGGTAAGCCCGACAGCAGGGCTGCCTCCTGGGTGTCCACACAGTGGAAGGCAGGAGACACAGCCAACCCCAGGGCTATGGTGGGAAATAAAGAAGAGAGAGGTCCGTCTTAAGGGCTTGACCTGAGGAGGGAGAGCATCAGCATGCCCAGCTTCAGTGGTGAGTGGGCCTGTGTATTGTGGGTTTTGCAGGCCAGAAGTGCAGACGGAAGTGCTGTGGACAGATGAAGGCAGAGATATGTCCAGGGTGCAGGCTGCAGTGCCTAGAACTTGGTATTCTCAATGAGTGAAGTTGGAGCAGAGGAGGTGGCAGTGACTTGTCACATGTGTAGGAGGGGATGTGTTCCTGGTGGCAGGGAAGAGAACCTCCTTAGCATGACTAGGTGTAGGAATTTGGGGTCGGGATCACCTGGGGGGTCATGCCAAAGCTTCGGAATGTTAGGCTTTGCATGTAGGTAAATACGGAGCTAAAGGGGTTCTTGGCAGAATTTCTATGGATGTGCAGAAGACACGCTAATGCTGCAGGTGTCCAGCTGCAGAGGAGACATGTTCAGTGACTGCCAGTGCTGAGTCAAGTACATCATTACAACCAGACCCGCACTGAGCTTCCAGAGGCCAGGGCCTCTCAAAGCTATCATGAAGCACTCAAGTGCACACTCTTGTATCTGAGTCTGTTTTGTGTCGTGGCAGTCAGGACCCAAATTTTCAGTGCATCTGCCTCTTCCACCCACAAAGGCAGCCTGCATCCCAGATCACACTTGGTGCGCAGATCCCTGGCCCATTGCTCTCATCTCAGTGAGATGAGAGTGTGTCTGTGCATAGGCAGTTTGGTCCTTTGACATGAGTGGAATGTGGCTCCCCAGGGGGAGGGGAGATGGCAGGTACAGGCAGATATTTGTACCAGGATTGTTCTAGTAGCACATTGCAAGAACCCAGGTGGTATATGGAGGACACACTCAGGTAGCAGGATAACAAGATTGTGCCCTTGTATATGTAGCTGAGATTTCTCCTGAATGTTTGACCACAGTCTTCTGGGTAGCTCTTCTAAAAGCCATTCTCTGATGACATTTGTCCCACCCTGATCCAGGTGACCTTTCAGGAGACGGTGACAAGCCTCATCTGCAGGGCCTTGGACCAAAATTTGTTGCAGCATGAGGATGTGGACAACTTTGAGCTGCTGTATATGATGTCTGAGGATGAGAGTAAGTAGGACAATCAGACAGTGGGGAGACATGATCCACAGTGGGCTCAGGATAACTGACAGCCAAGAGAAAGTGGGCCTTGGCCCCAAAATACCAAAGTGTGATGGGCCTGGCGGAGACTCTCAGGGGTTGTGGGTGTTTTGTGGTATAATTCTTGAGTGCCACCTAACAATTCTCTCCACTTCGCTCTGCAGAAATCAAGGTCTCTGACCACTCACTCGTGTGTCTGTCCATGAATCTGGGAATACAATATTTCATCGTGAGGAAACGCCCCCAGGTCAAGGGAAAGGAGGTAAACACTTACCTTATTCAAGCTGTGCATGTGCTGCCATTCCACTCCGACCTGAGGAAATAAGAAGCCTCAGCACCTGGACATATTTGCTGGAAGCCCATAGAGCCAACTGACAGTCTGGGGTGGCTTTCTGTTTCTGGGTTTGCTGATGTTCCATCCCCCACAGTTCTCAGAATCAACCTGCAAGTCCTCCAGGCCGCTTTCCCACAAGCAGGTGGGAGACACCTGCTTAATTCGTGTCCACTTAGAAACACAAAGTCCAGAGATGGCCAAGAGTGTTCTGGTAAGCCTGGGAGCAGGGGTGTCCCGTGGTGCTTACACCTGGGTGGGGAGCAGACACTGGTCCAATACCATGGACTACTCATGCCCTCTTGAATTTGGAGCTTCTGGATGATCAGGAGGATAGATGGGAATCAAGAAGGGAGAGGTCAGTGTGAAGGGCTGGAGCTGAGATGAGCGAGTGCAGCAGCTTGTCCACTGCCATGTCTGAGGGAGTCTGTGTGTCAGGTGGCAGCATGCAGTCCAGAAGGGCAGGGACAGGTATGGGTGACAGATGAGAATAGGACAGGAACTAGGTTGCAGGTTCCCTTGTATGGGATGCTGACGTCTATGGAGGAGGACAGCAGTGTGAGGTTCTCCATGTTCCTTGAACAAGGAGCTGAGAGAGTCTCTCTGCAGAGTCGATATGGATGTGGAGCAAGCACACTAAATGTCCAGGTAACCCAATGACCACCCTTGCCGGATGAGGTGCCCTCCTACATCCCAGCCAGCACTGAGCCTCTGGAGGCCAGGAGCTCTCGTGGCTATCTTTCAGCTCTCCTGTGTGTGGTCATGTTCCTGGGTCTGTTTTTGGCCCTGGCAATCCAGACCAAAGCCTCTAGGTTTTGTGCCTAGGCCATTCCCAATGCCGCCTGCATCCTCGGGCAGACCTGGGATCTTGGAGGCTATTGTCCCATTCCTCCCAACTTGTGGGATGAGATTGCATCTGTATGCAGGTAGTGGGGTCCTTTCACTCCGAGAGGAGTGCAGCTCCACAAAGAGCAATGGCAGGCCCAGGAAGTCCTATGTACAAGAATTGGGCTAGTAGCCTGTGGGAAGAGCCCACACGATGAGCAGGAGGTCAGCCTCGGGTAGTAGGGTCATGGATGTTGCCCTTGTATTTAGAGTGGAGGTGCCTCCAGAATGCCCCTGCCCACTGTCCTTGAGTAGTCACTTCAAGGCCCATTTCCTGAAGGCCTGTCTCCCATGCTGCTCCAGGTGACCTGCCACGATAGGGCTCCTGTCGTCATCCGCAGCGCCCTCGACCTACACTTCCTTACTGAGGAGAATCCAGAGGATTATGAGCTGGGCCAAATCATCTCTCGCCGTCAGAGTAAGTGAGACAATCAGATAGCAGAGAGCAAGGGTCAGGATGTGGACTCAGGTCAACTCTTAGCAACAAAGAGTAGTCTCTGACCCCCAAGAACACTCCAACAGGTGTGTTGGGTTCGTGCACAAAGCCAACTGCACTTCTGCTGGTGGAAGGTCTTGAGGTCCAATGGTATACCCCGGTGGATATTGCGGCTCCCCACCAGGTGCCCTCCCCTGGACATGAACAGGCATCCAAAGCTGACATCTTTGAGGAGTGAGGAGGAAAGCCTCTCTCCAGGAGCAGTATGTTTTCATGGTCTGGGATAGGAGTGGTTTCAAAGGAACATGGGAATGCATGGGCTAAAGAGGGAACTGGCATTTTGTGGACTGAAGCAGTACTATTGAAAGCCTTCTGTGTGACCAAAAAACCACTGCCTGGGCAGAGCATTGCCAGGATTCTAGCAAGCAGTAACAGGATGAAATTGGGAAGAAAACACAGCCTGGGAGACAGCCTGAATCATCTGTTTTTGCATAAATTCCATGGTCTTACGCACCTGAGTCCACTAGGCAAGGAGTGATCACAATAGCCAGGTTGTGATCCCTAACTAAAGTCAGATGAGGGCTTCCTGAGCACGTAGCCACCGAGCTCATCTGATAATAATGCCAGCGCTTTTTCGTTGGTTGGTTGGTTGGTTTTTGTGAGCCAAACACCACAGCAGCCATTATCCCAGCCTATGTACCCTGAAGACCACCATCCCTATGAGTTCTAGGATCACTTGTCTCCTATCTTAACCTACTGTTAGGTTAGTAGAGTCTATGGAAGAGGAAGTCTGTCTGGGGCCTTGGTAGCCTAAGAAATTCATAGCAGAGATCTCCACATCCAACCCAGAAGGGATGGAGAACAGGCTCTAGGTTAGAGGAGGGCGACAGGAAACACATGTTCAGAGGAAGGAGAAGCGGCTGTTGTATTCCCCCACTCGGGGTCATGGCACCACAGGGCCATACACCATGTTGGAGGGAAGCAGTCCCTTTGCTGGTCTTTGGAACCATTGTTCTCAGTAGGGCAGTATTTGGAATGTGGCCTCCATTCTCAGAAGCCTGGTTCACATGGAGGCGGGCTCCACCAATGCAGAAGCATGGCTCTAACGTGGTATCCGCGCTGGTCAGCCTGTCCTCACTGTGGCCATACTTGAGGAAAATAACTCAGAGGAGGAATCCTAGGCCTTTTTTCTCTGGGTTTCATAGCTTTCTCTTTGGTTGTGCACTGAGGCTGTCCATAAAGCTCTAGTGTGTGGCAGTGGAGAGCTCCTCAGCCCTTGCCACAAAGGCATAGACTGGGAGAGAGAGAACGAGGCTGGCAGAGAGGGAGAGAGAGAAAGATGGAGAGGGAGGACCTCTCCTTGGAGAATGAGGATTCAGTGGAGCCAACAGGAACAAGGTACTGTTGCCCAGGGCACAACCCTGTTTAGGTCTTACTCCAACCATGCTCAACCTTTCTTCCAGTCCCTCCCACCCCCCAGTAGTGTATTCATCTTGAATGAGAATTTCATGTTGACATCAGAGCACTCACCATCCAATGCTTCCCTCCAAACCCACCTATGAAGATGGCTCATGTGGGGACTGAATCTTCGGCACAGGAGCCTTTTGTGGGAGATTTCAGATGCAAACCCTAGTGGTGTGCTTTGGCAGATGCAAGAGGACCTGAGATATTCTGGAGTCCAAAGCCTTCGGTAGGAACAGACATTAGGTCTGTTGAAGTGCTCTGCCTAGTTCTTCCTCAGGGAGGACTGTGGAGGCTGTCTTTGTTGGTATTGGTGCTGAATTGGAGAGCTCTCAGGTGTGTGGCTCTGGCCTTTTCTGGCACAGGCTCTCAGATGTTGGCGTGTCCTAGGGAGCACCTCCTGAGTGCCACCTTCTTTTTGTACACCCCTCTCTCCCCAGAGCTGAGGATTCCAGCAGAGGCCAACGTATTTTATGCCAAGAATCCTCACAAAAAATCCAACTTTGTGCTGAGGAAAAGGAGCCTCTCCCAAAAGAATGATGGGTGGATCGAGCCTCAACCTCCCTCTCGTCCTGCAAAGAAGGCTCCTGCCCTCCTGAGGATGCTTGCAAAACCATTCTGTTGCTGTGTGCCTGGGCGGGGCTGAGGCAGCCCAGGAATATTTACATTGATTACTATTTTCTTCAAAGTTTGAATCTATAGTTTGCCATTGTCCTTGACCTTGTTTAGTAACACAGTTGTTACTCTATCCTGTATTTGTTGTTTCCATTAATATATTATTATTATTTTAAAATATATATGTTTTTGTTACCTGATCTACTGTGATGATTTGAGTATACTAAATGTAGCAGTGATTCCTAAAGGACACATCCAAACCAACAGGAAGGAATGTTTCATTCTATCAGCAAGAACTTTGGTTTTTAGGAGTTTGGCAGATGGCATTATCTGAGTCAGTTTTCCAATGGGGGCAATGAAGTATCAGCTGTGATGGTACAAACACAAACAAAGACACACAAACACACACAAGAGCACACACACTCACTGAGAGATAGATAGACAGATGGAGTTGGTCTCTGCTGAAATACTTTGGAGACATGGTTCTGATTTCTCCCCTTTTGGAGTATTTTCAATTGCACAAGGTGTCTTGCAAATGAACCCATGTCTGAGGAAGACATGCATGTGTAGTTCACATGCCACTTTTCACATAGCAGGAAGGTCATGTAATATTTTTCATGCAGCTGTCTTTTGACTGTGAACCATCCCATGAGGTCAGCTGTGGAATTTTCAACTTGTAGCATCACAATGGGGATCCACTCTTTGGATTTGGGGATATTTCCGATTTTCTTGATTCAGATTGGAATGATATATATATTAGTTTTTGATGAAAATTCTGCATTTGATGGTAATGAATGTCGTGCATCTAGGAATCTGTAGAGTGCAGACAATGAATGGATGCCTACTGTTGTCTGGACTGGTCTGAAAAGTCCTGTAGCATCTGAGCATGTGTGAGGGCTGTACAGGTCTGGCCAAAAGTCCAGGTCAGATGATCCTGCACAAAGCTGAACTCCTAGTGGTCTCCACAACAGTGTAAGGGCCAAGGAGAAACTCACTTCCACATAGAAGTTGGGAAGCTACCTTGTGAAGGTGATCATAGATACGGGATTATTAATATATCCAGGTTGGCATCTATTATTTTTTTAGCTTTTGACTTTCGCAGCTGTGGGCATCTTGACAACCATCAACTCCCTGTAAGCACAGACAACTCTATAAGAACCTGAGGATAAATTTCCCTGTGCATGTCCCCTTGTGAAACTGCTTAAGCACCGCCTGGTTTACACACAGGTGGAATTTCTAGGTCAAAGTGTGCATGTTTACTTCTTTGACTAAGCACTGCCAGGTGGCTCTTCTGCATAGCTCTACCTGTGGCCAGGATTGTATTATCTAGCTTTCTAACTTTTGCAGGTTGAGTAGATACATAGTGGGAGCACACTGTTTTTGTTGGTATTTTTCTTGGTATCTATTCTGATGCTTTTCACTGGGGGATTTTTTCCTGTGAAAATGGGCTTCCTCTACTTGACCTTATTTTCTTCTTTTTAAAATTTTTTCAATGTGACTTTTTAATTTTAGTTTTATTAAAGACATTGCCCCTTGCTTGCATAGTCTATATCTAAAGCACTAGTCCTTGCTCCAAGGCCCAGCTTGCTCTCAGCTGCCCCAGGAGGGGAACAGTCTTTGGCGGTAGACAAGAGACGCCCCTGCAGGGGGCACAAGTGCTTTGGCCCTCTGGTGTCTTGCCAGCAGTGCTTCCCATGCTCACAGAGGGTTTCAGACACTGAGTCAATGGTCCAGGTGGTCTTTTGTTCAGTCTGATCTCAAATTGAGCTCCTCTGAGAGGTCATATTGAAGTCCTTGTGTGTACCTGATCCATCATTTTAAACAATATTCCAAGTTCACTTTTTGTGTGTACGTGGGTTCTGGGGATTGAACCCAGGGCCTTGAGCCTGTGAGGCAAGTGACCTACCTGAGCTACACCCTCAGAGACCCCTGTAAAAGTATTTCCCCTTTGCCTCGGGGTCTAAGTTGCCAAGGCTGACCTCAAACGTTCCTCTTGCCTCAGCCTCCCTGGTGGCTGGCATGACAGGCATGCACCTGGGACTGTCACACTCGAGCCTGTGATGGGAACTCATGTGCATCTGTCCAGGGCTGAGCATGGTTAGGCAGAGCTGTGCTCCAGGCTCCCTGCAGGGCTGTGGAGGCTTCTGCTGCCCAGCAGCCCTGGTGCCATGGCCAGGGCTCCTCCCAGCCGAGGGCAGGCAGCTGCCCATTGCTGTAGGCTGACCTTATTTTCTTCTTATGGCACTCGTCCGTTCTCTGGAGTATGTTGTATGGTTTGTCCATTAGGAGTCTAACAGGTCCTCTAGAACCTTCAAACAATTAGTAAAATTCCTGAACAGTAAGTGAGCGCGCACAGAAATTGGGCTAATATTTTGGGAAGAACAATGTTGGATGATATATTCATGGCTTGAATATATCATCCAACATGAAGTTATATTTTATTACTTACAAAATAATAAAATAATGAAGCAATACCATGGGCTGAGCTAAAATAGATCCTTAGGATCTTAGGCATTCTGTAATAAATCTGTGTCACTTGAAGTATAGAGTTGATCGACTCTGAGTAATGAAACAGAAGTAAAGGTATCAAAGCCAATGATCATCTGTTTCCAATTTTCTGTGATTTGGTTCAAGTGGTAAAGTGGTGATATTTATTAATAATGGATCGAATAGGTTCATAATTGTTTTAGAGTACAATTAGATGCCTTCAAACTTTAGCCCTCCTATGTCCTGTGAGACATTTTCTATGTGAGGCTTTAAGAAGAAGAAGAGAATATTCTGTAAAGAAAACCTTGTGATCTGTGCAGTATGAAGTTGAATGGATTCATTCAGAAATCAGAAATTCTATTGAAAGATATTTATTTGCATGAGCCAAATAAAACCTATTTTTAGGCATCCTGGTGAAGACAAGGTTTTATCTTTATGTCTCATTTTCTATGTTTTGTTGTTGTTGTTGTTGTTAGAATGAAATTCATATGTTGCCAGACCATTCTATCAGATGTGTAACTAGATGCCATTTAAATTACCCACTTTTACATGGTAGACAGTTTTTAATGAACACTGCCTGTCTGCACCTTTTTTAAAAACAGGACTGGGATCAGAAGCCCAAATACCAATGGTTAGCTGGAGCATATTTTTCATTTGGCCTATCTGTCAGTATTCCCTGAGGTCATCTGTGCAATCAGCTTCGTTACTCCTGCTCCCTCACTGGATTTCATAGAAACCATATGCTATGTATGAATCAGGGACACCAATCCCACAACATAGCATTCTTGGAATATCCAAAGTCCCACTTTTCACTTCGCCATGCCTGAGATCAGCAGTAATATTTATCAGCAAATGTGAGATTTTCAAAGATCCAATTCTATGTGCTCCTTTCTCATAGAGCCTTAGGCAGGGATATAGCATACATAAATATTAAGTAACGTCCATAGTTTTTAAAATGTCATCCATTGAATAGTTGACACATGTCTGAGATACTTTTTATTTTGGAGGAGGTATTATTTAATAGGGAATTCCAACAGCTACCTAATAGTGAAATGAGAAGTCTTGCATCCATTTTATTTTGTTTCTGATGATTTTTATGAGTAAGGGTAAGATACTTCCTTGTTCTGATGCAGATGTTGCCCACTTTTGTGAATGGATGCGGGGTGTCACCTACTACTTGCATATCTGCATATTGGGCTTGACACTGCTATCGTACTTGGTAGTTGGCAAAAAGTCAATACTGAAGTTAAGCTCTTGTGTTCTAGCAGCAGAGCTGAAGATCCTTGATGTGCCACCTTCTGCAATCCATGCTGCTCTCTTCATGTTCCTTATTGACTTTCTGGTGATGAGCATCATGGTCTCTTGGTCTTGAGAATGGCCAAGCATTGCTCTGTGAATGTGGAAGATGGGCATGTGGAAGGCTCCAGGGAGGAGGGATCATTGAACATGTACTCGAATCCATGTGCCTGTTGAATGACCTGTTTTTTTATTTTTGGGTTTTAAGGGAGACACTGCCCTAAAACACTTCTGTGCAGCTGGGGATGCAGGCTTCTGCTTCACCTTGCAGGAAGCATTAACGAATCCTTTCCAGAAGACATGAGAAGAGAGAAGTGAGCCTCTGGTATCATGCAGGTTCCTTGCATTGCCCATGGGCTAGAAGAGAGAAGAGTTGCTTCATGAGATTTGATCCCCTTTTTCCTGAAAAGTTCCACACAGAGGTGAGTCCCCAGCATGTTTAGAAATCATTTCAGACACCTTTCTGGACGGAATTGAATCAGAGCCCCTGATGATGTGGAAGAGCTAAAGATGGGTTTGCTATGAATTTTCTATTTCATTCATCAGGGCCTGAGTCAAGTCAGTCATTGTGCTGTCAACACATGAGCTGCTGGTCAAATGTGAGGAAGTGGTCTTGCTTTATGAAAACACCACCCTGATTCAGTGAGCCAGAGGCAGCCTGCAGTCCCTGTTTTCCTGTAAAGGCAGATTGCTGTGGATGGCCTCTGGCCTCGTCATGCAGCCCTGCTCAGAGTAGGGGATTGAGGGACCAGGCAGATCCCTAGTTCCTTTTGACCTTTATTGCCATTGGGCCACCCCAGGGTCCTTGGACTCTACCTGGTCTTCTGGCCTGGGTCAGGGGATGTGAGGTTTGGAATCCCCCTCTGTGGCAGGATCCCAGCCCCCCAGCCACTTGAGGTCAGCACATCCTTCCCTAATTGTGTTAGAGTTGGAGACTTCTCCCACCCATCCTCATCCATGCTCATCCCACATTTTGTAGCTTGGCACCTGAGGACCTTTATTCATTGACTTAGTTGTTAGTGATGATGGTTACTAAGACTAAGTGACTCTTTCAAGTCACATCACTTGCATGGTAGGGCTAGAGCATGGATCTTCCTAATTGATTTCATGGGACTCTCTCATGGAAACTGTGACTGCTTCCTAAACACACACTCTACATTTGGAGTGTCAAAATTCTTGCCACTGCCTCCTTGGCAAGTGTATCTTGTCTTCTACGTGGGAATTTCACAAATGTTTTCCTTTGGTTTGTGGAGGTCATGCAGAAGGGATTTCATTTGAAATAGCCCAAACAAGAAATACCAGTTGTCTTTTTCGCACATGGATGTGTGTAGTGAACACCCCTTTCTGTGTGCTTGCATGAGTTACTCCTTTGAATTTGTTGAAGAATGGTTGGCTGGGGAGCAAGTTAACGAGAGATGGATATCAATGGTTGTCAAGTATTCTGACGTGAAGAATGTATTGAGGATGTGAAGGCTTTTCTAGCCAGTTCCTATGGCTCAGTCAGGGATCAGTCAGAGGATTCTGTCTGGTAGACTCTTTGGCACAGATGTCAAAGTGGCCTGGTCTTACCCTGTCCAGGACTGAATGCTGAGCTTGAGTGGGAGCTTCTTGTCATTTCAAGCATTTCCATGAGTCTGTCCTCTGTTCTCTTGTATCCAAGTGGTTTCTAATAGGAAAGCAGAACAAAAATTGAAAGTATGGTGATTGATTATTTTTACCAATGTTATTTCAATCCACTTTGTTTAATACGAAATTACCTTTATGCTAGTAAGATTTCATATGTGAGGAAATAATGAAAATATTGGGGTTAGGGGATGAGAATATGCAAATCAAACATTTTTGAGCACCAAGACCCGTTTTTTGTTTTTGTTTTTGTTTTTTTTTTTTTTAACTTAAATAATATTAAGTGCCAGAGGACCACCGCTGCCATTCAGCCTCAACAACCTCCAGGTCCAGCCTCCAGGTGGCCCATTTCACCAGGGTGTGTGGGACCACACTGTCCTGGGATGAGAGAACAGTACCCACGGATGTTGACATCTCACAGAGTAGATATTGCCAGTGACAGTAGGGAGCTATTGGCACATGAGGAAGGGAAGAGCTCTCAGGATGGGAAGAGGGGGCCGCTTCGAGACTCATTGGGTATGGCACGAGGCTGCTGGGTGTGGTGTTGGCCTGGGCCCACTGAGTGGGGCAGATCCGTGGTCTGTGTTTCTGTACCCTCCTCTGTAGCCTGTGTTGGCAGCAGATCAGGGAATTGCGATCAGAAGTGCTCCCAGTAACACAGGCACCAGCCCCCAGAGTGTGTGCCTATCCGTTTCCCCACCTGGCCTGACTTAGTGCCTGTCTTGCCTCAGGGCTGAGACCCTACAATCTCTGATGAGGGTGTCTGTGGTCCAGATCCAACCTGCATGGCCAACATGCTCAGACCTTCAGCTGGGTCCTAGGCTGCTGCAACCAAACTCTGTTAACTGGGTGGCCGACAACAGAGGAAGTGTCTTCCGTTGAGCTCCAGAGGCTCAACACAGTAGGTGTTGGGCTGTCCCAGTGCCATAACCCCTCCCAGGTTTCAAGGGGACTGTCTCCCCAACTCTCCCAGCCCTTGCCCACTCTCCTATTGCTGCCCACGATCTGTGGTTCCCATATGGGCATCCCGCCCTGGCTCCAACCTCACATATCCGGTATCCCCCAGTCTCCCTGGTATCTGGGTCCAGACTCTCCTCTTCCTACAAGAATATCAGATATTGGATTTGGTCCCAGTTGATGCTGTGTTCCATCATGTGAGCTCTTAGATTCATCACTGTGCAAAGACTCTTTTCCCACACAAGTTCGCACGGCTTTTGGCTGGCTAAGAATTTTCAGGCGACACTTTTCTAATGAGTACACTTTCCTTCCTTCCGATCTCCCACCAGTGAGCATTCCTCGCACCCTTGTCCTAGTTCCTTTATGGCAGTTTCCCTCCTTATGGCTGAGAGGACCTAGTGACCCCTGAATTCACACGTTCTCCTTAATCACCAACACACTGCAGAATTCTCCAGGGGGCCATATATGCTCCTGGAAGTTGGTGTTGGAAATAGTTCTCCATCCATTAATCACTCCCTCACTCACTAATGTCCTTGTGTCCTTGAGAAAGGCTCTCCCTTTCCTGGTTTTCCTGAATAGAAATCCTCTTGCCTCTTGGGTGAATAGGGTTATGGGTTGTGCAGAGGGTGTTGGTCCACTGAGCATCTTAGAGACTGTCCTTTATGGAGCCTAATGATCCTCACTGGGGAATGAGGCCAGGGTCCTAACTGTGGTTAGTTAGAGAGGGAAAGAAGGACAAGGGAAACTCAGATGTCCCTTCATGGCCCCTGGAGTTAGAGGACTTACCCCTTTGCACCTGGGATCAGGAGACCTCATTTCCTCGAGGACACGCACACTCAGACGTTAATCTTGAGTGTGGGTTCCTTTCTGGGGTCCAGGGCTGTTGTTAGCCACCAGGAATGACAGTGCTCTCCATGCTGAGTGGAGCCATTTTTGCCAGGAAAGAGAGCCCATGGTCACGCCTTGTGCAAAGCATCCCACGCCAGGGGCTCCCATGCCTACATTCCTGTCCTGAAAGGAAGCCACTCAGAGGCAAGGTGGGTCCAACCACCTCCCATGTGTTCACTCATCACTGTGTTCCAGCAGTCACCCCAGTGAACAGTCCTGATGGGATTGGATGTGGCTCAGAATGTCACCCTCATGAGCTCTACCCTGCCACAGCTGCAGTTCTGCAGTGGGAGAAACTCAAAACCTCAAAACACATGCACATGAAAGAAAAGAGCAAGAGCCAGAGCCCAAACAGGCCAGGTGTGGCAAAGACAGCTGGAGTGCCTAGGTTGGGACTCAGAATTATGTCAGTGGGGTGGCATTGCTGCTGGCACCAGCATGATAACCGAGAGCCAGCCCTGCTCATTTTGGGGAGCAGTGTGTTGGGGAAGGCAGCAGAAATTGAGAGGCAGGATTGAGTTTGGCCCTAGGAGGAGGTTGGGTAAGAGGCCAGTGTGGGTTGGAGAGCCTGGGCAGATAGACAGAGGCCAGGGCACACCCCAAAGCCTGGAGACTGCACTTGATGTCCAGGGTTGTGAAACACCACTTCCCCTCTTACTCACAACTGAGAGCAAGGGGCATTGATGAGTTCAGTTTGTGTGCGGCTGCATCCAAGGTGGCTCGGCTAGGAACCTCTGTTTCCTTGACTCAGGAGGCTGGGAGTCCAGGCTCCACTGAGGCTCGGCTGGGAGGATCGGAGTCTGAGTTTATGCCTGTGTTCCCTGTAGGATCCATGTTGGCTGAGCCTCAGTGTTTTTGTAATGCGAGGATGGGTGACCGTCATGTCTTTATCACAGGACACACTTGCTAAATGGATTTGTTTGCTCTGAGGAGGAAAGCGAGAGGGGGGAGTGGTGCTGGAGACAGGGATGCAGACAGGGGTCATGGACTTGGCATAACTCAGTCTTGGAGGTGATATCCCATCACCTGTACCCACTTCAATTCCCATGAATCCAGAGGCTGAGCCCCCTTGAGGTGAGGGGTGAACCAGTTCTGGGCAGCAGGATGCTGTGGTACCTCGGAGTCTCTGTGAGACCCCAACACTAGACACACTTGGCCCTTTGAAATCTTAGGAGAAGCCTTGGGAAGTTGTATGGCAGAGGGGAGCAGCCTCTGCATCTCAGTCCCCTCCAACTTGCCATGGTGTAGAAAGGGAACTGCAGCCACGATGGGACGGACATTGGCCATGTCCCTGTGTGGGACACAGGCCTGATTGAGTTAGGGTGCATTCTTTGTCTCTCCCTTTCTTGTGATTATCCCATCTCTACATTTGTGCTTTAGCCACCTGTGAGTCCCATCTCTGGTTTCAGAGAGAACAGAGGGTGTTATGGGCCAATAGACACAATAAACCCTAGAGATTAGATGCTACCCTACTTTCCAGAAAAGACTGGGCACACCATGAGTTGCACAATGATGGGACCAGGGTCCAAAAGCTGCTGAGAGGGAAGGACTGGTTGTGAATGCATTTTTGAAGGCTCCAAGCTGGAACTCTAGTGGCACCAAGCAGGGCAGATGCTGGTGGGGATGTTTGGGTAGTTGTTGGTGAACACCTGCGCACCTGAGATGGGTAGGCATGGAGGAGAAATCGGCAGCCCATAGGGCTGTTGAAAGTGGTCTTATGTGAAAAGAGGCTCAGGTATGGGCACAGGAAATGACATCATTGCCGTGACAATGGATCAAACAGAACATGGAACCCTGGTATCCAGGCACCCACTTCACTGACCAAGCCATCCGAGCTCACTTGGTTGGAGCCACTGGAGGGAGAAGGATGTTCTCCTGTGGTTGCAGACAATGCCGAGCCTCAGGCTCCCAGGAATCTCAGGGGGGCCAACTAGCCCTTTTGTGGATACACTGTGTGAGGCTTCATCTTAGACGCCAGAGCCTCTGGTGATTGTCGCAGAGGAGCTCAAGAGTAACAGTGAGTAGCACAGGGCAGGTGAGCCCAGCAGGCCCTCTAGTCTGATCCCTGATGAATGGCCCAGGACTCCTATTCTGACTCTGTGTGTGTGTGTGTGTGTGTGTGTATGTGTGTGTGTGTGTGTGTGTGTGTTTGTACTGATGGGAACTGTCCCATTGTGCTTTGACTCTAGTGTATTGGCACAAGTCATTTTTCTGTTTGTCACCATTTCCATTTTGAACCCACCATTCTTGGTCCCAACCCAGGGTGAAAATGATCAGAACACGGAGGAGCCCTTCAGGGTTCAGAGCCTTGAACCTTACAGGCAGGACCAGCTTAGGAATGAGCTCCTGCCTGTCATTTGTGGGAGGAACCTACATTTCAGCAGCAACATGGGGTTAATCTCCTGGGATTTCATCCCCACCCAGCAGGTGCTGGATCTCTTGTTCCCAAAACAGCCACCTTCTTCAGTCTTTACTCCTGGTGCCACTCCACATCCTCCAAGGGGACAAGAACCTCAGGTTCTGGATGGATGTTGTAGAATGCCCACAGAGCCAACTGCCAGGCTGGGTGGGGTGCAGTTGCTGGGCTTTGCTGATGTTGTCATCCCCCACAGTTCTTGGAACCTTCTGTGGCAGTGGCATCCAGGACCCCAGCAGCTGTGAGTAGCAGCTCCTCACTGCTTCACTCCAGCGAGCAGGTGGAAGACAGCCGCATTGTTCACGTCCTCCTAGAGGGACAGAGCCTGAGGGAGACAAAGCGCATCCCGGTAAGCCCGACAGCAGGGCTGCCTCCTGGGTGTCCACACAGTGGAAGGCAGGAGACACAGCCAACCCCAGGGCTATGGTGGGAAATAAAGAAGAGAGAGGTCCGTCTTAAGGGCTTGACCTGAGGAGGGAGAGCATCAGCATGCCCAGCTTCAGTGGTGAGTGGGCCTGTGTATTGTGGGTTTTGCAGGCCAGAAGTGCAGACGGAAGTGCTGTGGACAGATGAAGGCAGAGATATGTCCAGGGTGCAGGCTGCAGTGCCTAGAACTTGGTATTCTCAATGAGTGAAGTTGGAGCAGAGGAGGTGGCAGTGACTTGTCACATGTGTAGGAGGGGATGTGTTCCTGGTGGCAGGGAAGAGAACCTCCTTAGCATGACTAGGTGTAGGAATTTGGGGTCGGGATCACCTGGGGGGTCATGCCAAAGCTTCGGAATGTTAGGCTTTGCATGTATGTAAATACGGAGCTAAAGGGGTTCTTGGCAGAATTTCTATGGATGTGCAGTAGACACGCTAATGCTGCAGGTGTCCAGCTGCAGAGGAGACATGTTCAGTGACTGCCAGTGCTGAGTCAAGTACATCATGACAACCAGACCCGCACCGAGCTTCCAGAGGCCAGGGCCTCTCAAAGCTATCATGAAGCACTCAAGTGCACACTCTTGTATCTGAGTCTGTTTTGTGTCGTGGCAGTCAGGACCCAAATTTTCAGTGCATCTGCCTCTTCCACCCACAAAGGCAGCCTGCATCCCAGATCACACTTGGTGCGCAGATCCCTGGCCCATTGCTCTCATCTCAGTGAGATGAGAGTGTGTCTGTGCATAGGCAGTTTGGTCCTT
This sequence comes from Urocitellus parryii, assembly GCF_045843805.1. Lineage (NCBI taxonomy): Eukaryota > Metazoa > Chordata > Mammalia > Rodentia > Sciuridae > Urocitellus > Urocitellus parryii. The sequence continues at coordinate 37,814,637 of NC_135548.1, forward strand.
TGACATGAGTGGAATGTGGCTCCCCAGGGGGAGGGGAGATGGCAGGTACAGGCAGATATTTGTACCAGGATTGTTCTAGTAGCACATTGCAAGAACCCAGGTGGTATATGGAGGACACACTCAGGTAGCAGGATAACAAGATTGTGCCCTTGTATATGTAGCTGAGATTTCTCCTGAATGTTTGACCACAGTCTTCTGGGTAGCTCTTCTAAAAGCCATTCTCTGATGACATTTGTCCCACCCTGATCCAGGTGACCTTTCAGGAGACGGTGACAAGCCTCATCCGCAGGGCCTTGGACCAAAATTTGTTGCAGCATGAGGATGTGGACAACTTTGAGCTGCTGTATATGATGTCTGAGGATGAGAGTAAGTAGGACAATCAGACAGTGGGGAGACATGATCCACAGTGGGCTCAGGATAACTGACAGCCAAGAGAAAGTGGGCCTTGGCCCCAAAATACCAAAGTGTGATGGGCCTGGCGGAGACTCTCAGGGGTTGTGGGTGTTTTGTGGTATAATCCTTGAGTGCCACCTAACAATTCTCTCCACTTCGCTCTGCAGAAATCAAGGTCTCTGACCACTCACTCGTGTGTCTGTCCATGAATCTGGGAATACAATATTTCATGGTGAGGAAACGCCCCCAGGTCAAGGGAAAGGAGGTAAACACCTACCTTATTCAAGCTGTGCATGTGCTGCCATTCCACTCCGACCTGAGGAAATAAGAAGCCTCAGCACCTGGACATATTTGCTGGAAGCCCATAGAGCCAACTGACAGTCTGGGGTGGCTTTCTGTTTCTGGGTTTGCTGATGTTCCATCCCCCACAGTTCTCAGAATCAACCTGCAAGTCCTCCAGGCCGCTTTCCCACAAGCAGGTGGGAGACACCTGCTTAATTCGTGTCCACTTAGAAACACAAAGTCCAGAGATGGCCAAGAGTGTTCTGGTAAGCCTGGGAGCAGGGGTGTCCCGTGGTGCTTACACCTGGGTGGGGAGCAGACACTGGTCCAATACCATGGACTACTCATGCCCTCTTGAATTTGGAGCTTCTGGATGATCAGGAGGATAGATGGGAATCAAGAAGGGAGAGGTCAGTGTGAAGGGCTGGAGCTGAGATGAGCGAGTGCAGCAGCTTGTCCACTGCCATGTCTGAGGGAGTCTGTGTGTCAGGTGGCAGCATGCAGTCCAGAAGGGCAGGGACAGGTATGGGTGACAGATGAGAATAGGACAGGAACTAGGTTGCAGGTTCCCTTGTATGGGATGCTGACGTCTATGGAGGAGGACAGCAGTGTGAGGTTCTCCATGTTCCTTGAACAAGGAGCTGAGAGAGTCTCTCTGCAGAGTCGATATGGATGTGGAGCAAGCACACTAAATGTCCAGGTAACCCAATGACCACCCTTGCCGGATGAGGTGCCCTCCTACATCCCAGCCAGCACTGAGCCTCTGGAGGCCAGGAGCTCTCGTGGCTATCTTTCAGCTCTCCTGTGTGTGGTCATGTTCCTGGTCTGTTTTTGGCCCTGGCAATCCAGACCAAAGCCTCTAGGTTTTGTGCCTAGGCCATTCCCAATGCCGCCTGCATCCTCGGGCAGACCTGGGATCTTGGAGGCTATTGTCCCATTCCTCCCAACTTGTGGGATGAGATTGCATCTGTATGCAGGTAGTGGGGTCCTTTCACTCCAAGAGGAGTGCAGCTCCACAAAGAGCAATGGCAGGCCCAGGAAGTCCTATGTACAAGGATTGGGCTAGTAGCCTGTGGGAAGAGCCCACACGATGAGCAGGAGGTCAGCCTCGGGTAGTAGGGTCATGGATGTTGCCCTTGTATTTAGAGTGGAGGTGCCTCCAGAATGCCCCTGCCCACTGTCCTTGAGTAGTCACTTCAAGGCCCATTTCCTGAAGGCCTGTCTCCCATGCTGCTCCAGGTGACCTGCCACGATAGGGCTCCTGTCGTCATCCGCAGCGCCCTCGACCTACACTTCCTTACTGAGGAGAATCCAGAGGATTATGAGCTGGGCCAAATCATCTCTCCCCGTCAGAGTAAGTGAGACAATCAGATAGCAGAGAGCAAGGGTCAGGATGTGGACTCAGGTCAACTCTTAGCAACAAAGAGTAGTCTCTGACCCCCAAGAACACTCCAACAGGTGTGTTGGGTTCGTGCACAAAGCCAACTGCACTTCTGCTGGTGGAAGGTCTTGAGGTCCAATGGTATACCCCGGTGGATATTGCGGCTCCCCACCAGGTGCCCTCCCCTGGACATGAACAGGCATCCAAAGCTGACATCTTTGAGGAGTGAGGAGGAAAGCCTCTCTCCAGGAGCAGTATGTTTTCATGGTCTGGGATAGGAGTGGTTTCAAAGGAACATGGGAATGCATGGGCTAAAGAGGGAACTGGCATTTTGTGGACTGAAGCAGTACTATTGAAAGCCTTCTGTGTGACCAAAAAACCACTGCCTGGGCAGAGCATTGCCAGGATTCTAGCAAGCAGTAACAGGATGAAATTGGGAAGAAAACACAGCCTGGGAGACAGCCTGAATCATCTGTTTTTGCATAAATTCCATGGTCTTACGCACCTGAGTCCACTAGGCAAGGAGTGATCACAATAGCCAGGTTGTGATCCCTAACTAAAGTCAGATGAGGGCTTCCTGAGCACGTAGCCACCGAGCTCATCTGATAATAATGCCAGCGCTTTTTCGTTGGTTGGTTGGTTGGTTTTTGTGAGCCAAACACCACAGCAGCCATTATCCCAGCCTATGTACCCTGAAGACCACCATCCCTATGAGTTCTAGGATCACTTGTCTCCTATCTTAACCTACTGTTAGGTTAGTAGAGTCTATGGAAGAGGAAGTCTGTCTGGGGCCTTGGTAGCCTAAGAAATTCATAGCAGAGATCTCCACATCCAACCCAGAAGGGATGGAGAACAGGCTCTAGGTTAGAGGAGGGCGACAGGAAACACATGTTCAGAGGAAGGAGAAGCGGCTGTTGTATTCCCCCACTCGGGGTCATGGCACCACTGGGCCATACACTATGTTGGAGGGAAGCAGTCCCTTTGCTGGTCTTTGGAACCATTGTTCTCAGTAGGGCAGTATTTGGAATGTGGCCTCCATTCTCAGAAGCCTGGTTCACATGGAGGCGGGCTCCACCAACGCAGAAGCATGGCTCTAACGTGGTATCCGCGCTGGTCAGCCTGTCCTCACTGTGGCCATACTTGAGGAAAATAACTCAGAGGAGGAATCCTAGGCCTTTTTTCTCTGGGTTTCATAGCTTTCTCTTTGGTTGTGCACTGAGGCTGTCCATAAAGCTCTAGTGTGTGGCAGTGGAGAGCTCCTCAGCCCTTGCCACAAAGGCATAGACTGGGAGAGAGAGAACGAGGCTGGCAGAGAGGGAGAGAGAGAAAGATGGAGAGGGAGGACCTCTCCTTGGAGAATGAGGATTCAGTGGAGCCAACAGGAACAAGGTACTGTTGCCCAGGGCACAACCCTGTTTAGGTCTTACTCCAACCATGCTCAACCTTTCTTCCAGTCCCTCCCACCCCCCAGTAGTGTATTCATCTTGAATGAGAATTTCATGTTGACATCAGAGCACTCACCATCCAATGCTTCCCTCCAAACCCACCTATGAAGATGGCTCATGTGGGGACTGAATCTTCGGCACAGGAGCCTTTTGTGGGAGATTTCAGATGCAAACCCTAGTGGTGTGCTTTGGCAGATGCAAGAGGACCTGAGATATTCTGGAGTCCAAAGCCTTCGGTAGGAACAGACATTAGGTCTGTTGAAGTGCTCTGCCTAGTTCTTCCTCAGGGAGGACTGTGGAGGCTGTCTTTGTTGGTATTGGTGCTGAATTGGAGAGCTCTCAGGTGTGTGGCTCTGGCCTTTTCTGGCACAGGCTCTCAGATGTTGGCGTGTCCTAGGGAGCACCTCCTGAGTGCCACCTTCTTTTTGTACACCCCTCTCTCCCCAGAGCTGAGGATTCCAGCAGAGGCCAACGTATTTTATGCCAAGAATCCTCACAAAAAATCCAACTTTGTGCTGAGGAAAAGGAGCCTCTCCCAAAAGAATGATGGGTGGATCCAGCCTCAACCTCCCTCTCGTCCTGCAAAGAAGGCTCCTGCCCTCCTGAGGATGCTTGCAAAACCATTCTGTTGCTGTGTGCCTGGGCGGGGCTGAGGCAGACCAGGAATATTTACATTGATTGCTATTTTCTTCAAAGTTTGAATCTATAGTTTCCCATTGTCCTTGACCTTGTTTAGTAACACAGTTGTTACTCTATCCTGTATTTGTTGTTTCCATTAATATATTATTATTATTTTAAAATATATATGTTTTTGTTACCTGATCTACTGTGATGATTTGAGTATACTAAATGTAGCAGTGATTCCTAAAGGACACATCCAAACCAACAGGAAGGAATGTTTCATTCTATCAGCAAGAACTTTGGTTTTTAGGAGTTTGGCAGATGGCATTATCTGAGTCAGTTTTCCAATGGGGGCAATGAAGTATCAGCTATGATGGTACAAACACAAACAAAGACACACAAACACACACAAGAGCACACACACTCACTGAGAGATAGATAGACAGATGGAGTTGGTCTCTGCTGAAATACTTTGGAGACATGGTTCTGATTTCTCCCCTTTTGGAGTATTTTCAATTGCACAAGGTGTCTTGCAAATGAACCCATGTCTGAGGAAGACATGCATGTGTACTTCACATGCCACTTTTCACATAGCAGGAAGGTCATGTAATATTTTTCATGCAGCTGTCTTTTGACTGTGAACCATCCCATGAGGTCAGCTGTGAAATTTTCAACTTGTAGCATCACAATGGGGATCCACTCTTTGGATTTGGGGATATTTCCGATTTTCTTGATTCAGATTGGAATGATATATATTTTAGTTTTTGATGAAAATTCTGCATTTGATGGTAATGAATGTCGTGCATCTAGGAATCTGTAGAGTGCAGACAATGAATGGATGCCTACTGTTGTCTGGACTGGTCTGAAAAGTCCTGTAGCATCTGAGCATGTGTGAGGGCTGTACAGGTCTTGCCAAAAGTCCAGGTCAGATGATCCTGCACAAAGCTGAACTCCTAGTGGTCTCCACAACAGTGTAAGGGCCAAGGAGGAACTCACTTCCACACAGAAGTTGGGAAGCTACCTTATGAAGGTGATCATAGATACGGGATTATTAATATATCCAGGTTGGCATCTATTATTTTTTTAGCTTTTGACTTTCGCAGCTGTGGGCATCTTGACAACCATCAACTCCCTGTAAGCACAGACAACTCTATAAGAACCTGAGGATAAATTTCCCTGTGCATGTCCCCTTGTGAAACTGCTTAAGCACCGCCTGGTTTACACACAGGTGGAATTTCTAGGTCAAAGTGTGCATGTTTACTTCTTTGACTAAGCACTGCCAGGTGGCTCTTCTGCATAGCTCTACCTGTGGCCAGGATTGTATTATCTAGCTTTCTAACTTTTGCAGGTTGAGTAGATACATAGTGGGAGCACACTGTTTTTGTTGGTATTTTTCTTGGTATCTATTCTGATGCTTTTCACTGGGGGATTTTTTCCTGTGAAAATGGGCTTCCTCTACTTGACCTTATTTTCTTCTTTTTAAAATTTTTTCAATGTGACTTTTTAATTTTAGTTTTATTAAAGACATTGCCCCTTGCTTGCATAGTCTATATCTAAAGCACTAGTCCTTGCTCCAAGGCCCAGCTTGCTCTCAGCTGCCCCAGGAGGGGAACAGTCTTTGGCGGTAGACAAGAGACGCCCCTGCAGGGGGCACAAGTGCTTTGGCCCTCTGGTGTCTTGCCAGCAGTGCTTCCCATGCTCACAGAGGGTTTCAGACACTGAGTCAATGGTCCAGGTGGTCTTTTGTTCAGTCTGATCTCAAATTGAGCTCCTCTGAGAGGTCATATTGAAGTCCTTGTGTGTACCTGACCCATCATTTTAAACAATATTCCAAGTTCACTTTTTGTGTGTACGTGGGTTCTGGGGATTGAACCCAGGGCCTTGAGCCTGTGAGGCAAGTGACCTACCTGAGCTACACCCTCAGAGACCCCTGTAAATGTATTTCCCCTTTGCCTCGGAGTCTAAGTTGCCAAGGCTGACCTCAAACGTTCCTCTTGCCTCAGCCTCCCTGGTGGCTGGCATGACAGGCATGCACCTGGGACTGTCACACTCGAGCCTGTGATGGGAACTCATGTGCATCTGTCCAGGGCTGAGCATGGTTAGGCAGAGCTGTGCTCCAGGCTCCCTGCAGGGCTGTGGAGGCTTCTGCTGCCCAGCAGCCCTGGTGCCATGGCCAGGGCTCCTCCCAGCCGAGGGCAGGCAGCTGCCCATTGCTGTAGGCTGAACTTATTTTCTTCTTATGGCACTCGTCCGTTCTCTGGAGTATGTTGTATGGTTTGTCCATTAGGAGTCTAACAGGTCCTCTAGAACCTTCAAACAATTAGTAAAATTCCTGAACAGTAAGTGAGCGCGCGCAGAAATTGGGCTAATATTTTGGGAAGAACAATGTTGGATGATATATTCATGGCTTGAATATATCATCCAACATGAAGTTATATTTTATTACTTACAAAATAATAAAATAATGAAGCAATACCATGGGCTGAGCTAAAATAGATCCTTAGGATCTTAGGCATTCTGTAATAAATCTGTGTCACTTGAAGTATAGAGTTGATCCACTCTGAGTAATGAAACAGAAGTAAAGGTATCAAAGCCAATGATCATCTGTTTCCAATTTTCTGTGATTTGGTTCAAGTGGTAAAGTGGTGATATTTATTAATAATGGATCGAATAGGTTCATAATTGTTTTAGAGTACAATTAGATGCCTTCAAACTTTAGGCTACATGGGCACATTTGAGAACGGTTCCAGCCATTCTCTCATCCTTTGAGTCATTCCCCTCCTATGTCCTGTGAGACATTTTCTATGTGAGGCTTTAAGAAGAAGAAGAGAATATTCTGTAAAGAAAACCTTGTGATCTGTGCAGTATGAAGTTGAATGGATTCATTCAGAAATCAGAAATTCTATTGAAAGATATTTATTTGCATGAGCCAAATAAAACCTATTTTTAGGCATCCTGGTGAAGACAAGGTTTTATCTTTATGTCTCATTTTCTATGTTTTGTTGTTGTTGTTGTTGTTAGAATGAAATTCATATGTTGCCAGACCATTCTATCAGATGTGTAACTAGATGCCATTTAAATTACCCACTTTTACATGGTAGACAGTTTTTAATGAACACTGCCTGTCTGCACCTTTTTTAAAAACAGGACTGGGATCAGAAGCCCAAATACCAATGGTTAGCTGGAGCATATTTTTCATTTGGCCTATCTGTCAGTATTCCCTGAGGTCATCTGTGCAATCAGCTTCGTTACTCCTGCTCCCTCACTGGATTTCATAGAAACCATATGCTATGTATGAATCAGGGACACCAATCCCACAACATAGCATTCTTGGAATATCCAAAGTCCCACTTTTCACTTCGCCATGCCTGAGATCAGCAGTAATATTTATCAGCAAATGTGAGATTTTCAAAGATCCAATTCTATGTGCTCCTTTCTCATAGAGCCTTAGGCAGGGATATAGCATACATAAATATTAAGTAAAGTCCATAGTTTTTAAAATGTCATCCATTGAATAGTTGACACATGTCTGAGATAGTTTTTATTTTGGAGGAGGTATTATTTAATAGGGAATTCCAACAGCTACCTAATAGTGAAATGAGAAGTCTTGCATCCATTTTATTTTGTTTCTGATGATTTTTATGAGTAAGGGTAAGATACTTCCTTGTTCTGATGCAGATGTTGCCCACTTTTGTGAATGGATGCGGGGTGTCACCTACTACTTGCATATCTGCATATTGGGCTTGACACTGCTATCGTACTTGGTAGTTGGCAAAAAGTCAATACTGAAGTTAAGCTCTTGTGTTCTAGCAGCAGAGCTGAAGATCCTTGATGTGCCACCTTCTGCAATCCATGCTGCTCTCTTCATGTTCCTTATTGACTTCCTGGTGAGGAGCATCATGGTCTCCTGGTCTTGAGAATGGCCAAGCATTGCTCTGTGAATGTGGAAGATGGGCATGTGGAAGGCTCCAGGGAGGAGGGATCATTGAACATGTACTCGAATCCATGTGCCTGTTGAATGACCTGTTTTTTTATTTTTGGGTTTTAAGGGAGACACTGCCCTAAAACACTTCTGTGCAGCTGGGGATGCAGGCTTCTGCTTCACCTTGCAGGAAGCATTAACAAATCCTTTCCAGAAGACATGAGAAGAGAGAAGTGAGCCTCTGGTATCATGCAGGTTCCTTGCATTGCCCATGGGCTAGAAGAGAGAAGAGTTGCTTCATGAGATTTGATCCCCTTTTTCCTGAAAAGTTCCACACAGAGGTGAGTCCCCAGCATGTTTAGAAATCATTTCAGACACCTTTCTGGACGGAATTGAATCAGAGCCCCTGATGATGTGGAAGAGCTAAAGATGGGTTTGCTATGAATTTTCTATTTCATTCATCAGGGCCTGAGTCAAGTCAGTCATTGTGCTGTCAACACATGAGCTGCTGGTCAAATGTGAGGAAGTGGTCTTGCTTTATGAAAACACCACCCTGATTCAGTGAGCCAGAGGCAGCCTGCAGTCCCTGTTTTCCTGTAAAGGCAGATTGCTGTGGATGGCCTCTGGCCTCGTCATGCAGCCCTGCTCAGAGTAGGGGATTGAGGGACCAGGCAGATCCCTAGTTCCTTTTGACCTTTATTGCCATTGGGCCACCCCAGGGTCCTTGGACTCTACCTGGTCTTCTGGCCTGGGTCAGGGGATGTGAGGTTTGGAATCCCCCTCTGTGGCAGGATCCCAGCCCCCCAGCCACTTGAGGTCAGCACATCCTTCCCTAATTGTGTTAGAGTTGGAGACTTCTCCCACCCATCCTCATCCATGCTCATCCCACATTTTGTAGCTTGGCACCTGAGGACCTTTATTCATTGACTTAGTTGTTAGTGATGATGGTTACTAAGACTAAGTGACTCTTTCAAGTCACATCACTTGCATGGTAGGGCTAGAGCATGGATCTTCCTAATTGATTTCATGGGACTCTCTCATGGAAACTGTGACTGCTTCCTAAACACACACTCTACATTTGGAGTGTCAAAATTCTTGCCACTGCCTCCTTGGCAAGTGTATCTTGTCTTCTACGTGGGAATTTCACAAATATTTTCCTTTGGTTTGTGGAGGTCATGCAGAAGGGATTTCATTTGAAATAGCCCAAACAAGAAATACCAGTTGTCTTTTTCGCACATGGATGTGTGTAGTGAACACCCCTTTCTGTGTGCTTGCATGAGTTACTCCTTTGAATTTGTTGAAGAATGGTTGGCTGGGGAGCAAGTTAACGAGAGATGGATATCAATGGTTGTCAAGTATTCTGACGTGAAGAATGTATTGAGGATGTGAAGGCTTTTCTAGCCAGTTCCTATGGCTCAGTCAGGGATCAGTCAGAGGATTCTGTCTGGTAGACTCTTTGGCACAGATGTCAAAGTGGCCTGGTCTTACCCTGTCCAGGACTGAATGCTGAGCTTGAGTGGGAGCTTCTTGTCATTTCAAGCATTTCCATGAGTCTGTCCTCTGTTCTCTTGTATCCAAGTGGTTTCTAATAGGAAAGCAGAACAAAAATTGAAAGTATGGTGATTGATTATTTTTACCAATGTTATTTCAATCCACTTTGTTTAATACGAAATTACCTTTATGCTAGTAAGATTTCATATGTGAGGAAATAATGAAAATATTGGGGTTAGGGGATGAGAATATGCAAATCAAACATTTTTGAGCACCAAGACCCGTTTTTTGTTTTTGTTTTTGTTTTTGTTTTTAACTTAAATAATATTAAGTGCCAGAGGACCACCGCTGCCATTCAGCCTCAACAACCTCCAGGTCCAGCCTCCAGGTGGCCCATTTCACCAGGGTGTGTGGGACCACACTGTCCTGGGATGAGAGAACAGTACCCACGGATGTTGACATCTCACAGAGTAGATATTGCCAGTGACAGTAGGGAGCTATTGGCACATGAGGAAGGGAAGAGCTCTCAGGATGGGAAGAGGGGGCCGCTTCGAGACTCATTGGGTATGGCACGAGGCTGCTGGGTGTGGTATTGGCCTGGGCCCACTGAGTGGGGCAGATCCGTGGTCTGTGTTTCTGTACCCTCCTCTGTAGCCTGTGTTGGCAGCAGATCAGGGAATTGCGATCAGAAGTGCTCCCAGTAACACAGGCACCAGCCCCCAGAGTGTGTGCCTATCCGTTTCCCCACCTGGCCTGACTTAGTGCCTGTCTTGCCTCAGGGCTGAGACCCTACAATCTCTGATGAGGGTGTCTGTGGTCCAGATCCAACCTGCATGGCCAACATGCTCAGACCTTCAGCTGGGTCCTAGGCTGCTGCAACCAAACTCTGTTAACTGGGTGGCCGACAACAGAGGAAGTGTCTTCCGTTGAGCTCCAGAGGCTCAACACAGTAGGTGTTGGGCTGTCCCAGTGCCATAACCCCTCCCAGGTTTCAAGGGGACTGTCTCCCCAACTCTCCCAGCCCTTGCCCACTCTCCTATTGCTGCCCACGATCTGTGGTTCCCATATGGGCATCCCGCCCTGGCTCCAACCTCACATATCCGGTATCCACCAGTCTGGGTCCAGACTCTCCTCTTCCTACAAGAATATCAGATATTGGATTTGGTCCCAGTTGATGCTGTGTTCCATCATGTGAGCTCTTAGCTTCATCACTGTGCAAAGACTCTTTTCCCACATAAGTTCGCACGGCTTTTGGCTGGCTAAGAATTTTCAGGCGACACTTTTCTAATGAGTACACTTTCCTTCCTTCCGATCTCCCACCAGTGAGCATTCCTCGCACCCTTGTCCTAGTTCCTTTATGGCAGTTTCCCTCCTTATGGCTGAGAGGACCTAGTGACCCCTGAATTCACACGTTCTCCTTAATCACCAACACACTGCAGAATTCTCCAGGGGGCCATATATGCTCCTGGAAGTTGGTGTTGGAAATAGTTCTCCATCCATTAATCACTCCCTCACTCACTAATGTCCTTGTGTCCTTGAGAAAGGCTCTCCCTTTCCTGGTTTTCCTGAATAGAAATCCTCTTGCCTCTTGGGTGAATAGGGTTATGGGTTGTGCAGAGGGTGTTGGTCCACTGAGCATCTTAGAGACTGTCCTTTATGGAGCCTAATGATCCTCACTGGGGAATGAGGCCAGGGTCCTAACTGTGGTTAGTTAGAGAGGGAAAGAAGGACAAGGGAAACTCAGATGTCCCTTCATGGCCCCTGGAGTTAGAGGACTTACCCCTTTGCACCTGGGATCAGGAGACCTCATTTCCTCGAGGACACGCACACTCAGACGTTAATCTTGAGTGTGGGTTCCTTTCTGGGGTCCAGGGCTGTTGTTAGCCACCAGGAATGACAGTGCTCTCCATGCTGAGTGGAGCCATTTTTGCCAGGAAAGAGAGCCCATGGTCACGCCTTGTGCAAAGCATCCCACGCCAGGGGCTCCCATGCCTACATTCCTGTCCTGAAAGGAAGCCACTCAGAGGCAAGGTGGGTCCAACCACCTCCCATGTGTTCACTCATCACTGTGTTCCAGCAGTCACCCCAGTGAACAGTCCTGATGGGATTGGATGTGGCTCAGAATGTCACCCTCATGAGCTCTACCCTGCCACAGCTGCAGTTCTGCAGTGGGAGAAACTCAAAACCTCAAAACACATGCACATGAAAGAAAAGAGCAAGAGCCAGAGCCCAAACAGGCCAGGTGTGGCAAAGACAGCTGGAGTGCCTAGGTTGGGACTCAGAATTATGTCAGTGGGGTGGCATTGCTGCTGGCACCAGCATGATAACCGAGAGCCAGCCCTGCTCATTTTGGGGAGCAGTGTGTTGGGGAAGGCAGCAGAAATTGAGAGGCAGGATTGAGTTTGGCCCTAGGAGGAGGTTGGGTAAGAGGCCAGTGTGGGTTGGAGAGCCTGGGCAGATAGACAGAGGCCAGGGCACACCCCAAAGCCTGGAGACTGCACTTGATGTCCAGGGTTGTGAAACACCACTTCCCCTCTTACTCACAACTGAGAGCAAGGGGCATTGATGAGTTCAGTTTGTGTGCGGCTGCATCCAAGGTGGCTCGGCTAGGAACCTCTGTTTCCTTGACTCAGGAGGCTGGGAGTCCAGGCTCCACTGAGGCTCGGCTGGGAGGATCGGAGTCTGAGTTTATGCCTGTGTTCCCTGTAGGATCCATGTTGGCTGAGCCTCAGTGTTTTTGTAATGAGAGGATGGGTGACCGTCATGTCTTTATCACAGGACACACTTGCTAAATGGATTTGTTTGCTCTGAGGAGGAAAGAGAGAGGGGGGAGTGGTGCTGGAGACAGGGATGCAGACAGGGGTCATGGACTTGGCATAACTCAGTCTTGGAGGTGATATCCCATCACCTGTACCCACTTCAATTCCCATGAATCCAGAGGCTGAGCCCCCTTGAGGTGAGGGGTGAACCGGTTCTGGGCAGCAGGATGCTGTGGTACCTCGGAGTCTCTGTGAGACCCCAACACTAGACACACTTGGCCCTTTTGAAATCTTAGGAGAAGCCTTGGGAAGTTGTATGGCAGAGGGGAGCAGCCTCTGCATCTCAGTCCCCTCCAACTTGCCATGGTGTAGAGAGGGAACTGCAGCCACGATGGGACGGACATTGGCCATGTCCCTGTGTGGGACACAGGCCTGATTGAGTTAGGGTGCATTCTTTGTCTCTCCCTTTCTTGTGATTATCCCATCTCTACATTTGTGCTTTAGCCACCTGTGAGTCCCATCTCTGGTTTCAGAGAGAACAGAGGGTGTTATGGGCCAATAGACACAATAAACCCTAGAGATTAGATGCTACCCTACTTTCCAGAAAAGACTGGGCACACCATGAGTTGCACAATGATGGGACCAGGGTCCAAAAGCTGCTGAGAGGGAAGGACTGGTTGTGAATGCATTTTTGAAGGCTCCAAGCTGGAACTCTAGTGGCACCAAGCAGGGCAGATGCTGGTGGGGATGTTTGGGTAGTTGTTGGTGAACACCTGCGCACCTGAGATGGGTAGGCATGGAGGAGAAATCGGCAGCCCATAGGGCTGTTGAAAGTGGTCTTATGTGAAAAGAGGCTCAGGTATGGGCACAGGAAATGACATCATTGCCTTGACAATGGATCAAACAGAACATGGAACCCTGGTATCCAGGCACCCACTTCACTGACCAAGCCATCCGAGCTCACTTGGTTGGAGCCACTGGAGGGAGAAGGATGTTCTCCTGTGGTTGCAGACAATGCCGAGCCTCAGGCTCCCAGGAATCTCAGGGGGGCCAACTAGCCCTTTTGTGGATACATTGGGTGAGGCTTCATCTTAGACGCCAGAGCCTCTGGCGATTGTCGCAGAGGAGCTCAAGAGTAACAGTGAGTAGCACAGGGCAGGTGAGCCCAGCAGGCCCTCTAGTCTGATCCCTGATGAATGGCCCAGGACTCCTATTCTGACTCTGTGTGTGTGTGTGTGTGTGTGTGTGTGTGTGTGTGTTTGTACTGATGGGAACTGTCCCATTGTGCTTTGACTCTAGTGTATTGGCACAAGTCATTTTTCTGTTTGTCACCATTTCCATTTTGAACCCACCATTCTTGGTCCCAACCCAGGGTGAAAATGATCAGAACACGGAGGAGCCCTTCAGGGTTCAGAGCCTTGAACCTTACAGGCAGGACCAGCTTAGGAATGAGCTCCTACCTGTCATTTGTGGGAGGAACCTACATTTCAGCAGCAACATGGGGTTAATCTCCTGGGATTTCATCCCCACCCAGCAGGTGCTGGATCTCTTGTTCCCAAAACAGCCACCTTCTTCAGTCTTTACTCCTGGTGCCACTCCACATCCTCCAAGGGGACAAGAACCTCAGGTTCTGGATGGATGTTGTAGAATGCCCACAGAGCCAACTGCCAGGCTGGGTGGGGTGCAGTTGCTGGGCTTTGCTGATGTTGTCATCCCCCACAGTTCTTGGAACCTTCTGTGGCAGTGGCATCCAGGACCCCAGCAGCTGTGAGTAGCAGCTCCTCACTGCTTCACTCCAGCGAGCAGGTGGAAGACAGCCGCGTTGTTCACGTCCTCCTAGAGGGACAGAGCCTGAGGGAGACAAAGCGCATCCCGGTAAGCCCGACAGCAGGGCTGCCTCCTGGGTGTCCACACAGTGGAAGGCAGGAGACACAGCCAACCCCAGGGCTATGGTGGGAAATAAAGAAGAGAGAGGTCCGTCTTAAGGGCTTGACCTGAGGAGGGAGAGCATCAGCATGCCCAGCTTCAGTGGTGAGTGGGCCTGTGTATTGTGGGTTTTGCAGGCCAGAAGTGCAGACGGAAGTGCTGTGGACAGATGAAGGCAGAGATATGTCCAGGGTGCAGGCTGCAGTGCCTAGAACTTGGTATTCTCAATGAGTGAAGTTGGAGCAGAGGAGGTGGCAGTGACTTGTCACATGTGTAGGAGGGGATGTGTTCCTGGTGGCAGGGAAGAGAACCTCCTTAGCATGACTAGGTGTAGGAATTTGGGGTCGGGATCACCTGGGGGGTCATGCCAAAGCTTCGGAATGTTAGGCTTTGCATGTATGTAAATACGGAGCTAAAGGGGTTCTTGGCAGAATTTCTATGGATGTGCAGTAGACACGCTAATGCTGCAGGTGTCCAGCTGCAGAGGAGACATGTTCAGTGACTGCCAGTGATGAGTCAAGTACATCATGACAACCAGACCCGCACCGAGCTTCCAGAGGCCAGGGCCTCTCAAAGCTATCATGAAGCACTCAAGTGCACACTCTTGTATCTGAGTCTGTTTTGTGTCGTGGCAGTCAGGACCCAAATTTTCAGTGCATCTGCCTCTTCCACCCACAAAGGCAGCCTGCATCCCAGATCACACTTGGTGCGCAGATCCCTGGCCCATTGCTCTCATCTCAGTGAGATGAGAGTGTGTCTGTGCATAGGCAGTTTGGTCCTTTGACATGAGTGGAATGTGGCTCCCCAGGGGGAGGGGAGATGGCAGGTACAGGCAGATATTTGTACCAGGATTGTTCTAGTAGCACATTGCAAGAACCCAGGTGGTATATGGAGGACACACTCAGGTAGCAGGATAACAAGATTGTGCCCTTGTATATGTAGCTGAGATTTCTCCTGAATGTTTGACCACAGTCTTCTGGGTAGCTCTTCTAAAAGCCATTCTCTGATGACATTTGTCCCACCCTGATCCAGGTGACCTTTCAGGAGACGGTGACAAGCCTCATCCGCAGGGCCTTGGACCAAAATTTGTTGCAGCATGAGGATGTGGACAACTTTGAGCTGCTGTATATGATGTCTGAGGATGAGAGTAAGTAGGACAATCAGACAGTGGGGAGACATGATCCACAGTGGGCTCAGGATAACTGACAGCCAAGAGAAAGTGGGCCTTGGCCCCAAATTACCAAAGTGTGATGGGCCTGGCGGAGACTCTCAGGGGTTGTGGGTGTTTTGTGGTATAATCCTTGAGTGCCACCTAACAATTCTCTCCACTTCGCTCTGCAGAAATCAAGGTCTCTGACCACTCACTCGTGTGTCTGTCCATGAATCTGGGAATACAATATTTCATCGTGAGGAAACGCCCCCAGGTCAAGGGAAAGGAGGTAAACACCTACCTTATTCAAGCTGTGCATGTGCTGCCATTCCACTCCGACCTGAGGAAATAAGAAGCCTCAGCACCTGGACATATTTGCTGGAAGCCCATAGAGCCAACTGACAGTCTGGGGTGGCTTTCTGTTTCTGGGTTTGCTGATGTTCCATCCCCCACAGTTCTCAGAATCAACCTGCAAGTCCTCCAGGCCGCTTTCCCACAAGCAGGTGGGAGACACCTGCTTAATTCGTGTCCACTTAGAAACACAAAGTCCAGAGATGGCCAAGAGTGTTCTGGTAAGCCTGGGAGCAGGGGTGTCCCGTGGTGCTTACACCTGGGTGGGGAGCAGACACTGGTCCAATACCATGGACTACTCATGCCCTCTTGAATTTGGAGCTTCTGGATGATCAGGAGGATAGATGGGAATCAAGAAGGGAGAGGTCAGTGTGAAGGGCTGGAGCTGAGATGAGCGAGTGCAGCAGCTTGTCCACTGCCATGTCTGAGGGAGTCTGTGTGTCAGGTGGCAGCATGCAGTCCAGAAGGGCAGGGACAGGTATGGGTGACAGATGAGAATAGGACAGGAACTAGGTTGCAGGTTCCCTTGTATGGGATGCTGACGTCTATGGAGGAGGACAGCAGTGTGAGGTTCTCCATGTTCCTTGAACAAGGAGCTGAGAGAGTCTCTCTGCAGAGTCGATATGGATGTGGAGCAAGCACACTAAATGTCCAGGTAACCCAATGACCACCCTTGCCGGATGAGGTGCCCTCCTACATCCCAGCCAGCACTGAGCCTCTGGAGGCCAGGAGCTCTCGTGGCTATCTTTCAGCTCTCCTGTGTGTGGTCATGTTCCTGGGTCTGTTTTTGGCCCTGGCAATCCAGACCAAAGCCTCTAGGTTTTGTGCCTAGGCCATTCCCAATGCCGCCTGCATCCTCGGGCAGACCTGGGATCTTGGAGGCTATTGTCCCATTCCTCCCAACTTGTGGGATGAGATTGCATCTGTATGCAGGTAGTGGGGTCCTTTCACTCCGAGAGGAGTGCAGCTCCACAAAGAGCAATGGCAGGCCCAGGAAGTCCTATGTACAAGGATTGGGCTAGTAGCCTGTGGGAAGAGCCCACACGATGAGCAGGAGGTCAGCCTCGGGTAGTAGGGTCATGGATGTTGCCCTTGTATTTAGAGTGGAGGTGCCTCCAGAATGCCCCTGCCCACTGTCCTTGAGTAGTCACTTCAAGGCCCATTTCCTGAAGGCCTGTCTCCCATGCTGCTCCAGGTGACCTGCCACGATAGGGCTCCTGTCGTCATCCGCAGCGCCCTCGACCTACACTTCCTTACTGAGGAGAATCCAGAGGATTATGAGCTGGGCCAAATCATCTCTCGCCGTCAGAGTAAGTGAGACAATCAGATAGCAGAGAGCAAGGGTCAGGATGTGGACTCAGGTCAACTCTTAGCAACAAAGAGTAGTCTCTGACCCCCAAGAACACTCCAACAGGTGTGTTGGGTTCGTGCACAAAGCCAACTGCACTTCTGCTGGTGGAAGGTCTTGAGGTCCAATGGTATACCCCGGTGGATATTGCGGCTCCCCACCAGGTGCCCTCCCCTGGACATGAACAGGCATCCAAAGCTGACATCTTTGAGGAGTGAGGAGGAAAGCCTCTCTCCAGGAGCAGTATGTTTTCATGGTCTGGGATAGGAGTGGTTTCAAAGGAACATGGGAATGCATGGGCTAAAGAGGGAACTGGCATTTTGTGGACTGAAGCAGTACTATTGAAAGCCTTCTGTGTGACCAAAAAACCACTGCCTGGGCAGAGCATTGCCAGGATTCTAGCAAGCAGTAACAGGATGAAATTGGGAAGAAAACACAGCCTGGGAGACAGCCTGAATCATCTGTTTTTGCATAAATTCCATGGTCTTACGCACCTGAGTCCACTAGGCAAGGAGTGATCACAATAGCCAGGTTGTGATCCCTAACTAAAGTCAGATGAGGGCTTCCTGAGCACGTAGCCACAGAGCTCATCTGATAATAATGCCAGCGCTTTTTCGTTGGTTGGTTGGTTGGTTTTTGTGAGCCAAACACCACAGCAGCCATTATCCCAGCCTATGTACCCTGAAGACCACCATCCCTATGAGTTCTAGGATCACTTGTCTCCTATCTTAACCTACTGTTAGGTTAGTAGAGTCTATGGAAGAGGAAGTCTGTCTGGGGCCTTGGTAGCCTAAGAAATTCATAGCAGAGATCTCCACATCCAACCCAGAAGGGATGGAGAACAGGCTCTAGGTTAGAGGAGGGCGACAGGAAACACATGTTCAGAGGAAGGAGAAGCGGCTGTTGTATTCCCCCACTCGGGGTCATGGCACCACTGGGCCATACACCATGTTGGAGGGAAGCAGTCCCTTTGCTGGTCTTTGGAACCATTGTTCTCAGTAGGGCAGTATTTGGAATGTGGCCTCCATTCTCAGAAGCCTGGTTCACATGGAGGCGGGCTCCACCAACGCAGAAGCATGGCTCTAACGTGGTATCCGTGCTGGTCAGCCTGTCCTCACTGTGGCCATACTTGAGGAAAATAACTCAGAGGAGGAATCCTAGGCCTTTTTTCTCTGGGTTTCATAGCTTTCTCTTTGGTTGTGCACTGAGGCTGTCCATAAAGCTCTAGTGTGTGGCAGTGGAGAGCTCCTCAGCCCTTGCCACAAAGGCATAGACTGGGAGAGAGAGAACGAGGCTGGCAGAGAGGGAGAGAGAGAAAGATGGAGAGGGAGGACCTCTCCTTGGAGAATGAGGATTCTGTGGAGCCAACAGGAACAAGGTACTGTTGCCCAGGGCACAACCCTGTTTAGGTCTTACTCCAACCATGCTCAACCTTTCTTCCAGTCCCTCCCACCCCCCAGTAGTGTATTCATCTTGAATGAGAATTTCATGTTGACATCAGAGCACTCACCATCCAGTGCTTCCCTCCAAACCCACCTATGAAGATGGCTCATGTGGGGACTGAATCTTCGGCACAGGAACCTTTTGTGGGAGATTTCAGATGCAAACCCTAGTGGTGTGCTTTGGCAGATGCAAGAGGACCTGAGATATTCTGGAGTCCAAAGCCTTCGGTAGGAACAGACATTAGGTCTGTTGAAGTGCTCTGCCTAGTTCTTCCTCAGGGAGGACTGTGGAGGCTGTCTTTGTTGGTATTGGTGCTGAATTGGAGAGCTCTCAGGTGTGTGGCTCTGGCCTTTTCTGGCACAGGCTCTCAGATGTTGGCGTGTCCTAGGGAGCACCTCCTGAGTGCCACCTTCTTTTTGTACACCCCTCTCTCCCCAGAGCTGAGGATTCCAGCAGAGGCCAACGTATTTTATGCCAAGAATCCTCACAAAAAATCCAACTTTGTGCTGGGGAAAAGGAGCCTCTCCCAAAAGAATGATGGGTGGATCCAGCCTCAACCTTCCTCTCGTCCTGGAAAGAAGGCTCCTGCCCTCCTGAGGATGCTTGCAAAACCATTCTGTTGCTGTGTGCCTGGGCGGGGCTGAGGCAGCCCAGGAATATTTACATTGATTACTATTTTCTTCAAAGTTTGAATCTATAGTTTGCCATTGTCCTTGACCTTGTTTAGTAACACAGTTGTTACTCTATCCTGTATTTGTTGTTTCCATTAATATATTATTATTTTAAAATATATATGTTTTTGTTACCTGATATACTGTGATGATTTGAGTATACTAAATGTAGCAGTGATTCCTAAAGGACACATCCAAACCAACAGGAAGGAATGTTTCATTCTATCAGCAAGAACTTTGGTTTTTAGGAGTTTGGCAGATGGCATTATCTGAGTCAGTTTTCCAATGGGGGCAATGAAGTATCAGCTATGATGGTACAAACACAAACAAAGACACACAAACACACACAAGAGCCCACACACTCACTGAGAGATAGATAGACAGATGGAGTTGGTCTCTGCTGAAATACTTTGGAGACATGGTTCTGATTTCTCCCCTTTTGGAGTATTTTCAATTGCACAAGGTGTCTTGCAAATGAACCCATGTCTGAGGAAGACATGCATGTGTACTTCACATGCCACTTTTCACATAGCAGGAAGGTCATGTAATATTTTTCATGCAGCTGTCTTTTGACTGTGAACCATCCCATGAGGTCAGCTGTGGAATTTTCAACTTGTAGCATCAAAATGGGGATCCACTCTTTGGATTTGGGGATATTTCCGATTTTCTTGATTCAGATTGGAATGATATATATATTAGTTTTTGATGAAAATTCTGCATTTTATGGTAATGAATGTCGTGCATCTAGGAATCTGTAGAGTGCAGACAATGAATGGATGCCTACTGTTGTCTGGACTGGTCTGAAAAGTCCTGTAGCATCTGAGCATGTGTGAGGGCTGTACAGGTCTTGCCAAAAGTCCAGGTCAGATGATCCTGCACAAAGCTGAACTCCTAGTGGTCTCCACAACAGTGTAAGGGCCAAGGAGAAACACACTTCCACACAGAAGTTGGGAAGCTACCTTATGAAGGTGATCATAGATACGGGATTATTAATATATCCAGGTTGGCATCTATTATTTTTTTAGCTTTTGACTTTCGCAGCTGTGGGCATCTTGACAACCATCAACTCCCTGTAAGCACAGACAACTCTATAAGAACCTGAGGATAAATTTCCCTGTGCATGTCCCCTTGTGAAACTGCTTAAGCACCGCCTGGTTTACACACAGGTGGAATTTCTAGGTCAAAGTGTGCATGTTTACTTCTTTGACTAAGCACTGCCAGGTGGCTCTTCTGCATAGCTCTACCTGTGGCCAGGATTGTATTATCTAGCTTTCTAACTTTTGCATGTTGAGTAGATACATAGTGGGAGCACACTGTTTTTGTTGGTACTTTTCTTGGTATCTATTCTGATGCTTTTCACTGGGGGATTTTTTCCTGTGAAAATGGGCTTCCTCTACTTGACCTTATTTTCTTCTTTTTAAAATTTTTTCAATGTGACTTTTTAATTTTAGTTTTATTAAAGACATTGCCCCTTGCTTGCATAGTCTATATCTAAAGCACTAGTCCTTGCTCCAAGGCCCAGCTTGCTCTCAGCTGCCCCAGGAGGGGAACAGTCTTTGGCGGTAGACAAGAGACGCCCCTGCAGGGGGCACAAGTGCTTTGGCCCTCTGGTGTCTTGCCAGCAGTGCTTCCCATGCTCACAGAGGGTTTCAGACACTGAGTCAATGGTCCAGGTGGTCTTTTGTTCAGTCTGATCTCAAATTGAGCTCCTCTGAGAGGTCATATTGAAGTCCTTGTGTGTACCTGACCCATCATTTTAAACAATATTCCAAGTTCACTTTTTGTGTGTACGTGGGTTCTGGGGATTGAACCCAGGGCCTTGAGCCTGTGAGGCAAGTGACCTACCTGAGCTACACCCTCAGAGACCCCTGTAAAATTATTTCCCCTTTGCCTCGGGGTCTAAGTTGCCAAGGCTGACCTCAAACGTTCCTCTTGCCTCAGCCTCCCTGGTGGCTGGCATGACAGGCATGCACCTGGGACTGTCACACTCGAGCCTGTGATGGGAACTCATGTGCATCTGTCCAGGGCTGAGCATGGTTAGGCAGAGCTGTGCTCCAGGCTCCCTGCAGGGCTGTGGAGGCTTCTGCTGCCCAGCAGCCCTGGTGCCATGGCCAGGGCTCCTCCCAGCCGAGGGCAGGCAGCTGCCCATTGCTGTAGGCTGACCTTATTTTCTTCTTATGGCACTCATCCGTTCTCTGGAGTATGTTGTATGGTTTGTCCATTAGGAGTCTAACAGGTCCTCTAGAACCTTCAAACAATTAGTAAAATTCCTGAACAGTAAGTGTGCACGCGCAGAAATTGGGCTAATATTTTGGGAAGAACAATGTTGGATGATATATTCATGGCTTGAATATATCATCCAACATGAAGTTATATTTTATTACTTACAAAATAATAAAATAATGAAGCAATACCATGGGCTGAGCTAAAATAGATCCTTAGGATCTTAGGCATTCTGTAATAAATCTGTGTCACTTGAAGTATAGAGTTGATCCACTCTGAGTAATGAAACAGAAGTAAAGGTATCAAAGCCAATGATCATCTGTTTCCAATTTTCTGTGATTTGGTTCAAGTGGTAAAGTGGTGATATTTATTAATAATGGATCGAATAGGTTCATAATTGTTTTAGAGTACAATTAGATGCCTTCAAACTTTAGGCTACATGGGCACATTTGAGAACGGTTCCAGCTATTCTCTCATCCTTTGGGTCATTCCCCTCCTATGTCCTGTGAGACATTTTCTATGTGAGGCTTTAAGAAGAAGAAGAGAATATTCTGTAAAGAAAACCTTGTGATCTGTGCAGTATGAAGTTGAATGGATTCATTCAGAAATCAGAAATTCTATTGAAAGATATTTATTGGCATGAGCCAAATAAAACCTATTTTTAGGCATCCTGGTGAAGACAAGGTTTTATCTTTATGTCTCATTTTCTATGTTTTGTTGTTGTTGTTGTTGTTAGAATGAAATTCATATGTTGCCAGACCATTCTATCAGATGTGTAACTAGATGCCATTTAAATTACCCACTTTTACATGGTAGACAGTTTTTAATGAACACTGCCTGTCTGCACCTTTTTTAAAAACAGGACTGGGATCAGAAGCCCAAATACCAATGGTTAGCTGGAGCATATTTTTCATTTGGCCTATCTGTCGTATTCCCTGAGGTCATCTGTGCAATCAGCTTCGTTCCTCCTGCTCCCTCACTGGATTTCATAGAAACCATATGCTATGTATGAATCAGGGACACCAATCCCACAACATAGCATTCTTGGAATATCCAAAGTCCCACTTTTCACTTCGCCATGCCTGAGATCAGCAGTAATATTTATCAGCAAATGTGAGATTTTCAAAGATCCAATTCTATGTGCTCCTTTCTCATAGAGCCTTAGGCAGGGATATAGCATACATAAATATTAAGTAAAGTCCATAGTTTTTAAAATGTCATCCATTGAATAGTTGACACATGTCTGAGATAGTTTTTATTTTGGAGGAGGTATTATTTAATAGGGAATTCCAACAGCTACCTAATAGTGAAATGAGAAGTCTTGCATCCATTTTATTTTGTTTCTGATGATTTTTATGAGTAAGGGTAAGATACTTCCTTGTTCTGATGCAGATGTTGCCCACTTTTGTGAATGGATGCGGGGTGTCACCTACTACTTGCATATCTGCATATTGGGCTTGACACTGCTATCGTACTTGGTAGTTGGCAAAAAGTCAATACTGAAGTTAAGCTCTTGTGTTCTAGCAGCAGAGCTGAAGATCCTTGATGTGCCACCTTCTGCAATCCATGCTGCTCTCTTCATGTTCCTTATTGACTTCCTGGTGAGGAGCATCATGGTCTCCTGGTCTTGAGAATGGCCAAGCATTGCTCTGTGAATGTGGAAGATGGACATGTGGAAGGCTCCAGGGAGGAGGGATCATTGAACATGTACTCGAATCCATGTGCCTGTTGAATGACCTGTTTTTTTATTTTTGGGTTTTAAGGGAGACACTGCCCTAAAACACTTCTGTGCAGCTGGGGATGCAGGCTTCTGCTTCACCTTGCAGGAAGCATTAACGAATCCTTTCCAGAAGACATGAGAAGAGAGAAGTGAGCCTCTGGTATCATGCAGGTTCCTTGCATTGCCCATGGGCTAGAAGAGAGAAGAGTTGCTTCATGAGATTTGATCCCCTTTTTCCTGAAAAGTTCCACACAGAGGTGAGTCCCCAGCATGTTTAGAAATCATTTCAGACACCTTTCTGGACGGAATTGAATCAGAGCCCCTGATGATGTGGAAGAGCTAAAGATGGGTTTGCTATGAATTTTCTATTTCATTCATCAGGGCCTGAGTCAAGTCAGTCATTGTGCTGTCAACACATGAGCTGCTGGTCAAATGTGAGGAAGTGGTCTTGCTTTATGAAAACACCACCCTGATTCAGTGAGCCAGAGGCAGCCTGCAGTCCCTGTTTTCCTGTAAAGGCAGATTGCTGTGGATGGCCTCTGGCCTCGTCATGCAGCCCTGCTCAGAGTAGGGGATTGAGGGACCAGGCAGATCCCTAGTTCCTTTTGACCTTTATTGCCATTGGGCCACCCCAGGGTCCTTGGACTCTACCTGGTCTTCTGGCCTGGGTCAGGGGATGTGAGGTTTGGAATCCCCCTCTGTGGCAGGATCCCAGCCCCCCAGCCACTTGAGGTCAGCACATCCTTCCCTAATTGTGTTAGAGTTGGAGACTTCTCCCACCCATCCTCATCCATGCTCATCCCACATTTTGTAGCTTGGCACCTGAGGACCTTTATTCATTGACTTAGTTGTTAGTGATGATGGTTACTAAGACTAAGTGACTCTTTCGAGTCACATCACTTGCATGGTAGGGCTAGAGCATGGATCTTCCTAATTGATTTCATGGGACTCTCTCATGGAAACTGTGACTGCTTCCTAAACACACACTCTACATTTGGAGTGTCAAAATTCTTGCCACTGCCTCCTTGGCAAGTGTATCTTGTCTTCTACGTGGGAATTTCACAAATATTTTCCTTTGGTTTGTGGAGGTCATGCAGAAGGGATTTCATTTGAAATAGCCCAAACAAGAAATACCAGTTGTCTTTTTCGCACATGGATGTCTGTAGTGAACACCCCTTTCTGTGTGCTTGCATGAGTTACTCCTTTGAATTTGTTGAAGAATGGTTGGCTGGGGATCAAGTTAACGAGAGATGGATATCAATGGTTGTCAAGTATTCTGACGTGAAGAATGTATTGAGGATGTGAAGGCTTTTCTAGCCAGTTCCTATGGCTCAGTCAGGGATTAGTCAGAGGATTCTGTCTGGTAGACTCTTTGGCACAGATGTCAAAGTGGCCTGGTCTTACCCTGTCCAGGACTGAATGCTGAGCTTGAGTGGGAGCTTCTTGTCATTTCAAGCATTTCCATGAGTCTGTCCTCTGTTCTCTTGTATCCAAGTGGTTTCTAATAGGAAAGCAGAACAAAAATTGAAAGTATGGTGATTGATTATTTTTACCAATGTTATTTCAATCCACTTTGTTTAATACGAAATTACCTTTATGCTAGTAAGATTTCATATGTGAGGAAATAATGAAAATATTGGGGTTAGGGGATGAGAATATGCAAATCAAACATTTTTGAGCACCAAGACCCGTTTTTTGTTTTTGTTTTTGTTTTTTTTTTAACTTAAATAATATTAAGTGCCAGAGGACCACCGCTGTCATTCAGCCTCAACAACCTCCAGGTCCAGCCTCCAGGTGGCCCATTTCACCAGGGTGTGTGGGACCACACTGTCCTGGGATGAGAGAACAGTACCCACGGATGTTGACATCTCACAGAGTAGATATTGCCAGTGACAGTAGGGAGCTATTGGCACATGAGGAAGGGAAGAGCTCTCAGGATGGGAGGAGGGTCCGCTTCGAGACTCATTGGGTATGGCACGAGGCTGCTGGGTGTGGTGTTGGTCTGGGCCCACTGAGTGGGGCAGATCCGTGGTCTGTGTTTCTGTACCCTCCTCTGTAGCCTGTGTTGGCAGCAGATCAGGGAATTGCGATCAGAAGTGCTCCCAGTAACACAGGCACCAGCCCCCAGAGTGTGTGCCTATCCGTTTCCCCACCTGGCCTGACTTAGTGCCTGTCTTGCCTCAGGGCTGAGAACCTACAATCTCTGATGAGGGTGTCTGTGGTCCAGATCCAACCTGCATGGCCAACATGCTCAGACCTTCAGCTGGGTCCTAGGCTGCTGCAACCAAACTCTGTTAACTGGGTGGCCGACAACAGAGGAAGTGTCTTCCGTTGAGCTCCAGAGGCTCAACACAGTAGGTGTTGGGCTGTCCCAGTGCCATAACCCCTCCCAGGTTTCAAGGGGACTGTCTCCCCAACTCTCCCAGCCCTTGCCCACTCTCTTATTGCTGCCCACGATCTGTGGTTCCCATATGGGCATCCCGCCCTGGCTCCAACCTCACATATCCGGTATCCCCCAGTCTCCCTGGTATCTGGGTCCAGACTCTCCTCTTCCTACAAGAATATCAGATATTGGATTTGGTCCCAGTTGATGCTGTGTTCCATCATGTGAGCTCTTAGCTTCATCACTGTGCAAAGACTCTTTTCCCACACAAGTTCGCACGACTTTTGGCTGGCTAAGAATTTTCAGGCGACACTTTTCTAATGAGTACACTTTCCTTCCTTCCGATCTCCCACCAGTGAGCATTCCTCGCACCCTTGTCCTAGTTCCTTTATGGCAGTTTCCCTCCTTATGGCTGAGAGGACCTAGTGACCCCTGAATTCACACGTTCTCCTTAATCACCAACACACTGCAGAATTCTCCAGGGGGCCATATATGCTCCTTGAAGTTGGTGTTGGAAATAGTTCTCCATCCATTAATCACTCCCTCACTCACTAATGTCCTTGTGTCCTTGAGAAAGGCTCTCCCTTTCCTGGTTTTCCTGAATAGAAATCCTCTTGCCTCTTGGGTGAATAGGGTTATGGGTTGTGCAGAGGGTGTTGGTCCACTGAGCATCTTAGAGACTGTCCTTTATGGAGCCTAATGATCCTCACTGGGGAATGAGGCCAGGGTCCTAACTGTGGTTAGTTAGAGAGGGAAAGAAGGACGAGGGAAACTCAGATGTCCCTTCATGGCCCCTGGAGTTAGAGGACTTACCCCTTTGCACCTGGGATCAGGAGACCTCATTTCCTCGAGGACACGCACACTCAGACGTTAATCTTGAGTGTGGGTTCCTTTCTGGGGTCCAGGGCTGTTGTTAGCCACCAGGAATGACAGTGCTCTCCATGCTGAGTGGAGCCATTTTTGCCAGGAAAGAGAGCCCATGGTCACGCCTTGTGCAAAGCATCCCACGCCAGGGGCTCCCATGCCTACATTCCTGTCCTGAAAGGAAGCCACTCAGAGGCAAGGTGGGTCCAACCACCTCCCATGTGTTCACTCATCACTGTGTTCCAGCAGTCACCCCAGTGAACAGTCCTGATGGGATTGGATGTGGCTCAGAATGTCACCCTCATGTGCTCTACCCTGCCACAGCTGCAGTTCTGCAGTGGGAGAAACTCAAAACCTCAAAACACATGCACATGAAAGAAAAGAGCAAGAGCCAGAGCCCAAACAGGCCAGGTGTGGCAAAGACAGCTGGAGTGCCTAGGTTGGGACTCAGAATTATGTCAGTGGGGTGGCATTGCTGCTGGCACCAGCATGATAACCGAGAGCCAGCCCTGCTCATTTTGGGGAGCAGTGTGTTGGGGAAGGCAGCAGAAATTGAGAGGCAGGATTGAGTTTGGCCCTAGGAGAAGGTTGGGTAAGAGGCCAGTGTGGGTTGGAGAGCCTGGGCAGATAGACAGAGGCCAGGGCACACCCCAAAGCCTGGAGACTGCACTTGATGTCCAGGGTTGTGAAACACCACTTCCCCTCTTACTCACAACTGAGAGCAAGGGGCATTGATGAGTTCAGTTTGTGTGCGGCTGCATCCAAGGTGGCTCGGCTAGGAACCTCTGTTTCCTTGACTCAGGAGGCTGGGAGTCCAGGCTCCACTGAGGCTCGGCTGGGAGGATCGGAGTCTGAGTTTATGCCTGTGTTCCCTGTAGGATCCATGTTGGCTGAGCCTCAGTGTTTTTGTAATGCGAGGATGGGTGACCGTCATGTCTTTATCACAGGACACACTTGCTAAATGGATTTGTTTGCTCTGAGGAGGAAAGAGAGAGGGGGGAGTGGTGCTGGAGACAGGGATGCAGACAGGGGTCATGGACTTGGCATAACTCAGTCTTGGAGGTGATATCCCATCACCTGTACCCACTTCAATTCCCATGAATCCAGAGGCTGAGCCCCCTTGAGGTGAGGGGTGAACCGGTTCTGGGCAGCAGGATGCTGTGGTACCTCGGAGTCTCTGTGAGACCCCAACACTAGACACACTTGGCCCTTTTGAAATCTTAGGAGAAGCCTTGGGAAGTTGTATGGCAGAGGGGAGCAGCCTCTGCATCTCAGTCCCCTCCAACTTGCCATGGTGTAGAGAGGGAACTGCAGCCACGATGGGACGGACATTGGCCATGTCCCTGTGTGGGACACAGGCCTGATTGAGTTAGGGTGCATTCTTTGTCTCTCCCTTTCTTGTGATTATCCCATCTCTACATTTGTGCTTTAGCCACCTGTGAGTCCCATCTCTGGTTTCAGAGAGAACAGAGGGTGTTATGGGCCAATAGACACAATAAACCCTAGAGATTAGATGCTACCCTACTTTCCAGAAAAGACTGGGCACACCATGAGTTGCACAATGATGGGACCAGGGTCCAAAAGCTGCTGAGAGGGAAGGACTGGTTGTGAATGCATTTTTGAAGGCTCCAAGCTGGAACTCTAGTGGCACCAAGCAGGGCAGATGCTGGTGGGGATGTTTGGGTAGTTGTTGGTGAACACCTGCGCACCTGAGATGGGTAGGCATGGAGGAGAAATCGGCAGCCCATAGGGCTGTTGAAAGTGGTCTTATGTGAAAAGAGGCTCAGGTATGGGCACAGGAAATGACATCATTGCCGTGACAATGGATCAAACAGAACATGGAACCCTGGTATCCAGGCACCCACTTCACTGACCAAGCCATCCGAGCTCACTTGGTTGGAGCCACTGGAGGGAGAAGGATGTTCTCCTGTGGTTGCAGACAATGCCGAGCCTCAGGCTCCCAGGAATCTCAGGGGGGCCAACTAGCCCTTTTGTGGATACACTGTGTGAGGCTTCATCTTAGACGCCAGAGCCTCTGGTGATTGTCGCAGAGGAGCTCAAGAGTAACAGTGAGTAGCACAGGGCAGGTGAGCCCAGCAGGCCCTCTAGTCTGATCCCTGATGAATGGCCCAGGACTCCTATTCTGACTCTGTGTGTGTGTGTGTGTGTGTGTGTGTGTGTGTGTGTGTGTGTGTGTGTTTGTACTGATGGGAACTGTCCCATTGTGCTTTGACTCTAGTGTATTGGCACAAGTCATTTTTCTGTTTGTCACCATTTCCATTTTGAACCCACCATTCTTGGTCCCAACCCAGGGTGAAAATGATCAGAACACGGAGGAGCCCTTCAGGGTTCAGAGCCTTGAACCTTACAGGCAGGACCAGCTTAGGAATGAGCTCCTGCCTGTCATTTGTGGGA
Source organism: Urocitellus parryii (assembly GCF_045843805.1). Taxonomy (NCBI): domain Eukaryota; kingdom Metazoa; phylum Chordata; class Mammalia; order Rodentia; family Sciuridae; genus Urocitellus; species Urocitellus parryii. The sequence goes on from NC_135548.1 coordinate 37,843,425, forward strand.
GGAACCTACATTTCAGCAGCAACATGGGGTTAATCTCCTGGGATTTCATCCCCACCCAGCAGGTGCTGGATCTCTTGTTCCCAAAACAGCCACCTTCTTCAGTCTTTACTCCTGGTGCCACTCCACATCCTCCAAGGGGACAAGAACCTCAGGTTCTGGATGGATGTTGTAGAATGCCCACAGAGCCAACTGCCAGGCTGGGTGGGGTGCAGTTGCTGGGCTTTGCTGATGTTGTCATCCCCCACAGTTCTTGGAACCTTCTGTGGCAGTGGCATCCAGGACCCCAGCAGCTGTGAGTAGCAGCTCCTCACTGCTTCACTCCAGCGAGCAGGTGGAAGACAGCCGCATTGTTCACGTCCTCCTAGAGGGACAGAGCCTGAGGGAGACAAAGCGCATCCCGGTAAGCCCGACAGCAGGGCTGCCTCCTGGGTGTCCACACAGTGGAAGGCAGGAGACACAGCCAACCCCAGGGCTATGGTGGGAAATAAAGAAGACAGAGGTCCGTCTTAAGGGCTTGACCTGAGGAGGGAGAGCATCAGCATGCCCAGCTTCAGTGGTGAGTGGGCCTGTGTATTGTGGGTTTTGCAGGCCAGAAGTGCAGACGGAAGTGCTGTGGACAGATGAAGGCAGAGATATGTCCAGGGTGCAGGCTGCAGTGCCTAGAACTTGGTATTCTCAATGAGTGAAGTTGGAGCAGAGGAGGTGGCAGTGACTTGTCACATGTGTAGGAGGGGATGTGTTCCTGGTGGCAGGGAAGAGAACCTCCTTAGCATGACTAGGTGTAGGAATTTGGGGTCGGGATCACCTGGGGGGTCATGCCAAAGCTTCGGAATGTTAGGCTTTGCATGTATGTAAATACGGAGCTAAAGGGGTTCTTGGCAGAATTTCTATGGATGTGCAGTAGACACGCTAATGCTGCAGGTGTCCAGCTGCAGAGGAGACATGTTCAGTGACTGCCAGTGCTGAGTCAAGTACATCATGACAACCAGACCCGCACCGAGCTTCCAGAGGCCAGGGCCTCTCAAAGCTATCATGAAGCACTCAAGTGCACACTCTTGTATCTGAGTCTGTTTTGTGTCGTGGCAGTCAGGACCCAAATTTTCAGTGCATCTGCCTCTTCCACCCACAAAGGCAGCCTGCATCCCAGATCACACTTGGTGCGCAGATCCCTGGCCCATTGCTCTCATCTCAGTGAGATGAGAGTGTGTCTGTGCATAGGCAGTTTGGTCCTTTGACATGAGTGGAATGTGGCTCCCCAGGGGGAGGGGAGATGGCAGGTACAGGCAGATATTTGTACCAGGATTGTTCTAGTAGCACATTGCAAGAACCCAGGTGGTATATGGAGGACACACTCAGGTAGCAGGATAACAAGATTGTGCCCTTGTATATGTAGCTGAGATTTCTCCTGAATGTTTGACCACAGTCTTCTGGGTAGCTCTTCTAAAAGCCATTCTCTGATGACATTTGTCCCACCCTGATCCAGGTGACCTTTCAGGAGACGGTGACAAGCCTCATCCGCAGGGCCTTGGACCAAAATTTGTTGCAGCATGAGGATGTGGACAACTTTGAGCTGCTGTATATGATGTCTGAGGATGAGAGTAAGTAGGACAATCAGACAGTGGGGAGACATGATCCACAGTGGGCTCAGGATAACTGACAGCCAAGAGAAAGTGGGCCTTGGCCCCAAAATACCAAAGTGTGATGGGCCTGGCGGAGACTCTCAGGGGTTGTGGGTGTTTTGTGGTATAATCCTTGAGTGCCACCTAACAATTCTCTCCACTTCGCTCTGCAGAAATCAAGGTCTCTGACCACTCACTCGTGTGTCTGTCCATGAATCTGGGAATACAATATTTCATGGTGAGGAAACGCCCCCAGGTCAAGGGAAAGGAGGTAAACACCTACCTTATTCAAGCTGTGCATGTGCTGCCATTCCACTCCGACCTGAGGAAATAAGAAGCCTCAGCACCTGGACATATTTGCTGGAAGCCCATAGAGCCAACTGACAGTCTGGGGTGGCTTTCTGTTTCTGGGTTTGCTGATGTTCCATCCCCCACAGTTCTCAGAATCAACCTGCAAGTCCTCCAGGCCGCTTTCCCACAAGCAGGTGGGAGACACCTGCTTAATTCGTGTCCACTTAGAAACACAAAGTCCAGAGATGGCCAAGAGTGTTCTGGTAAGCCTGGGAGCAGGGGTGTCCCGTGGTGCTTACACCTGGGTGGGGAGCAGACACTGGTCCAATACCATGGACTACTCATGCCCTCTTGAATTTGGAGCTTCTGGATGATCAGGAGGATAGATGGGAATCAAGAAGGGAGAGGTCAGTGTGAAGGGCTGGAGCTGAGATGAGCGAGTGCAGCAGCTTGTCCACTGCCATGTCTGAGGGAGTCTGTGTGTCAGGTGGCAGCATGCAGTCCAGAAGGGCAGGGACAGGTATGGGTGACAGATGAGAATAGGACAGGAACTAGGTTGCAGGTTCCCTTGTATGGGATGCTGACGTCTATGGAGGAGGACAGCAGTGTGAGGTTCTCCATGTTCCTTGAACAAGGAGCTGAGAGAGTCTCTCTGCAGAGTCGATATGGATGTGGAGCAAGCACACTAAATGTCCAGGTAACCCAATGACCACCCTTGCCGGATGAGGTGCCCTCCTACATCCCAGCCAGCACTGAGCCTCTGGAGGCCAGGAGCTCTCGTGGCTATCTTTCAGCTCTCCTGTGTGTGGTCATGTTCCTGGTCTGTTTTTGGCCCTGGCAATCCAGACCAAAGCCTCTAGGTTTTGTGCCTAGGCCATTCCCAATGCCGCCTGCATCCTCGGGCAGACCTGGGATCTTGGAGGCTATTGTCCCATTCCTCCCAACTTGTGGGATGAGATTGCATCTGTATGCAGGTAGTGGGGTCCTTTCACTCCAAGAGGAGTGCAGCTCCACAAAGAGCAATGGCAGGCCCAGGAAGTCCTATGTACAAGGATTGGGCTAGTAGCCTGTGGGAAGAGCCCACACGATGAGCAGGAGGTCAGCCTCGGGTAGTAGGGTCATGGATGTTGCCCTTGTATTTAGAGTGGAGGTGCCTCCAGAATGCCCCTGCCCACTGTCCTTGAGTAGTCACTTCAAGGCCCATTTCCTGAAGGCCTGTCTCCCATGCTGCTCCAGGTGACCTGCCACGATAGGGCTCCTGTCGTCATCCGCAGCGCCCTCGACCTACACTTCCTTACTGAGGAGAATCCAGAGGATTATGAGCTGGGCCAAATCATCTCTCCCCGTCAGAGTAAGTGAGACAATCAGATAGCAGAGAGCAAGGGTCAGGATGTGGACTCAGGTCAACTCTTAGCAACAAAGAGTAGTCTCTGACCCCCAAGAACACTCCAACAGGTGTGTTGGGTTCGTGCACAAAGCCAACTGCACTTCTGCTGGTGGAAGGTCTTGAGGTCCAATGGTATACCCCGGTGGATATTGCGGCTCCCCACCAGGTGCCCTCCCCTGGACATGAACAGGCATCCAAAGCTGACATCTTTGAGGAGTGAGGAGGAAAGCCTCTCTCCAGGAGCAGTATGTTTTCATGGTCTGGGATAGGAGTGGTTTCAAAGGAACATGGGAATGCATGGGCTAAAGAGGGAACTGGCATTTTGTGGACTGAAGCAGTACTATTGAAAGCCTTCTGTGTGACCAAAAAACCACTGCCTGGGCAGAGCATTGCCAGGATTCTAGCAAGCAGTAACAGGATGAAATTGGGAAGAAAACACAGCCTGGGAGACAGCCTGAATCATCTGTTTTTGCATAAATTCCATGGTCTTACGCACCTGAGTCCACTAGGCAATGAGTGATCACAATAGCCAGGTTGTGATCCCTAACTAAAGTCAGATGAGGGCTTCCTGAGCACGTAGCCACAGAGCTCATCTGATAATAATGCCAGCGCTTTTTCGTTGGTTGGTTGGTTGGTTTTTGTGAGCCAAACACCACAGCAGCCATTATCCCAGCCTATGTACCCTGAAGACCACCATCCCTATGAGTTCTAGGATCACTTGTCTCCTATCTTAACCTACTGTTAGGTTAGTAGAGTCTATGGAAGAGGAAGTCTGTCTGGGGCCTTGGTAGCCTAAGAAATTCATAGCAGAGATCTCCACATCCAACCCAGAAGGGATGGAGAACAGGCTCTAGGTTAGAGGAGGGCGACAGGAAACACATGTTCAGAGGAAGGAGAAGCGGCTGTTGTATTCCCCCACTCGGGGTCATGGCACCACTGGGCCATACACCATGTTGGAGGGAAGCAGTCCCTTTGCTGGTCTTTGGAACCATTGTTCTCAGTAGGGCAGTATTTGGAATGTGGCCTCCATTCTCAGAAGCCTGGTTCACATGGAGGCGGGCTCCACCAACGCAGAAGCATGGCTCTAACGTGGTATCCGCGCTGGTCAGCCTGTCCTCACTGTGGCCATACTTGAGGAAAATAACTCAGAGGAGGAATCCTAGGCCTTTTTTCTCTGGGTTTCATAGCTTTCTCTTTGGTTGTGCACTGAGGCTGTCCATAAAGCTCTAGTGTGTGGCAGTGGAGAGCTCCTCAGCCCTTGCCACAAAGGCATAGACTGGGAGAGAGAGAACGAGGCTGGCAGAGAGGGAGAGAGAGAAAGATGGAGAGGGAGGACCTCTCCTTGGAGAATGAGGATTCAGTGGAGCCAACAGGAACAAGGTACTGTTGCCCAGGGCACAACCCTGTTTAGGTCTTACTCCAACCATGCTCAACCTTTCTTCCAGTCCCTCCCACCCCCCAGTAGTGTATTCATCTTGAATGAGAATTTCATGTTGACATCAGAGCACTCACCATCCAATGCTTCCCTCCAAACCCACCTATGAAGATGGCTCATGTGGGGACTGAATCTTCGGCACAGGAGCCTTTTGTGGGAGATTTCAGATGCAAACCCTAGTGGTGTGCTTTGGCAGATGCAAGAGGACCTGAGATATTCTGGAGTCCAAAGCCTTCGGTAGGAACAGACATTAGGTCTGTTGAAGTGCTCTGCCTAGTTCTTCCTCAGGGAGGACTGTGGAGGCTGTCTTTGTTGGTATTGGTGCTGAATTGGAGAGCTCTCAGGTGTGTGGCTCTGGCCTTTTCTGGCACAGGCTCTCAGATGTTGGCGTGTCCTAGGGAGCACCTCCTGAGTGCCACCTTCTTTTTGTACACCCCTCTCTCCCCAGAGCTGAGGATTCCAGCAGAGGCCAACGTATTTGATGCCAAGAATCCTCACAAAAAATCCAACTTTGTGCTGAGGAAAAGGAGCCTCTCCCAAAAGAATGATGGGTGGATCGAGCCTCAACCTCCCTCTCGTCCTGCAAAGAAGGCTCCTGCCCTCCTGAGGATGCTTGCAAAACCATTCTGTTGCTGTGTGCCTGGGCGGGGCTGAGGCAGACCAGGAATATTTACATTGATTGCTATTTTCTTCAAAGTTTGAATCTATAGTTTCCCATTGTCCTTGACCTTGTTTAGTAACACAGTTGTTACTCTATCCTGTATTTGTTGTTTCCATTAATATATTATTATTATTTTAAAATATATATGTTTTTGTTACCTGATCTACTGTGATGATTTGAGTATACTAAATGTAGCAGTGATTCCTAAAGGACACATCCAAACCAACAGGAAGGAATGTTTCATTCTATCAGCAAGAACTTTGGTTTTTAGGAGTTTGGCAGATGGCATTATCTGAGTCAGTTTTCCAATGGGGGTAATGAAGTATCAGCTATGATGGTACAAACACAAACAAAGACACACAAACACACACAAGAGCACACACACTCACTGAGAGATAGATAGACAGATGGAGTTGGTCTCTGCTGAAATACTTTGGAGACATGGTTCTGATTTCTCCCCTTTTGGAGTATTTTCAATTGCACAAGGTGTCTTGCAAATGAACCCATGTCTGAGGAAGACATGCATGTGTACTTCACATGCCACTTTTCACATAGCAGGAAGGTCATGTAATATTTTTCATGCAGCTGTCTTTTGACTGTGAACCATCCCATGAGGTCAGCTGTGGAATTTTCAACTTGTAGCATCACAATGGGGATCCACTCTTTGGATTTGGGGATATTTCCGATTTTCTTGATTCAGATTGGAATGATATATATATTAGTTTTTGATGAAAATTCTGCATTTGATGGTAATGAATGTCGTGCATCTAGGAATCTGTAGAGTGCAGACAATGAATGGATGCCTACTGTTGTCTGCACTGGTCTGAAAAGTCCTGTAGCATCTGAGCATGTGTGAGGGCTGTACAGGTCTTGCCAAAAGTCCAGGTCAGATGATCCTGCACAAAGCTGAACTCCTAGTGGTCTCCACAACAGTGTAAGGGCCAAGGAGGAACTCACTTCCACACAGAAGTTGGGAAGCTACCTTATGAAGGTGATCATAGATACGGGATTATTAATATATCCAGGTTGGCATCTATTATTTTTTTAGCTTTTGACTTTCGCAGCTGTGGGCATCTTGACAACCATCAACTCCCTGTAAGCACAGACAACTCTATAAGAACCTGAGGATAAATTTCCCTGTGCATGTCCCCTTGTGAAACTGCTTAAGCACCGCCTGGTTTACACACAGGTGGAATTTCTAGGTCAAAGTGTGCATGTTTACTTCTTTGACTAAGCACTGCCAGGTGGCTCTTCTGCATAGCTCTACCTGTGGCCAGGATTGTATTATCTAGCTTTCTAACTTTTGCAGGTTGAGTAGATACATAGTGGGAGCACACTGTTTTTGTTGGTATTTTTCTTGGTATCTATTCTGATGCTTTTCACTGGGGGATTTTTTCCTGTGAAAATGGGCTTCCTCTACTTGACCTTATTTTCTTCTTTTTAAAATTTTTTCAATGTGACTTTTTAATTTTAGTTTTATTAAAGACATTGTCCCTTGCTTGCATAGTCTATATCTAAAGCACTAGTCCTTGCTCCAAGGCCCAGCTTGCTCTCAGCTGCCCCAGGAGGGGAACAGTCTTTGGCGGTAGACAAGAGACGCCCCTGCAGGGGGCACAAGTGCTTTGGCCCTCTGGTGTCTTGCCAGCAGTGCTTCCCATGCTCACAGAGGGTTTCAGACACTGAGTCAATGGTCCAGGTGGTCTTTTGTTCAGTCTGATCTCAAATTGAGCTCCTCTGAGAGGTCATATTGAAGTCCTTGTGTGTACCTGACCCATCATTTTAAACAATATTCCAAGTTCACTTTTTGTGTGTACGTGGGTTCTGGGGATTGAACCCAGGGCCTTGAGCCTGTGAGGCAAGTGACCTACCTGAGCTACACCCTCAGAGACCCCTGTAAAAGTATTTCCCCTTTGCCTCGGAGTCTAAGTTGCCAAGGCTGACCTCAAACGTTCCTCTTGCCTCAGCCTCCCTGGTGGCTGGCATGACAGGCATGCACCTGGGACTGTCACACTCGAGCCTGTGATGGGAACTCATGTGCATCTGTCCAGGGCTGAGCATGGTTAGGCAGAGCTGTGCTCCAGGCTCCCTGCAGGGCTGTGGAGGCTTCTGCTGCCCAGCAGCCCTGGTGCCATGGCCAGGGCTCCTCCCAGCCGAGGGCAGGCAGCTGCCCATTGCTGTAGGCTGACCTTATTTTCTTCTTATGGCACTCGTCCGTTCTCTGGAGTATGTTGTATGGTTTGTCCATTAGGAGTCTAACAGGTCCTCTAGAACCTTCAAACAATTAGTAAAATTCCTGAACAGTAAGTGAGCGCGCGCAGAAATTGGGCTAATATTTTGGGAAGAACAATGTTGGATGATATATTCATGGCTTGAATATATCATCCAACATGAAGTTATATTTTATTACTTACAAAATAATAAAATAATGAAGCAATACCATGGGCTGAGCTAAAATAGATCCTTAGGATCTTAGGCATTCTGTAATAAATCTGTGTCACTTGAAGTATAGAGTTGATCCACTCTGAGTAATGAAACAGAAGTAAAGGTATCAAAGCCAATGATCATCTGTTTCCAATTTTCTGTGATTTGGTTCAAGTGGTAAAGTGGTGATATTTATTAATAATGGATCGAATAGGTTCATAATTGTTTTAGAGTACAATTAGATGCCTTCAAACTTTAGCCCTCCTATGTCCTGTGAGACATTTTCTATGTGAGGCTTTAAGAAGAAGAAGAGAATATTCTGTAAAGAAAACCTTGTGATCTGTGCAGTATGAAGTTGAATGGATTCATTCAGAAATCAGAAATTCTATTGAAAGATATTTATTTGCATGAGCCAAATAAAACCTATTTTTAGGCATCCTGGTGAAGACAAGGTTTTATCTTTATGTCTCATTTTCTATGTTTTGTTGTTGTTGTTGTTGTTAGAATGAAATTCATATGTTGCCAGACCATTCTATCAGATGTGTAACTAGATGCCATTTAAATTACCCACTTTTACATGGTAGACAGTTTTTAATGAACACTGCCTGTCTGCACCTTTTTTAAAAACAGGACTGGGATCAGAAGCCCAAATACCAATGGTTAGCTGGAGCATATTTTTCATTTGGCCTATCTGTCAGTATTCCCTGAGGTCATCTGTGCAATCAGCTTCGTTCCTCCAGCTCCCTCACTGGATTTCATAGAACCCATATGCTATGTATGAATCAGGGACACCAATCCCACAACATAGCATTCTTGGAATATCCAAAGTCCCACTTTTCACTTCGCCATGCCTGAGATCAGCAGTAATATTTATCAGCAAATGTGAGATTTTCAAAGATCCAATTCTATGTGCTCCTTTCTCATAGAGCCTTAGGCAGGGATATAGCATACATAAATATTAAGTAACGTCCATAGTTTTTAAAATGTCATCCATTGAATAGTTGACACATGTCTGAGATACTTTTTATTTTGGAGGAGGTATTATTTAATAGGGAATTCCAACAGCTACCTAATAGTGAAATGAGAAGTCTTGCATCCATTTTATTTTGTTTCTGATGATTTTTATGAGTAAGGGTAAGATACTTCCTTGTTCTGATGCAGATGTTGCCCACTTTTGTGAATGGATGCGGGGTGTCACCTACTACTTGCATATCTGCATATTGGGCTTGACACTGCTATCGTACTTGGTAGTTGGCAAAAAGTCAATACTGAAGTTAAGCTCTTGTGTTCTAGCAGCAGAGCTGAAGATCCTTGATGTGCCACCTTCTGCAATCCATGCTGCTCTCTTCATGTTCCTTATTGACTTCCTGGTGATGAGCATCATGGTCTCCTGGTCTTGAGAATGGCCAAGCATTGCTCTGTGAATGTGGAAGATGGGCATGTGGAAGGCTCCAGGGAGGAGGGATCATTGAACATGTACTCGAATCCATGTGCCTGTTGAATGACCTGTTTTTTTATTTTTGGGTTTTAAGGGAGACACTGCCCTAAAACACTTCTGTGCAGCTGGGGATGCAGGCTTCTGCTTCACCTTGCAGGAAGCATTAACGAATCCTTTCCAGAAGACATGAGAAGAGAGAAGTGAGCCTCTGGTATCATGCAGGTTCCTTGCATTGCCCATGGGCTAGAAGAGAGAAGAGTTGCTTCATGAGATTTGATCCCCTTTTTCCTGAAAAGTTCCACACAGAGGTGAGTCCCCAGCATGTTTAGAAATCATTTCAGACACTTTTCTGGACGGAATTGAATCAGAGCCCCTGATGATGTGGAAGAGCTAAAGATGGGTTTGCTATGAATTTTCTATTTCATTCATCAGGGCCTGAGTCAAGTCAGTCATTGTGCTGTCAACACATGAGCTGCTGGTCAAATGTGAGGAAGTGGTCTTGCTTTATGAAAACACCACCCTGATTCAGTGAGCCAGAGGCAGCCTGCAGTCCCTGTTTTCCTGTAAAGGCAGATTGCTGTGGATGGCCTCTGGCCTCGTCATGCAGCCCTGCTCAGAGTAGGGGATTGAGGGACCAGGCAGATCCCTAGTTCCTTTTGACCTTTATTGCCATTGGGCCACCCCAGGGTCCTTGGACTCTACCTGGTCTTCTGGCCTGGGTCAGGGGATGTGAGGTTTGGAATCCCCCTCTGTGGCAGGATCCCAGCCCCCCAGCCACTTGAGGTCAGCACATCCTTCCCTAATTGTGTTAGAGTTGGAGACTTCTCCCACCCATCCTCATCCATGCTCATCCCACATTTTGTAGCTTGGCACCTGAGGACCTTTATTCATTGACTTAGTTGTTAGTGATGATGGTTACTAAGACTAAGTGACTCTTTCAAGTCACATCACTTGCATGGTAGGGCTAGAGCATGGATCTTCCTAATTGATTTCATGGGACTCTCTCATGGAAACTGTGACTGCTTCCTAAACACACACTCTACATTTGGAGTGTCAAAATTCTTGCCACTGCCTCCTTGGCAAGTGTATCTTGTCTTCTACGTGGGAATTTCACAAATATTTTCCTTTGGTTTGTGGAGGTCATGCAGAAGGGATTTCATTTGAAATAGCCCAAACAAGAAATACCAGTTGTCTTTTTCGCACATGGATGTGTGTAGTGAACACCCCTTTCTGTGTGCTTGCATGAGTTACTCCTTTGAATTTGTTGAAGAATGGTTGGCTGGGGAGCAAGTTAACGAGAGATGGATATCAATGGTTGTCAAGTATTCTGACGTGAAGAATGTATTGAGGATGTGAAGGCTTTTCTAGCCAGTTCCTATGGCTCAGTCAGGGATCAGTCAGAGGATTCTGTCTGGTAGACTCTTTGGCACAGATGTCAAAGTGGCCTGGTCTTACCCTGTCCAGGACTGAATGCTGAGCTTGAGTGGGAGCTTCTTGTCATTTCAAGCATTTCCATGAGTCTGTCCTCTGTTCTCTTGTATCCAAGTGGTTTCTAATAGGAAAGCAGAACAAAAATTGAAAGTATGGTGATTGATTATTTTTACCAATGTTATTTCAATCCACTTTGTTTAATACGAAATTACCTTTATGCTAGTAAGATTTCATATGTGAGGAAATAATGAAAATATTGGGGTTAGGGGATGAGAATATGCAAATCAAACATTTTTGAGCACCAAGACCCGTTTTTTGTTTTTGTTTTTGTTTTTTTTTTTTAACTTAAATAATATTAAGTGCCAGAGGACCACCGCTGCCATTCAGCCTCAACAACCTCCAGGTCCAGCCTCCAGGTGGCCCATTTCACCAGGGTGTGTGGGACCACACTGTCCTGGGATGAGAGAACAGTACCCACGGATGTTGACATCTCACAGAGTAGATATTGCCAGTGACAGTAGGGAGCTATTGGCACATGAGGAAGGGAAGAGCTCTCAGGATGGGAAGAGGGGGCCGCTTCGAGACTCATTGGGTATGGCACGAGGCTGCTGGGTGTGGTGTTGGCCTGGGCCCACTGAGTGGGGCAGATCCGTGGTCTGTGTTTCTGTACCCTCCTCTGTAGCCTGTGTTGGCAGCAGATCAGGGAATTGCGATCAGAAGTGCTCCCAGTAACACAGGCACCAGCCCCCAGAGTGTGTGCCTATCCGTTTCCCCACCTGGCCTGACTTAGTGCCTGTCTTGCCTCAGGGCTGAGACCCTACAATCTCTGATGAGGGTGTCTGTGGTCCAGATCCAACCTGCATGGCCAACATGCTCAGACCTTCAGCTGGGTCCTAGGCTGCTGCAACCAAACTCTGTTAACTGGGTGGCCGACAACAGAGGAAGTGTCTTCCGTTGAGCTCCAGAGGCTCAACACAGTAGGTGTTGGGCTGTCCCAGTGCCATAACCCCTCCCAGGTTTCAAGGGGACTGTCTCCCCAACTCTCCCAGCCCTTGCCCACTCTCCTATTGCTGCCCACGATCTGTGGTTCCCATATGGGCATCCCGCCCTGGCTCCAACCTCACATATCCGGTATCCCCCAGTCTCCCTGGTATCTGGGTCCAGACTCTCCTCTTCCTACAAGAATATCAGATATTGGATTTGGTCCCAGTTGATGCTGTGTTCCATCATGTGAGCTCTTAGCTTCATCACTGTGCAAAGACTCTTTTCCCACACAAGTTCGCACGACTTTTGGCTGGCTAAGAATTTTCAGGCGACACTTTTCTAATGAGTACACTTTCCTTCCTTCCGATCTCCCACCAGTGAGCATTCCTCGCACCCTTGTCCTAGTTCCTTTATGGCAGTTTCCCTCCTTATGGCTGAGAGGACCTAGTGACCCCTGAATTCACACGTTCTCCTTAATCACCAACACACTGCAGAATTCTCCAGGGGGCCATATATGCTCCTGGAAGTTGGTGTTGGAAATAGTTCTCCATCCATTAATCACTCCCTCACTCACTAATGTCCTTGTGTCCTTGAGAAAGGCTCTCCCTTTCCTGGTTTTCCTGAATAGAAATCCTCTTGCCCCTTGGGTGAATAGGGTTATGGGTTGTGCAGAGGGTGTTGGTCCACTGAGCATCTTAGAGACTGTCCTTTATGGAGCCTAATGATCCTCACTGGGGAATGAGGCCAGGGTCCTAACTGTGGTTAGTTAGAGAGGGAAAGAAGGACGAGGGAAACTCAGATGTCCCTTCATGGCCCCTGGAGTTAGAGGACTTACCCCTTTGCACCTGGGATCAGGAGACCTCATTTCCTCGAGGACACGCACACTCAGACGTTAATCTTGAGTGTGGGTTCCTTTCTGGGGTCCAGGGCTGTTGTTAGCCACCAGGAATGACAGTGCTCTCCATGCTGAGTGGAGCCATTTTTGCCAGGAAAGAGAGCCCATGGTCACGCCTTGTGCAAAGCATCCCACGCCAGGGGCTCCCATGCCTACATTCCTGTCCTGAAAGGAAGCCACTCAGAGGCAAGGTGGGTCCAACCACCTCCCATGTGTTCACTCATCACTGTGTTCCAGCAGTCACCCCAGTGAACAGTCCTGATGGTTTTGGATGTGGCTCAGAATGTCACCCTCATGAGCTCTACCCTGCCACAGCTGCAGTTCTGCAGTGGGAGAAACTCAAAACCTCAAAACACATGCACATGAAAGAAAAGAGCAAGAGCCAGAGCCCAAACAGGCCAGGTGTGGCAAAGACAGCTGGAGTGCCTAGGTTGGGACTCAGAATTATGTCAGTGGGGTGGCATTGCTGCTGGCACCAGCATGATAACCGAGAGCCAGCCCTGCTCATTTTGGGGAGCAGTGTGTTGGGGAAGGCAGCAGAAATTGAGAGGCAGGATTGAGTTTGGCCCTAGGAGGAGGTTGGGTAAGAGGCCAGTGTGGGTTGGAGAGCCTGGGCAGATAGACAGAGGCCAGGGCACACCCCAAAGCCTGGAGACTGCACTTGATGTCCAGGGTTGTGAAACACCACTTCCCCTCTTACTCACAACTGAGAGCAAGGGGCATTGATGAGTTCAGTTTGTGTGCGGCTGCATCCAAGGTGGCTCGGCTAGGAACCTCTGTTTCCTTGACTCAGGAGGCTGGGAGTCCAGGCTCCACTGAGGCTCGGCTGGGAGGATTGGAGTCTGAGTTTATGCCTGTGTTCCCTGTAGGATCCATGTTGGCTGAGCCTCAGTGTTTTTGTAATGAGAGGATGGGTGACCGTCATGTCTTTATCACAGGACACACTTGCTAAATGGATTTGTTTGCTCTGAGGAGGAAAGAGAGAGGGGGGAGTGGTGCTGGAGACAGGGATGCAGACAGGGGTCGTGGACTTGGCATAACTCAGTCTTGGAGGTGATATCCCATCACCTGTACCCACTTCAATTCCCATGAATCCAGAGGCTGAGCCCCCTTGAGGTGAGGGGTGAACCGGTTCTGGGCAGCAGGATGCTGTGGTACCTCGGAGTCTCTGTGAGACCCCAACACTAGACACACTTGGCCCTTTTGAAATCTTAGGAGAAGCCTTGGGAAGTTGTATGGCAGAGGGGAGCAGCCTCTGCATCTCAGTCCCCTCCAACTTGCCATGGTGTAGAGAGGGAACTGCAGCCACGATGGGACGGACATTGGCCATGTCCCTGTGTGGGACACAGGCCTGATTGAGTTAGGGTGCATTCTTTGTCTCTCCCTTTCTTGTGATTATCCCATCTCTACATTTGTGCTTTAGCCACCTGTGAGTCCCATCTCTGGTTTCAGAGAGAACAGAGGGTGTTATGGGCCAATAGACACAATAAACCCTAGAGATTAGATGCTACCCTACTTTCCAGAAAAGACTGGGCACACCATGAGTTGCACAATGATGGGACCAGGGTCCAAAAGCTGCTGAGAGGGAAGGACTGGTTGTGAATGCATTTTTGAAGGCTCCAAGCTGGAACTCTAGTGGCACCAAGCAGGGCAGATGCTGGTGGGGATGTTTGGGTAGTTGTTGGTGAACACCTGCGCACCTGAGATGGGTAGGCATGGAGGAGAAATCGGCAGCCCATAGGGCTGTTGAAAGTGGTCTTATGTGAAAAGAGGCTCAGGTATGGGCACAGGAAATGACATCATTGCCTTGACAATGGATCAAACAGAACATGGAACCCTGGTATCCAGGCACCCACTTCACTGACCAAGCCATCCGAGCTCACTTGGTTGGAGCCACTGGAGGGAGAAGGATGTTCTCCTGTGGTTGCAGACAATGCCGAGCCTCAGGCTCCCAGGAATCTCAGGGGGGCCAACTAGCCCTTTTGTGGATACACTGGGTGAGGCTTCATCTTAGACGCCAGAGCATCTGGCGATTGTCGCAGAGGAGCTCAAGAGTAACAGTGAGTAGCACAGGGCAGGTGAGCCCAGCAGGCCCTCTAGTCTGATCCCTGATGAATGGCCCAGGACTCCTATTCTGACTGTGTGTGTGTGTGTGTGTGTGTGTGTGTGTGTGTGTTTGTACTGATGGGAATTGTCCCATTGTGCTTTGACTCTAGTGTATTGGCACAAGTCATTTTTCTGTTTGTCACCATTTCCATTTTGAACCCACCATTCTTGGTCCCAACCCAGGGTGAAAATGATCAGAACACGGAGGAGCCCTTCAGGGTTCAGAGCCTTGAACCTTACAGGCAGGACCAGCTTAGGAATGAGCTCCTGCCTGTCATTTGTGGGAGGAACCTACATTTCAGCAGTAACATCGGGTTAATCTCCTGGGATTTCATCCCCACCCAGCAGGTGCTGGATCTCTTGTTCCCAAAACAGCCACCTTCTTCAGTCTTTACTCCTGGTGCCACTCCACATCCTCCAAGGGGACAAGAACCTCAGGTTCTGGATGGATGTTGTAGAATGCCCACAGAGCCAACTGCCAGGCTGGGTGGGGTGCAGTTGCTGGGCTTTGCTGATGTTGTCATCCCCCACAGTTCTTGGAACCTTCTGTGGCAGTGGCATCCAGGACCCCAGCAGCTGTGAGTAGCAGCTCCTCACTGCTTCACTCCAGCGAGCAGGTGGAAGACAGCCGCGTTGTTCACGTCCTCCTAGAGGGACAGAGCCTGAGGGAGACAAAGCGCATCCCAGTAAGCCCGACAGCAGGGCTGCCTCCTGGGTGTCCACACAGTGGAAGGCAGGAGACACAGCCAACCCCAGGGCTATGGTGGGAAATAAAGAAAGAGAGAGGTCCGTCTTAAGGGCTTCACCTGAGGAGGGAGAGCATCAGCATGCCCAGCTTCAGTGGTGAGTGGGCCTGTGAATTGTGGGTTTTGCAGTCCAGAAGTGCAGACGGTAGTGCTGTGGACAGATGAAGGCAGAGATATGTCCAGGGTGCAGGCTGCAGTGCCTAGAACTTGGTATTCTCAATGAGTGAAGTTGGAGCAGAGGAGGTGGCAGTGACTTGTCACATGTGTAGGAGGGGATGTGTTCCTGGTGGGAGGGAAGAGAACCTCCTTAGCATGACTAGGTGTAGGAATTTGGGGTCGGGATCACCTGGGGGGTCATGCCAAAGCTTCGGAATGTTAGGCTTTGCATGTATGTAAATACGGAGCTAAAGGGGTTCTTGGCAGAATTTCTATGGATGTGCAGTAGACACGCTAATGCTGCAGGTGTCCAGCTGCAGAGGAGACATGTTCAGTGACTGCCAGTGCTGAGTCAAGTACATCATTACAACCAGACCCGCACCGAGCTTCCAGAGGCCAGGGCCTCTCAAAGCTATCATGAAGCACTCAAGTGCACACTCTTGTATCTGAGTCTGTTTTGTGTCGTGGCAGTCAGGACCCAAATTTTCAGTGCATCTGCCTCTTCCACCCACAAAGGCAGCCTGCATCCCAGATCACACTTGGTGCGCAGATCCCTGGCCAATTGCTCTCATCTCAGTGAGATGAGAGTGTGTCTGTGCATAGGCAGTTTGGTCCTTTGACATGAGTGGAATGTGGCTCCCCAGGGGGAGGGGAGATGGCAGGTACAGGCAGATATTTGTACCAGGATTGTTCTAGTAGCACATTGCAAGAACCCAGGTGGTATATGGAGGACACACTCAGGTAGCAGGATAACAAGATTGTGCCCTTGTATATGTAGCTGAGATTTCTCCTGAATGTTTGACCACAGTCTTCTGGGTAGCTCTTCTAAAAGCCATTCTCTGATGACATTTGTCCCACCCTGATCCAGGTGACCTTTCAGGAGACGGTGACAAGCCTCATCCGCAGGGCGTTGGACCAAAATTTGTTGCAGCATGAGGATGTGGACAACTTTGAGCTGCTGTATATGATGTCTGAGGATGAGAGTAAGTAGGACAATCAGACAGTGGGGAGACATGATCCACAGTGGGCTCAGGATAACTGACAGCCAAGAGAAAGTGGGCCTTGGCCCCAAAATACCAAAGTGTGATGGGCCTGGCGGAGACTCTCAGGGGTTGTGGGTGTTTTGTGGTATAATCCTTGAGTGCCACCTAACAATTCTCTCCACTTCGCTCTGCAGAAATCAAGGTCTCTGACCACTCACTCGTGTGTCTGTCCATGAATCTGGGAATACAATATTTCATCGTGAGGAAACGCCCCCAGGTCAAGGGAAAGGAGGTAAACACCTACCTTATTCAAGCTGTGCATGTGCTGCCATTCCACTCCGACCTGAGGAAATAAGAAGCCTCAGCACCTGGACATATTTGCTGGAAGCCCATAGAGCCAACTGACAGTCTGGGGTGGCTTTCTGTTTCTGGGTTTGCTGATGTTCCATCCCCCACAGTTCTCAGAATCAACCTGCAAGTCCTCCAGGCCGCTTTCCCACAAGCAGGTGGGAGACACCTGCTTAATTCGTGTCCACTTAGAAACACAAAGTCCAGAGATGGCCAAGAGTGTTCTGGTAAGCCTGGGAGCAGGGGTGTCCTGTGGTGCTTACACCTGGGTGGGGAGCAGACACTGGTCCAATACCATGGACTACTCATGCCCTCTTGAATTTGGAGCTTCTGGATGATCAGGAGGATAGATGGGAATCAAGAAGGGAGAGGTCAGTGTGAAGGGCTGGAGCTGAGATGAGCGAGTGCAGCAGCTTGTCCACTGCCATGTCTGAGGGAGTCTGTGTGTCAGGTGGCAGCATGCAGTCCAGAAGGGCAGGGACAGGTATGGGTGACAGATGAGAATAGGACAGGAACTAGGTTGCAGGTTCCCTTGTATGGGATGCTGACGTCTATGGAGGAGGACAGCAGTGTGAGGTTCTCCATGTTCCTTGAACAAGGAGCTGAGAGAGTCTCTCTGCAGAGTCGATATGGATGTGGAGCAAGCACACTAAATGTCCAGGTAACCCAATGACCACCCTTGCCGGATGAGTTGCCCTCCTACATCCCAGCCAGCACTGAGCCTCTGGAGGCCAGGAGCTCTCGTGGCTATCTTTCAGCTCTCCTGTGTGTGGTCATGTTCCTGGGTCTGTTTTTGGCCCTGGCAATCCAGACCAAA